>NW_027526401.1:1296432-1404828 GCF_048455015.1 Haemaphysalis longicornis | reverse complement strand
CCGTTGTCATATTTCTCAGCGCCTGTGCTGATTGTCTTTCAGCGTCGTCACAATGGCTGATGCAAGCAAGTGTATTTTCTGGGGGGGGGGGGGGGGGGACATCTTGGTAAGGCGGTGCTCAGGCGAAGTTGAGAATGAGCCCTGAGACCCTAATTCTCACGGTGGCTTGGTGGCCGCCATGTTCGACATGACATCCGGTCGGTTGTTTTTATTGGCTCTCAGTGTTGTCGCGTTCTTGCGGCTGACATAAAAGGGTTGTGTGCTTTCGCAAATTTGACGCCGACTCGAAATAAGTTTGAATGCTCAAGTCTTCGCGTATCGACTCAACGAGAAAATATGTGTTTAGTGTTGGCCCGTATCACGTCACTCGTGCCCATATTACGTCACTGTAGCGCGAAATTTGAAACTTTTGTTTTGCCTAAAAATTGTCTTTCGCGGCTGGAATGGAGCCGAGCGAGTTACCACAGGATAGTTTTTTTTTATAATTTGAACAAAGATGTATTTGGTCTTCATAGCTCCTTTGCGTATTGGCAGAATGAATGTCTTTACAGCAACGCGTGCGTGTAGTATAGTGAAGCCAACTTTACAAGGGCTGTGAACATCACGTTTTGTAAGGATACATGGAGTCTTATGGAGGCATATAATAAAAGGTTCTATGGCTTTCCTGCTTTGATATCGGACACGCTTACATGGTAATTGAAAAAAATTACCTTCCCTGCAATGCGTGTGCGTAGTAGTTCAGCCGCATTTAAAGGGGTTTGACGTAAAGCAGAGCAGCTTAACCGTTCATTCGACACCTCTAACTGCGGCGTTTATACAAGTTTCTTCTGCATTCATGTGTACTGAAAGCTGTAGATTCCATAAAAGCTACCGTGGGTCAGCTTCGCCAGAATGCACCTGGATGACCATTCACTCAATGCAAGGGAACGAGTTTGACGAATAGCGAGGCCCGACGTACGATGACTTCAATAAGTGTGGTCTGCGCTATCACGTCACGAGATGCGACACTTCGCGCTCGCACCGAGTAATGTCACAGAGCAGACTCAATCTTCTCGAATCAGATTGCCTGCCCCTGATACCCGTCATTGACTTACCTTGTCCCCTTCATTTCAGTGACGAGTCATTAAGATTCGTCGTAGTGAAGCAAGCCTGTAAGCATCTTACGGCGAAGCTGTTTTGCCACTTTCCGGGATCGACTCCAGCGTTCATATCACAAACCTCCCACAATCCGCACACTCGCTAAAAAGGATTGGTCAACGACGATGACTACTCGCATCAGAATTTGAAGATGTGTACAGTTTATGGGTATACGTGAGGAATATTACAGTTCCGAATGGCTCTTCAGAAAGAGTTCATGGCCAATTAACCTGCTCCTCACTAATGTAAAGTGCGTATTGAGGAGAAGTAAGCTTTTTTTCTGCCAAATCAATGATGGTCACGACATAATCCACCTTCCAGGAGGGCAATGCACGATAAAGTTCTCTACTACTACTGATTTCCCAGCGAGCAGGTGAAGCGACCGCAGCCACTGCGCAAGCTCCTCAGTCGGGACATACCCACTCACGGGAGGAGGGGGGAGGGGTGCAATGACGACGACAGCTGCCATCACAAGTTCCGAATGGCTAGTCAGAAAGAGTTCATGGACGATTCACCAGCGCGGGCACATTGGTTGATCACACGTAAATGTTTCGTGACCGTCATCGATGTTGACGGAACAAACGTTAATCCTCAGTCCGTTCGCCAAGTTAGTGATTAGCGCAGTGAAGATGAGTGAACGCGCCCTCCCCTCGAGAGGAGAAGAGAAATGCCGTCACTGGAGAGCGGGGTGACCATCACTGCCTCATAAGATTGGCCCATTGAATTGTGATCCTGCAATTTAATGATGGTCAGTTTAGCTGGGCTGTCAAATGTGCCAATTTTAAAGGCGCGCGAGCCCCAAAGATGTGCTGACCATTTTTCATCCGCATTGTCCACAAAATCGTACGAAGGCTGGAAGATACTTTGTGCACGCGTCCGTGCGATTATAAAACGGTGTGCGAAACAAGGATGCCCAGTGACTTCCCCGTGTGTTTACAAAGGGGAGCGGACTCGATATATACAACTGCGTGGGCGGTTCTGAAATTGCGTAAACGCAATGTGACACTTTTCTTTGCATCTTTAGGACACGAGAACAATGTGAACCATTACCGTTTCGGGAATTTACCAAGCACTGGGGTACGCATCGGTGTCGGGGAACGGGAGGAATGAGCCTGCTATCTCTGGATGTCATCAAATAACCACTGTACGGATAAATATTTTTCTTTCGCAAGATATGCATCAAGCTTAGGCGGATTCGATTTCTGCTGCCATTTTCGACACTCTTGAAAAGCAAAAGATATATCCGAAACAAAGGCTCGCTCACCATTGAAAATTGGTAACCATTGGTAATCATTAAAAATAGAATTCGGGGTGCCGCAGTCATACTTTACATGACCTTCATATTGCTTCCTTTTGTTGTTGCTGTTTTTTCTGCTTCTTTCGTGCTCTCTCTCTCTCCCTGTTTCGGGTTCCTACCCTCGAAACGAAATCCTGCGTACGTCAGTGATACCAAGCGTTCGTTCTCGCGGAAGCCACTTAGACTAAGCCTGTTTGTGTGCTGCGGATAAGCGCACTTGACCCTCTCGCCATCGCCGTGCCGTGTCCGCACTGCAGCGCATATGGCGAGCGCGGATCATTGATCCGGGCTCGAGTGCATCGCGCGCCAGCACACGCCACACACTGACGCGAGGGCTGCGGAAAACACCAAGATCAGGGAGTACGACATTGGTAACACCTGCGGAGCAATTTTAGTGACAAGCATGCCATCCTTTACTTTTCTTTTTTTGGACAAAGGCCTCTGCAACGCGGCTCGTCCCTGTCTGAATGAAGTTTAATTTCAGCCTCGAGTAAAGTCACACGCATGCAATGCATATTCGGCTATCTCTCTCAATTACTTCGCAAATCTAAAGCGTAGTCAAACAAAGAGCAGGTCAGACGTCGATAAAAGCAAAACAATATTAAGCAACGGACATCAGAACGCGGGGGCATCGCCCCTTCTTTCCCAAGGACGTTTTGTTTTCAATCTTGACACATTTTTAATCCCCCCCCCTCCACTTCATCTCGCAATTACTTCCAACGTCCCGAGTTCAGCGAGCTTTAGGTCCTTCGTGAGGTCCGAGTAGTAAACGTGGTTCCTGCGCTTCTGCGGCGAAGCCTATTCGACGATGGTGTCAATACTCCAGCGCATACCTTGTCTACGATGTACGCTCTAAGCACAAGCAATCCATTGCGTTGCTTTGACATGCATTTGGGACAAATCTCTCCCTACTATTTGCGCTCTTTTTCCTCCTCGCTGTTTATACTAATGCGCGAATACGAAAGCACCTCAATTTCGGGAACAAGAGCAACGTTACGCAACGTTTGCGTCACGAATGACGTACAACGGCCGGAGGACCGAAGCATGACAGGCACCACTCACGTTTCCATCCACCTGCTGCGCTCAGGACCATAATAAATCACCAATTCTCTCGACATTCTAAAGTAAACCGATCAACGAGTACGCATGACAAGATTGCTTTTAAAAAAATACCCTCCTTTAGCATGTTAAGCATCTGAATGACTGCGATAATGGCTCCAGAAGGAATTTTTACTGATCCCGACTGGCTCTTTTCCCCTAGGCTAATTTTCTCTACTGGATCGCTATTGCCGGCGCTTCTTTGACAGGAATGACTGAGCAAAAGAGGGAAAAAAAAACGCAAAAAGGCTTCCCACTATACAGCACCAATTTCGCCTCGTAACATATGCCACGCAGTGAAGCCCACAATTTGCGAGTTTGAAGCGGGCTTTGTGGGGTTTTTCGTTATTGCTAAGAGAAGAAAAAGGCTGCCATCAAATAAAACAAACTTCGCGAAATAAACTACATTAAACTAAAACAATGGTGTGTGTTTTGCTTCTAAAAAGTTAGGAGTGTCGCCGAGAGCGTACTCAAGGTGCATTTATCGCGGCATATGCTTTCGCGACGGGCCTGTAGTGGTGGTGTAATATCTCAAAGCGAAGGGTCGGCAGCCGACTTCAGCGCTGTCGTCCACCCTGTGGGTTACTTGCTTCCAGACGCGAGAGCACCTCAAGTACGCCTCTGATTGTCGTGGTACTAATTGGACTCGCCCGCAAACTGCCATAGCCAGCCGACAGAGGGCATCTGTATCGCACCTGACGCTCAAACAGCATGTCACTCAACACCCGTTCGGTATTCGGTGCCATGCGAGGTGTCAGCCTCTCCACCAGATGGAGAGAGAGACCGACGCCGCGCGAAGCGAACGGGAGGAAACGTGACACTCACGCTCTTCGTGGACGCCCGGTCTGTCCGTCATCTCGAGCACCCACAGCGGCTGTCCCAGCACGCTGCGGTGGCCCAGTTCGTAGAGGTTGGTGACGTCTGGACAGGCCTCGGACACTCGGCGGAGCTCGTCGGCCAGTTCGGCGTTGTCGTGGTGCTTGAACTCGAAGACGTGTTTGGGCCGCTCCTGCAGCAGGCTCTCGGCGGGCGAGCCCAGGGCGAAAGCGAGAACCGCTACAAGCAGCGGGCCGGGAAACCGCGGCGCCGGCCAGCGCCGGCGCTGCTGGCTCGCTTCTCGGAGGCCAGCCATGCGCGCAGCAGCGGCGACCGACACTGCGCCCGTCTTTCCTGCGCTATCCTGCCAGCGGCGCTTCCCCCGGACCCTCCGCCGGACTCCGTTTCTACGGCAGCGACGGACGCGTCACGCGTGACGTCGAGCGCCGCCGCGTCTTACGTCACGCGCAACGATCGGCCGCCCGCACGCGCCATCTTTGAAGCAAGGGCTTGTGTGGGCGGCCCCGGCGCTCCTTTCAAAGCCCGTCTTCCTTCTCTTTTCGGTGCACTAAGCTCCTGCAGCGCGTGGCCCGGACCCCGTGCGGTGAATGAAATGAGGATCCTGCTACCGCAAGGCGCGCAAGGCGGCGCGCGCGCAGAGCTCCAGCGTTTGTGGTTGCCCTACGGAATTGCGGGAAGATCCCAAAATCCGCGGATTATTCTGGCCACCACGGACTTGAGGCAATTTGTGGAGGCGATGGGTCAGCAGATTTTCGCTATTTACAGGCCGTTAAAAATGTGACAGTATAACAAATGAGGGCACATGCTATCAAATTATTTTAAGTGAAAATTTAAAAGCAGGAAACTGCAGAGTCACACACGGTTCACCAGGAAGGGGATTGCTTTATTTTGAAACTGAGGTAATAATTCCTCTGACATGTCAGTCTTTCAACTTTATCCCCACACCTACGAGGTTTGCGGTTTTTAAGCATTTATTTTGCCGCAGGCCACGAATAAGGGTGTAGAAATTGTGATGGTATCCTTGTGTCCAATCAGTGCAGGAGGACGCATAGTCTACGCAGAGGTCCGTCGTGTCGTATTCTCCTAGGACACATGGTGAGGCACGACCACAGAAAGGGGAGGAGGTCAGGTTTTGCATTTCTGCAATGACTGGCCGAGTTTGCACATCGAAAGCCCGTAGGAACAAGTTCTACATGACACCGAATGGAAGCACACGCATTTTGGCGTTTTCTTCCTCGCCGATGTCATACCGGACACCTAACATTCCCAGCGGACATCCGATTGCTACGTTTGAGGATTCGGCGCAACTACAGTAATCGCTATTAGGCAAAACGTGGATTTTTTGCGCCAACGACGACGCCGTAGGTGTGGCTTTTTATATCCACGTGGCCTGTGCATGCATCTTGCTTGGGGGGTACTCTGCAGCAAAAATACACCGTGTGGGAGGCATCACCACTGCTGCGCGCATATATGTATCCGTCTGCATAGATGCAGGACGCAGCGCTGTAGTGCACGAGTATGTTTGGTAGACTTGTTTGTTGCAATAAGAATTGTTTGAGAACCAGCTGAGAACCAGCTGAAAAGAACGTGGACTTGCAACAATGGTGGAGAAAGTTGTAAAGGGCCAGTTGAGGCACCCAAGTAATTGTACGGGCGCCATATCTCTTATCAGGCCGACAACACACGGGCCCACTTTTACACATCTCGGGGACGATTAAGCGCCGTTACGGCACAACATGGAGCCAGGCTTACAAAAGGAGAGAAGCACCGATCGAGCACTGCTCTTCCCGAAGTGATCTGTTCCGGCGCAATGCAAGAGGGCGGACTTGGGGGTGCAGAAGACGAGTCGCCGTTTATTTTAAAAAATAAAAGTCGAAATTTGAGAACAAGAATCGTTTCTTGGCGACAGCAGTTAAAGTCCAGCGGCGGAGATGGGGAAGCGGCCCTGCTTGCTCATCTTGGGGATGACGATCCTGGAACGAAAAGAAAGAGCGCCTGTTGATGCCTGTCTTGCGAGAGAGCGTGGGTTACGAATGGTTTTCAGCGGGTCACCGTTACGAAACGGAGTGATTACGGAGGGGGACTGCAAGGCTGGGGCTGATGGCGCCGTTGGAGCGATGGTGAAGGATCTTATTTTAGACCGTACTTTCATAGCGAGAGCGTTCAGTAACGCCCAAAGCGTACCAACTCTGATTGCGTAACGTGTGCTTCATATAACGAGGCCCGCTCTTACGTAACCGGCTTCTCCTTAACACACGCAATGGCTCTTTTTCTAACCTCTATAGTCAACAGTGGGAAATATGACACGCCAAGCATAACTGCCCTATTTGTTACTGCGTACGTAGTGTAGAGAGAGACGCATTTGGGGGCAACGCTGCAGTAGCGCCAAGGCTGGTCAACCGACGCAGCTGCATCCATGGCACGACGGCCTGTGGTTCGCAAATGTACAGGGAGGAGACACTGCGTGCCTTTCGAGTACAGTGGGAATTTCGAAGCCACTCGTAGGACTGCAGGCGTGACAACAGGCAGCGCAGCAACAACGCGAAATCATGCGAAACCATAGTTGGCCCACGCAGCGAAAAAACGCCGCCCGGCGAGAATGGCCACTGGCTACGAATGCGGACACGCCCGTCCCTATCGCTTGCGACGTGCCATGTCGCCCCGTAGCAAGAGCGTCATTGGTGTCGAGTGGTGGCCCCGACGTTAGGCGTAACGTCACGCTTCGGTGATGGGACAGACAGCGCAGGAGGCAAAGGCGGTGCAACGCGCGAAAGGCAAGGCAACGCATATCTACGACAACGCGATCCGCGGCCAAGCATACAGCAACGCGAGGGCGAAGCTAAACGTCGTTAGTGTCGACAGAAAGCAAAGGCCGGGGCTCAACCAACCTCAGAAATAGTTTGCGAAGAGCTTTTTTGGAAGTACAAGCCGTGTCTGCGACCGCTTTTGGTTTGACCAAGGCGCAGTGCACACTCTCCTGGCCCATCGTTTGCCGCGGCAGAACTGCAGGCCGAGTCATTGGGTCGAACCCGCCGCCGAACTACGCTACCGTCAACGGTCATGTGTACCCGTCCAAACGCAACCATGTGAACGCCCCATATCTCGCAAACCCCGCTCAGCATACCCATTTTCCCCATCCTCATCGTGTCCTCCGTTTTTAATTAAAAGACGATAGTCTTTATTGGGCTATTGAACTCGAATATCTTGGTCCGTGTCGGTAGTCCCGGCGCATTCCCGATTCCTCGCAGCCCGCCGACGAGGCGAGAAGGGAAGGTTCCCTCTCTTCGGCGGCCCCGCGCGCCTGTTTCCGCGGCGCAGGCGTGCTGTCTATCGTATTCATCTAGTTAAAAGAATCCTGAAACGAGAAGTTTATATAGTCAGAACCTTTCCAAACTACTAAAATCTGGCGCCATACAGCATACTTGTCAACATTGGCGAGCAAATGAAAACAGGCATATTTGAGGCAAAACATTAATACGTACTGGTACTAGGCGGTGTTTTAAAATATCTGTGCGCTTTTGCGATAGCAAATAGAAAATATGCGCGGAGAACAATATTTTGACCGAAAAATACAAAATCTCGCGACCGACGAAAGGGTCGAATAGATTGAATTGATTGAGCAAACCACCACCGTGCTTTATAGTGGGAGGAGCGAAGCGGGAGAGAAGAGCGTGAAAAGTGGGCGGGGGATAAAAGAGGCATTTAGGTGGCAGGAGCCGCAGACGACTATCGTCTTTCCGTAACAATGGCGACCTGGCGCGAGAAAAGTGATAAAGCCAGGTGTTTGCGCGCGCCACGCATTACTGCAGCATGCGTTGAGTACGACCCCCTCACATGCACCGCGTACTCGGCATCGCAGAGCTCGGCTTTCTTATGGGCCCGGGAGACAAGAGGACTGTAATCCAAGAATGATACTACAGTTAAACCTGGTTGTAAGAAACCGCTATGTAACGAATTCCTGGAGTTGACGAAGTTTTTCGATTCCCCCATTGTCAGCTCCATCGAAACCCACGTTTTTACGACCTCTATGTAACGAAGGCGTTGCGACGGTACGCTGTTTATCCATCGTTTTTTTGCACTTTTTTTCTAGAAAATAGGTTAGAAAAATGCATTGATTTAGCAAATTTTGCCCGCACTGCAAATTACCGCGTGTTCCCACGTGTGGTGTCGGTTACGGGCGAGGCCTGCCTGTCGGCGTGTAGTCGCTCGTCTCCACCGTTATCTGTGGTACCGGCTCTCCGGTGATGATTTCTGCTGCCAGAAAATGAAAAGTGTCTTTCCGGGACAAGCTAGCAATTTTAAATGCCATCTCCGCCGGTGAGAAAGAAGAACGCCGCCACCCTGTACAGTATCCCAGCTAGCACCCTCTCACCAAATTTGAGCGCAGAAAGGCATTCTCTTAGCACAAGTTTCGTCCATGAAACGCGTTTAGGCACCTAAAAGTGTCAAGTTACCCTTGTGAATACGAGGGTAAGCGACCTTGCTTCTATGGAGATCCGTGTAGTATAACTAAGCCCGTGGGAACGCAGCAGGCGGAAATCCCGCAGTTTTTCACAGTGTCCTTGAAGGGTGGGTTCACCGAGGCTGACATGTCTAGCACTTTGGTTTTCTTTCTTCTCCATTCACGCGAGCCTTAACTCGAAACCTGCATGTAACGAGCGAATTTGTAAACTTCGTTATATCCAGGTTTAGCTGTACCTCCTTCGGGATCCGACAAATCAGCGTTCGTTCTCCATGCGCTCAAAACCATCGCCTCGTGGTCGTCACTTCAGATTGATTGATTGTTGGTTTTAACGCGCCGACGCAACGCAGGCGATGAGGCGCGCCGTAGTGGAGGGCTCCGGATTAATTTTGACCTCCTGGAGATCTTTAACGTGCGCCGAAATGTCGAACACACGGGCGTTTTTGCTTTTCGCCTCCATCAGAGAAGCGGCCGCCACATCCGGGAATCGAACCCACGTCCTCGTGCTCAGCAGCGCAACGCCTTAGCCACTGAGCCACCGCGGCAGGTGTGGTTGGCACTTCTAAGTCCACGCCCGGCTTTCAAATGCATCAAATATTCGGTATGTTTGCAAAGGCAGCTTGCACAAGCAACACTTACGGGAAAAAGGCGCGAACGTGGCGAGCGTTATTACATTTGACTGCCCGAAACGCCTTGGTGAAAACGCCCACGTTTTCCAGGCCCCAGAATAGCGGTGGCACACTTACAGGCCCTTGCGGATGGCGCGGTGCTCGCGCCTCTTCCAGATGTCCATGCGCCGTCGGATCGGGAGGTGGTCGAAGTCCAGCGCCGACTCCTCCTCATCGGAGTCTGCCTCCGCCTGTGCCAAAAGTAAAGACAGCGTTCGCAGCATGGCACGGAATGCGCAAACCGTCGACGCGCAAGCTGCTACTATAGCAAAGACCCCCCCCCCCCCCATTTTCCCGGTAAAAGCAGCAAGAAAAAATTGCTGAACCTGCCCCCTCTTCCTCGTTTCTCCTCCCCCCAATGCTTTAAGGACGCAAGTGTTTCTTGTCACAGGCAGGAAATATGGTAATATGGTGAGGCAGCATAATTGGGAGCTCTAGGGCCGGCCAAGCCCAGAAAGTAGCGACAAAAAAGATGGTTCCGGAAGATATGGGAGCAGCAAGCAGTCACTCCAAAATGAGCTGGGAGGAGTGAAAGGATTTACGCGAAAATAGCATCGCAAGCCGAATAAAACCAATCTACCTGAAAGACAGGTCTCGGTGGATTACTACTCTTGATTTTTCCCTTGTCCTCGAATGTATGGTTTCAGCAATAGCAAGGTTGCTGATTAATGGCCCCAACCACCGGTGCCCCGCCAGAATCACGCATCCCCTGACTCCGCTACTTTGAGTTTTACGGAACAGCTTCAGGATTTCACTTCCGCCTACTAACGAGGGATTGTTGAATGCGAGCAGTAATTGGAAACATCGGGGTTCGCTAATACGTTCGTTCTAACATCCATACGAACGTGTAGCGGTAGGCATAACCTCCTCCGGCGAAGGGAAAATTTGGCGTGCACTTGAAATGCGGAAGTGCGGCTGCAAAGGATAGCTTTCCCTTGTATACCTACACGGCTGCGATTTAGGCGGAAGTGAAATTTTCCCTTCTACTCCACCTTGGGAATTTTCTCTAGGCTGGTCATTTAAAACCTCCTCGTCATCGCTCTGTACACTCGTAACACTTCGTAACATTAGGACGGAACCAATTGTTCAACAGCGCACTTACCGTTAATTTGGAAGGGCCCTGCAAAGTGTTGACCCTGTAAGAAAAGGGAGCTTATATATATAACGTGTTCATACGAAAATATTGGGAGAAACCATAGCTTACTTAACTATAGAAAAAATTGGCTCCTTTGTGAAAAAATGCGCTAAACTAAAAAAAAGTTATTTACTTGTTTACATCAAGTACACATGATTTCAGAAGACCATGCACCAGGATGCCAATAGGCCAGCGATGTGGCAATGGAAAATTGCCACATCGCTGGTAATTTTCTAATCACCTAATAGAACCAAAACATCGCATCACGGGTCGCTCAGCATTTGCTGGGGTCGTTGCGAGGTCGTTGGCTTTGGACTAATTCAATTTGCATGGGAAAAAGCTTAGCGTTTAATTATCTCTAAGAAAGAAGTTGATTTTTGTTTTTTTTCTCGCAAGGGAAACATCTGTGAGGCAGCGGGACCGAACAGATTTGAGAAGGCCTATCCATAGCCGACTAACGGTGCACAGGGAAGGGGCACTTCCGAGCGCATTTTTCTGTTGAAACAGTGCACGTAAATGGACCGGTAAACTGAACATTAACTACACATTTGATTGGGTAATCTGACTGTTTACAACTCGCTTCAGTGTCCAGGCTTTGGAGGCCTGCTTCAGCCAAACGGTTCGAGGATACACAGCTGCACTCACGGCCTCTTGGTGAAGAGCTCTCCGAACTCTTCCTTCTTGCACTTGTCGAGCTGCTTCTGGGCCCCCTCGATGCTCATGAGGTCCTCGGCGAGCGTGTACGTGTCGTGGCCGCCCTCGGCCAGTACGGCGGCGCCCCGCAGCTGGCCGATCTTCTCCAGGAACTGGCTGGCCACCTGGCCCTTGGTCACCACGGTAGCCTCGGCGCCGCCCTGCAGGGGACGCGAGCTCGGGGCCTCCGACGCTCTTCGCCGCCCTCCAAGCGGGCTGCGGCTGATCGACGGGGGCGGCCGGCTCTCGGCTGCGGCAGTCGCCAGCTTCTCCGCTCCTGCGAGGGGCGGGCCACGCCATGCAGAGCTTTTCGAACCAGCGCGCTACCGTACGGAGCAGCGAACTACGTCACAGGAGCGAAATCTTGTCCAAAACGCTGCTTACGCTGGCAGCTTACGCTCTTTACATCTTGGGGGAAACAAAGACACGATGGTCTTAAAGAACGCGGGCTCTATTTAGCCCGCGTCATATATAGGTTCGTGGAACTTAATAGTTGCATAGGTCCATGCAACTCATATTCGGAATGTTATAGTAGAGAATGTTTAAATGAGTGAAAAATTCAACAATAGCTTCCGCTGATAACTCAGTATCAATCAGGAATCATCCCACTCTGATGAGACGTAAATGGCGCATAATTTCGCAAATTATATAATCACACCAACAACACCATTCACTACACGCAGTGGTTTGAGCATTCGGCGGACACATTCGACCGCTGGGACGTTTGTTGCTTGTTGCTTCAGTATAGTGTCTAGATCGTCTACAAGGTTGCCTCGAATGAACGGAGCTATTGCATACAATGACGCTTCGAAGGAAACGATCATGATGCAGTCGAGTAAAGGAGGCAATGAAATGGCGTCGAAGCATGCGGGAGCGCAGATGTCATTTGTCTATGCAGCGATCATATTTTCCCCGGGATGAATTCAACCCCT
Source organism: Haemaphysalis longicornis (assembly GCF_048455015.1). Lineage (NCBI taxonomy): Eukaryota > Metazoa > Arthropoda > Arachnida > Ixodida > Ixodidae > Haemaphysalis > Haemaphysalis longicornis. Next base: position 1,392,569 of record NW_027526401.1, on the reverse strand, counting down.
GAGATGAAGTTCCAGACAGGGTAGAGTGTCATCTGCATTGTAAAATCGAAGCTGCACCTGTCACATACTGCAGAAAAAAACATGCATCCGTTTCAGCAATACTTAGTGTTCGAAGCATTACGAAAGAGGCTTTTGAAGAAAGGTGAGCTACCTTTAGAAGGCTTTACGATAAACATTACTACATGGATGTGGAAAAAAAATTCCTCGGGGCACTTCTGCTTACGTGCTTTAAAGCCGATACTTGTATTTTCGTTTCTTTGTCTTTTGGCACGAATTACTTCGACCGGCTGCTTTTCTGCTGCACCGTGTTTGCGCCTGTTTTTTCGTTCCATTTCTTCGTCATCCTGCGCGAATTGCGTCAGCAAGCATATTGGCACACGCCACAGTCCCTAGAATCAGGGTTCTGTGCGCCTGTTCTACTCACGTGCCATCACGTGCAGGTGTCACGCGGTACGCGTTATAATTAAATTTTTGCGTTTACAATTCAGTTTTGTTAATTTTGCGAAGCGGGCACATTATGCCATCAAAATCTTGATTTCGGGCCAGTCCCCCAAGTGGGAATGTGTCACGGAGAAGGAACAATAAACACAAATTTTGTTCTGTCCCTTGCAACTTGCTGGGATAGCACAGTCGGCAAAGCATCGTGCCGCTGCGAGAACCGTGTTTAAATCCAATGGATCACGCATGTGTCTACTCTTTGCCGCGGCAGCCATTTTCTTGACCGCTACAACAACGGCCCTTTTTTCGTAGAACGCGGACCTTAAGTCCTGCGCCTTAAACCACGAGAGCTCCATTTGCTACAAGCAGAAAATCAACACAAGTGGTGAGTGTACGGACTAGTCGCGCAATGCTTGCGCACATTCAAAAAATTGGCGCAGCTTGCGATAGCGGTGCAGGGGAGACAGATCTGGTGGCCCCTCTTTCTTCATCGGAGACCCGGCTGTTGCACCTCACATTTCCGAACTTGCCGATGAAAGTTCTGCATGACTGACAGGCCCGGATCGTTTCGCCCGCAAGCTGTCACATTTCTGCCGAAGTGGACCGCGTTAGCACGCGATAGAACGCGATAGAACGCGCGCGGCCAAGTCCAAAGCCAACGCCCGCGCTACGAACCCAAAGGAAATACTGTGCGCCCGGAATGCGATGATGGCTCAGTCGTACAGACGCCGGTTTCGTAACACGAGGAATACGGGATCGATTCCGACCACGGGAAGCGTCTTTTGTTTCTTTCCAATTGGCTGCTCGTTCCCCACCGCTGCTAACGCTGTACCCCTCGGGCCTTTGGGGTGGCCCAGTGTTAATAAGGTGCCGGTTTCACAGCGTGGAGGCCCCGGGTTCCATTCCCGGGACCTCTCTAACCGCATTTTTTTTCTCGAGACTTCGAGGTTTTTTGGTGCGACAGAAAAGGCTCGGGTGTTGGAAGCTTCCGTTTGTATGCTTCGCCGCAATGCACCGGAACATCGAATGGCCGCGTTTTAAGGGCCGACGCAAGGTTATGGTGGCCACCATAGCAAGGTTTCACCTCGAAACCGCGTAATGCAAAAACGTGCCTTTTGGAATGCGTAATGTCACAGCGCACCCCATGTGATGACAGATTGCTCGTTCTGGCGCGGTGCGGTCAGAGCAGGCCCATGCCGACCAGTGTTGGTACAATACTAGCCGGTCGACCTGTCGAGCTATTGGCACTGGCACGTGTCGTGCTGACCCAGCCGCGCTTTTAGGCGAGGTCAAGCAGGCGGCCTGGGAGGCATACCCGAGAGTTCGATGGCACAGGTACAGTCGGCAAAAGGCTTGTCTATAACGCTCGAACGACGTGCTCCGGACTGCGCGGGAGACACCTAGTGATAACGCCTGGTTTGAGATAGGTAGATAGTGAGCGTGCGCGGCCCGTATCAGCGCAACGGCTGTGTCCCTCCTCGCTGTGCCCGCCGCCTTGGCTTCCACACCTTCTTTAACCGTAATAAGCGCTGCATGCCTGCGCTGCCGGGCCGGGAAACAAAAGCGGAGATTACCCGCCTTAGCGCGCGCTGTACGAGTTCGTCTGCATTAGCTTTGGCGCACAGCTGTTCATTGCGTTATCCTTCTGCCAATAGCTGCATAAGTCCCGCGTGCACCCCTATCCGGTTTCTAGGCTCGGCTTTGCACATCACTGCTGACGGGCTATAACGCCGCAATACTTAATGCCCTGTGCGAGCAATCACGGACCGATATCTAGTCACTCTAAAACACCGGCAGCGATGCGTTTTCGGCGATTGTTCGTTTTCTTGCATACAAAAAAAAAAAAACTAAATTGCGTAGGGCGCCGCAGGTAGTTAAACGCAGCCAACGCTGTACTATTCGCTAGTCTCCACTTTTGTTTCCCGGCCCGGCAGTGCAGCCATGCGCTTCTCACGGCGAAAGAAGGTACGGAGGGCAAGGCGACGGGCACAGCGACAAAGAAAACAGCCATCGCGCTGATGCGGGTCGCGCATGCGCACATTCTACCGGTCAGCCTTTTGCCGACTGTACGTCGGCTGCAATTAGCTAATCGTCGTAGTAATCGTCATCTCATGTAGTCACGGTACTAAAATACCGGGAAACTTGTTTACGCCTCGCGCTAGAACGTAACACCTACTAAAAAAAACACCGGGACACTCATTTACGACTCGCGCTAGAGAGCTTCGTGCTTCAAAGACCTCCACCCCTCAACGGTTTCATTAACAAGAATACACTTGTACTGTCGCGGCCACTGATACAGGAACACAGCGCGCGTGGCCGCGCTTCTCGGAGCATTAAAGGGACACTGAAGTGATTTGTAAACATTGCGGGATTACTAGCGCAAATTGTAGTCCGGAGTCCATAGGCCATGTTTCAACCACTCTGAGCGCGTTTACGCGAATTTATTTAGTAGAAAAAGCGCGCTTCTCGGAGCATTAAAGGGACACTGAAGTGATTTGTAAACATTGCGGGATTACTAGCGCAAATTGTAGTCCGGAGTCCATAGGCCATGTTTCAACCACTCTGAGCGCGTTTACGCGAATTTATTTAGTAGAAAAAGCGCGCTTCTCGGAGCATTAAAGGGACACTGAAGTGATTTGTAAACATTGCGGGATTACTAGCGCAAATTGTAGTCCGGAGTCCATAGGCCATGTTTCGACCACTCTGAGCGCGTTTACGCGAATTTATTTAGTAGAAAAAGCAATTCGAAAATGCTGTCCTCCTCGCCCATTTTTTGTGGCGTTTTCGTGTGACGTCACGAGGAGAAGAGCTGGCAATTGGCTGCGCTACTGCACGGTTCACCGACCTTCCGATCGAGTCAGTCGGCACAGCGTTTAGACCACCGGCCGCCGACGGGTCGTCACAATTGGCTCGCTCAATTGAAACTAAGCCACCACACGTTTGTGAATGGAAGAATGTGCCTTTCTTTACTTTGTTAGTTTGTACACTGTATCTAGCTCCAAGTCGAGTCAAGGTCGCCTCACACAAGCGCTGCACAAGGGCACATGCGACGCTTCGCTGACTTTACGCTAGTAGGAAAATCTAATGCCACTTGAAGGCGGGAGAAGATTCAACGAAGTCAATATTGGTACTAAGAAAATAAAATCAACTGAAACTTTTACTAGGGAGCAGGAAGCACTTTTTTGCGCTGGGTGAACAAGCACAGCGGTCAGCAGCACGACCGCACATCTGTGAACGCTTTTCCGTCCAAGAAATGCAATTGCTAGACGTGAGATATTGTGGAAGTTTGGGGGACGCTTACTGCACGGGCGCTATACGACAAAAAGTCACCGAAAGTACTTCAAATGATAAAGCTAAATAAAAGTGTAAACTGGTTATACATTATATACCTTATATATCCAGCCTCGGTAGATCTGGCCTGTAAATGACCGGCAATAAAGAAAAAAAAAAAAAAGCCTGTGGCCGAGTGGTCTAAGGCGCTAGGTTATCGTTTTGCAAGTTCGAATTCGAATTCCCGCGACAGCCAGTCAGCTTCGAATTCGAAGTTCGAATTCGAATTCGAATTCCCGAGGGTGCATCGTTTTATTTTTTTTGCCAGTTGATTTTTTCGTTTTCGGCCGATGTTTTTTAAACTGAGTTTACCATTTTTGGGCCGTAACGTTCACTGTTCCACGAGTGAGCTTGCAGAACGCGCGCAGACTGCCACTGACGCTCTAGCGAGTTCTCGTTAGCGTGCTGCTGCTTGCGGGCAGTGGGCACAGGCCTGAATCAGCACACCCTTGGCCTGGTGCGAACACGCTCTTTACGATACAGGCATGAGTGAGGCAAGCTCCGAATATGAGGGAAAAGCGCATGGCATTTGAGCGTCAGCGGTGACGCGGAGGGCGTCATCCACTGCGTAGGCCTCGGCTAGTGATTTCTACGATTCCAAGCCGTCCTGAGACGGCTTATCTCAGGCATTTTACAGCCGACAATATGGCAGAAGGGCGGTACGGCGATTACTGAGATATCGAGAAGGCCCATCCAACGATGCCGTCGGATGTCAAACATGTTTTACAGAACCGAAACCGAAACTTTTGAATGCTAACCTCGGACATCGTCCAATCACGGTGCCATCTCCTCGCGACGTCACAGCTTTAGTTGGTGCGGCCGCCACAGACCGCGCATGGTATTTTTTCTTCTTTCCCGCTTTATAAAATAATTAATGACTTATCAACCGGATAAAGGGTGAAAAGTGTGGTAATTTGAGCCAGTCTACGCAGTGCAAGCAAAACCGGGAGCTTGACAAATTCAATTCAGTGTCCCTTTAAGCGGGCGCCGCGCGAAGTATTGCGGCGCAAGCGCAATCAGAGCCAGAGGCGGAGCCCGGCTGCGTGTCGTCTGCTACGGCTCCTCCCACTTGATAACCGATTTAGAATGCTACCCGTTGATCATCGCCTCATTGCTACTCGTTGACCATCGCCACAAACCATGCACCATTGCTGCATGGTTTGTGTAGTCCAAAGCGCGCGCGCAATCGAGGTTTCGCCGCTCACGGCGAAGTGGGAGGAGCCGTAGTAAACGACGCTCAGCTAACTAAGCCGCTGGCCCTGATTGCGCTTGCGCCGCAATACTTCCTGGGGCTCCCGTCGCGGCGCTCCGCGGAGCGCGGCTAGCCGCTCCATATTCCCTGTATCAGTGGCCGCGACTGTACACTTTGTTATCGGGTCCTTATGACGTCACATGGACTAGTTAATGTGACTGGCTGTCGCTGACCAAAGCCACCACACCAAGGCACAGATTGCGCGATTGTAGTTGTGAGCTCACGTTGTGTAGCGAAAAATCCATAATCCTATAAAAGTCTTTTAAAACAAGCAAATTTAAAGCTAATTATTCTCACCAGGTGCGATTCATTACACTTTTTCTGGGCATAATACTTCCATGCCTTTCAACGGGTAACCACAGCAAACAATCGGCTTTCTTGCAAGGCCTTGCGGTGCTTTGATCAAGCAGAAGGTGTTGAAGTAAAAATGCTTGATATAGATTTCCACGAGTATACAGGGTATTACGCAGCCACCTTGGACTGCTACCCGAAACCCAAAATACGTTCTTCTGCACTTACAACCGCATGTATGCAAAGCAGAAACGAGACCAACGGATGAACTTCATGCACCCTTTCGTTCTACCATCGGAATAAAACAAGGGTTCTTAGCGGAATGTAGCCGGAAGATGAGATATCAGATCTTAATGAATATAAACCAACATCTCAAGCACACGCACCCACATCTAGCCTTCCACTTTTTTTTTTGTTTGTGGGTGCGCGTGATTTCGTTTGCTGACGCAGAAATCATTTTAACGCAAGCATCAGGACACCGAGTCCAACGTGACTGCTTTTCATGTTCCGCAAATATCTGCGACCTAAAGTGGGGCTACAATGACCATATGGCCCGGAACTAACCTAATTCAGGCATCGTCGCCCTGTCGGCGTCTCTCCCTCGTGTCTTGCCTACTACGCTGCCGTTCAAGATGCTCGACCTGTACCAACTCGCCCAATTGGCGATACTTTTGCAGGCATGCGCGCTCGTGGGTTTTTGATGGAGTGTACAGTGCATGAAAAAAGGGCAACCTTATTTGATCTGGGTTGTTCCCATTGAAAGGACGTACCGGCGCGGGTCGATGGCGGCTCGCCGATGGCGGTGGCCTGGGTCTGAACAGAGGAAACTGTGGGCCGGTTGCGGGCCTGGTAAGGGGATTTGGGGCGCGGGGGCGAGTCTTGAACAATGGTCGGCGGCGGCGCCGCCTCTCTGGCCGGCTCCTCATCCTTGAGCGACAGGAGGCTGGACTCGGGCCTCGGGGGGACAGCGGACTCGGCCAGGGACTGCGCCGACGCTTGTAAATGGGGCTCCGACGGATCGCGGAGGGGATCTGCGAGAAGTGGCAGTCAGATATTTAGACCGAGTTACATCGCTGTGCTGTTAACCGCCCGAAAGTCGTTAAAGGCGGGACGGATGAACGCTTGCTCATTTAGGACAGCACGCTATTTGCTTGCCGCCTTAGATAACTTTTTCATCTGCTTAGAATTGCTAGCGATTTTATTTAAAACAGCTATCGAATGATTTTTGTTTTCAGCAACTTAATGTAGGCTTCCAACAGGAACGTTCTTTGCATGGTGTCTAAGCACAGAAATAATGCCCGGATTTAGAACGCCGGAATAATATTTTGATGGAACTATTGTGCCAGAAAGTATATGCTGCGCGAAATGTCGGCACTGCTTCTTCATTGGCTGTCCGTGACGTGGGACCATTATTCCCTCATTTTTCTTTTTGAGCGACGGGATGTGCAGCCGGCGGCGGCAGTGTTGTGCTGACCGTTGATGCGGTTGATCCTATTTTGAACGCATTTCTAACTTGTCTGATTTGCGCATACTGGGCAGTACTCGGTCCGATTATACTGACCACCTAATCTAAGAACTGGGTGGACTTAAAGCACTTCAGATGTTGAAGACGGTTGAAAAGAATACTCCTTCAAGAGCACCTAGCAGAGTACGCACAAGCGAGGTCGGACCACCTGACGGCATCAGCGTGAAATTTGGCCGAGTGCTGCGCACGCGTTCACACCTCGGAGAATCCACGGCTGCGCCCTCGCACATCAACAAAAATAAAGCAGAGAGGAAAAAAACGCGGCCCGTCAAGAAAGAGGCTGCAGCTGGCAACCCAGATGTACCGTTTGCGGGGTCCACGCAGAGCTCAGGGTCCTGTAGCGGCGGCAGCGCGTCGAGCACCAGGGGCGCGGGTTCGTCCTCCATGTGCGTGCTCAGCTCCTCGGGGTTTCGCTCGGGCGGGTGCTCGAGTTCCATCTGGGCCTCGAGCTCGGGCTCCTCCTCGATCGTCTCGAGCGGCTTGCGCAACAGGGGGCTGTTCAGCAGAACCTCGTCCGACAGGCTCAGGTCTGCAGGACGAAACGATCGAGCTGCTCCGCTGCACAAAACTATATGGCCGCTACCGTGTGGCCTCCAAGGGCGTAGCCAGGGGGAGGGGGGGGGGGGGGGGAGGGGACTGCCGCGCATTTTGGCGACAGTCCGCGTATGCGCAGTGCGAACAACTTACGAGATTTTGTGACCAATCTTGATGTGGAAAGACCATCGTATTTCCATCGTCCGTTGGGCGCTCAGCACAAAATAAAAAATAAAGGAATTTAGCTGCGTGCGCCGTGTTCACTCATCGCAGCGAGCGGGCGCCGAACGCGGTGGGAAGAAACCAAAAATTAGCAGTGGCTTAGCTCGGCTATGCCAGGATATACGTAGCGTGAGCTAAGGTTCAGCACCCGTACTCCAATTGGATTGGATTTCAATCCAACACAATCCAATTTAATCCAATCCAATCCAAATCAAATGCAATCAAATCCAATCCAATGCAATCAAATCCAAGCCGATTCGATCCAAACCAATCCAATGCTTCTCGCGCTTGCGCAGAACGGCCCTTCACGACACACGCGAAACCGCTCAACCTCGGCCAGTGTAGCTTACGCTACAAAACGCTCACACGCCGCACGACGGTGTTTCCGTATCAACGTTGGACACAAACATCTCGTAACGTGTTCGCACTGCGCATACGCGGCCCGTCGCCAGGATGCACAGCATGCACTGAAAGCCACGCGCTCCGTTGTTCGTATTAACAATTTATCACGATAATACATAGCGAACAGGTACAAAGACTTATTGCTTCGTTCGTAAGGCTTGCAAAAAAAGAAAAGAAAGGGGAGACAATTTTCTGTGCATGCGTGAATGTCCTTGCACAAATCCAGCATCACCCTGTCGTCCCCTTGCCCCCGTTTAGTAACCCTCTTCCTCTGATACGCTCTAACCGGCCGAAAATTGCGCTTCTGCGTCTGTCGTGGCCCGGCGTTCCAGACGCAGGATGGTACCCCATGTCGTGCAGCGTTGGGAATACTACATTGCATTTGCAGTAACGTACAGTCATGGACAAATGAAATGCGAACACAAAAACATAAATCAGAAGACGCTAAACTGAAAAATGCTGTTCGTTTGGGGTCCAATAATGCGGCGCTATTGGTATATTTGAAAAGCGTTTTTGTAACTGAGCCACCCGTCATTTTGGCTTGCATGGAAACGAATAGCGCTATTTGTGTGTTCCGGTTCAATTTTCGTGTTCACTTTTCATTCTCCATGACTGTACGCACACTTATCTGCGCGCCCCTCTCCAGAACATGCTGCCTGTACCATTGCTGCTATAGCAGCAATGGTATAGGCATGTTCTGGACTATAGTACAGCGGCTAGTACAGGTAGCTGACACGCTTTGAGCGGCAACATCCAGCTGCTAATCAATGCGAGTCGCTTCTCTTTTTAATTGCTTTGTAAATAAAAAAAATATGTACCATCTTGATCACGATTTGCGGCGCCATTGAATCGCAAGGCTTTTATTATATCGAATAGTAGCATGATGTTTTGTCATGAAGTGTGAAGGGATTACCTACAATCGCGGGCATCACGGGGTAAAGTTGTTTTGTCGTACTTGGGATGGGCATGCGCGTTTTACTCCAGACCGCTGGGCTGCCCTATATTACCAAAAGCTATAGGCGCTAACCGTGATTAAGATAGCACCTAGTAATGTCACATGCAGTGACATCACATGTCACGGAGACAGAAATGGCAATAAACAAGGCTCGAAATTTAAATAATTCTTGCGCCTGAACGACACCTCAACTGCAGCGCGCTAGTGGTGGCCACCGCCAAAAAATGGTAGAATCTGGTTTGGATGGGTGTTATAAAAATTGTGAGGGCCCTCACTTGGTGAAAGCAGTAGTACCGGGCTGATTCCGGGCAGCGTTTTATGGCATTGAAAACGTCCCTGGCTCTTATTAAAAGCTCCCCTTTTGACGCCACAGTTAGACAGCGCTTAGTTTGAGGCTTAGATGCAAATGTCTGTTTCAACGTATAAAGAAGCGGGATTGCGCTCGTGCCAGGACGGTATCGCGGGACGTTGTAGCCAGGTCAACAAAACGTTTCACTCAAGTTCGTGCAATGTGCCAGTAGCTGCAAAGCGCAGCGGCACGCAGGGCGAACTAACCCAGAGGATCAGCGTTTATGGTCTTGGGCAGGGTGACGTCCAAAAGCTCGGGTAAGAGGAGGCCGCTGTCGCCGGGAGGGAAGTCTTTGTCCAAGTCGCCGTCCAGGATACTGTCGTCACTGCAAAGAGACATCGCCACACGCCAGGTGGAGAAATGAGCCAACACCCAGTTCATTGCGACGTAAAACAACGTGGTACCTAACAGCAAATGTGCCCCAGCCTTTATTGGAGGGAGGGAGCTAACCCAAACTTTAAGCTTCTCTACGGTGGCATGGCGGAGTGTTCGATTCCCAGAAAAGAACGATATTGGAGCCATCGAAAATTCGCAAGTTGCTGAAACAGCTAAGTCCGGAGTGGCCTTTTAAAAAAATGGAAGTGGCTTAGCTCGGTTATGCCAGGATATATATATAGGGGGGATTAAAAGAAATGCGAACAACGGAGCGCACAGGCTCCATCTGGCTGCAAAGTCAGTAAACTGTGCGCTATGCGCACTTTTTCCTGAGCGTTTGAGAGTGTGACCTACATTTATGGGAAATGCTTGATCAAGAAGCGACGCCGGTCGTTTATTTTGAGGCGCCTTTTCAGGCTGTGTCGCTTTTCAGCAGGATGATCGTTGAGGGGCATCATGCTGGCGGCAATCAGCCTGCTGCGCGCTTGGCTTCCAAGGGCCCTATTCTCGACTGCACAAATTGCCGGCAATTTAGGCAATTTTCCGGAAGTCTTTTCTGATTGGCTTTCAATTTTGGTCACGTGCTTCCGGCTGACAAAGCGGTTGTGTGTGGTGTCGTCATTTTGACGTTTCATGTCGTCAACGGACACCAGTTCTAAAGTTTGCCTTATTTCTCGTTACTAAAGGCGCATAATTCTTGGCCGGCAATGAAAAACCAGACAAAATGCGGCGGACATGACAACGTAAGCCTGTCTTTGCTATTCAACAACAATACTGCTTGTAATACACACCCCCTCTGTGATTGGCTGAGAAGGCGTGACGTAATTTAAACAGTTGGCGGGAACGATTACGTCATGCATTGGCAACTTCAGCCTGCGTAAAAGTGACGTAATGCTACGTAACAGCATGAAAATGGCGGTTGTTTTTGTCGCAAAATACAAGCAAAATAGGGCACAATATTGCCCCGGCTTACGGCGCCGCGAAATGTGCGGCAATTTGCAGCAGGCGCAGTTTCGCATGCGCGCTGTTTAAAGCATGTTTCCTACCGAAACAAATTATAGTTTCAACTGCTTCCAAGTCAGCGATCATGCGACATACAAATAACATGCAGTATTTTGCTTTTATGTTTGGCAATGAAATAAAAAATATTTGTTTGGCGTAACCGCAACATAAGAGGGCAGTACAAGCCTCTCCATGACAAAGAGAACCCAATGCATGGCATTTGTCCATACTTGTCCTAGTAAGCTGTTGGGTCACATGATCGAACTCAAGAGAAAAATAACAATGAAAAGTGACTATTTAGTTCATTACAGCGCTGATTGCAGTCGAGCTTGACGAATGAGTGAATCGGTGACATCGGTGTGCTCCGCGGTTATCAGGCGTAGCGCTTCGCTGCTCTTATGTGTCATAGAAGCGATAGTCGCGGCCGTCTTTTTCTGTGATCACGCCATAAACTTGTAACATAGCAGCAGACGATGGCGTGGCGGCGGTGGCGGCAGGGAAGGTGATAACGCAACAAAGCTTGCATTGAAGCAGAGAGCCCAGCTATGTTAATAAAAGCGATTGAAAGAAATAAATAGATACGGTAAAAAAATTGTGTGATGTTCTTTAGCTCGACATCCGCCTTTCGCTCGCTTTTGGATCAACGTTACTCGATCGCCTTGTGGTGTTGGCGCCAAGTCTGACCTCCAGAAATGTGTTTTTCTTGTCAGCCTCAGCTACCGTCTTAATTTTTATAGTACATGCCAAGTGTTTTTATATCTTTCTTGCACAATATTTGATACCTTGGTAGCGATCGTTATGAGTGACTCGTCAAATTACACTGCATGTCGTCATAGCTATAGGTGCAGCACGTCACTGATTGCTTACGTCGTGCTTACGCAAAAAAACATGGGCGAAATGCCGGCAATTTGTGCAGTCGAGAATAGGGCCCCAAGTGTAGTAGATAACATGATGCTCAGTGGCGACAGAGCATAACAAGATGCCTCAAAATAAATGACCGGCGTCGCTTCTTTATCAAGCATTTCCCCTAACAATAGGCCACACTCAAACGCTCTGAAAAAGCGACGCATGCGCGCAGTTTACTGACAGTGCAGCCAGACGGTGTGGCATGCATCGGAGTCTGTGTGCTCCGTTGTTCGCATTTCTTTTAACCCGCTCTGTATACATAGCGTGAGCTAAGGTTCACCTGGTTATTCTTAGCTTTCCTGGTTGTCTAGGATTAGCTTGATTATCCTGCTTACTGCTGCTTCTATGACACACACGGTATAAGCATTATGTGACACGTATATATATCAAGCGGCTCCGGCGCAGCGTCACCAATCGCCCCAGAGCTAAGCTGGTTCCACAGGCGCACGCCGGTGTTGCTGCTACGCACGAACCATCGGTTGCACACCCGGCCACCCCTCGCATGATTATCAAGTGGGCCGGACCGCCACGTGCGGAACGGAGGTCGGCGAAGACGCTGGGCGCGTGGGGTGTGCGAAAGACGCCGGGCAGCGAGGAACGTTCTGTGCGCCGTGTGACGTCACTGCTCCTCGCGCATGCGCAGCACGGCTCTCCAGGGGCCACGCGAAACTGCTCAACCTCGGCCAGTGTAGCTCACGCTACAAAAGGTATAGTCATTCAGTATCGCTCTAAGCTCCGGTCTCACGGAGAAGGCGGGTGTACAACTTTACCCCTCACGCGATCTGATTGTACTTGTACAATATCGCCCCAAGGTCAGTATCACGCAGAGGAACTGATAACGCTGTCATTCCAAATAGTTTGAGCCATGTGAAACTCGTTACGAACGAGCGTAGGCAGCCTTCCAGTTATGTATGCTCGGCTATTCCTACGACGCAGTGCAAATTTTGTGCGCGCCTCCTCCCAAGCCACAGCGCTGAGAAGCATTATGTGCAAGTTAACCTGCGACACGAATAATTAATCTGACGGAGTGGTGTACTAGGATAAATTCTCATTCTATATCCATTGATTGCGAATTGCTTCCGAAACTGCAGCCAAAAGGGCATGCTGCTATAGCACCACGCGACAAAACTCAAACCGCAGAACTGCTCCAAGTTACTATATCAGCAAGTTTCAGTAGGTCTGTAATATGAATTCATAACGCATTTAAACAACGTCCTACTGTTTACGAGACGAAGCCCTGTCTGTGTAAATAGTATTGCGCTGTATTTTAAAACTAACACTTGTAATGAGTTCATACAGGTAGAAAACCAGCTTGGCGCCATGGTCGAAAGCAGAAGTTTTAAAATGGATATGATAGAAACTTACTCCAACGAAAGTCCAGATTTTTCGGATGTCAGCTCCACGTACGGACCAATACGCTTCTGTAGAGTAAATTATAAGGAAATAAACGTAAAGAAACAGCACCATATGGTGGGTTATGCAACCATGCAACACTTTTTCAACTTCTTTTCTAAATAATGATTTAAGAAAGTGTTCCACCAACACATCTGGTACTTAAAATACGGCGTCACAAAGTACCAAAGCTAAAAATTACTGCTAGATGCCCATCAGATAACCGATAGCCACATTAAAAACAGCCACCAAAGCAAAGAGAAAGGGAAGGCGGATCTGCTGAAACGAGCTAATCACGCAGTGCCGCTCCGTGCTGACGATGACTATAGCTTTCACAATGCTTCCACACGCAAAGGAAAGAGTGAAAGATTTTATGTGAAGTGTTGCAGGGTCCCTTTAAAGGGGGCCAGTATAGCGGGTTTGTATAGGAGCACACATAGGATAACACGTGAAGAAAAAATGCATGGTCCGATAATGCGTAACCCTTTTTCCTCAGCCGCTTATCTCCACACGTACGCCTCGACGTATTCAACGTGGCTGTCTGCTTTGTACTTGTAGCTGGCTGCACCCGTCAATATTGCGCAGCCTTCCAAGGCTTTACACGCGGATCATTTACTCTCGCGAGAACTCACTGTAATCCACAAGATGAATGTTGGAAAGTCAACTTTACAAACCAAGTCCTTGTGTAGTGGGCTTGCTTGCTATGCACCAAGCACCATTAAAGTCGGCTTCACGACCAGGCAAATTAATTACTGGGAGTGAATTTTTCAGAGGAAATTAAAGTAGTCATATGTAAAAAAATTAGCAGTGGCTTAGCTCGGCTATGCCAGGATATACGTAGCGTGAGCTAAGGTTCAGCTGGTTATTATTAGCTTTCCTGGTTGTCTAGGATTAGCTTTATTATCATGCTTACTGCTGCTTCAATGACACACACACGGTATACGCATTATGTGACATGTATATTTATCAAGCGGCTCCGGCGCAGCGTCACCAATCGCCCCACAGCTAAGCTGGATACACAGGCGCACGCCGGTGTTGCTGCGACGCACGAGCCATCGGTTCCATACCCGGCCACCCCTCGCATGATCATCAAGTGGGCCGGGCCGCCACGTGCGGAACGGAGGTCGGCGAAGACGCTGGGCGCGTGGGGTGTGCGAAAGACGCCGGACAGCGAGCAACGTTCTGTGCGCCGTGTGACGTCACTGCTCCTCGCGCATGCGCAGCACGGCTCTCCGGGAGCCACGCGAAACTTCTCAACCTCGGCCAGTGTAGCTTACGCTACAAAATATTTTGCAGAACAGTTGAGTAGGCGTAGGTTTAGAGAACTTCCACAGTTTCCATCTCGCCAATGCCGGACGCCAAACAAGCGTCGTTTCCAAACAAGCCTAATGAAATGCGACACACTTCTTATGAACTATCCTAAATGGCCGAAAACACGATGCCGTCTGTTGTAGAGTACCTGCTTCAGAACATAGGCGTCCGCAGAAATTCCCAAGAGGGGGGAAACGATACCGAACGGGGGAAGGAGTTACTCCTCCAAAGCAACTTTCTGTGGCCATCTTTAGCTATGCGTTACGTGTTGCTATCTTTTTTAACGAATGAGCTATACACGCAAAGTACACGAACGGCAGCTTACAGTGCAGTTCACGTAAACTAGACTAATACGCAAGCTTTAGGGGCAGGAACAGAAGAGCTAAAATAAAGTACTGTAAAACACCCGGGAAATGTGACAAGACACACCCGCAACCACACAGGTAAAGCATAAGATCATTTTACGCTCCTGAACAACAATTCTGCGCGAGATTTCGGAAGGCGTCATGGCAAGGAACGGAGGGGCGATGTTAAGCAGGTTATTCTCAGAAGGCATTTGGCACATCTTACGTTATAGTGCAGTTCGTGTCCAGTACAAAGATTGTTTCACAGACTTAAAACAACACAAAATGATCCCCATTCCTCGCGCTGGATGATTTGTGGTCAAAATACTAACACCCCCCTTCCACACCAGGGGAAATTACTGGGTGCTCCAAAAATGGGATCAAAAGCGCCGATTAGTATGGAGCATGTCGATGCCAGTGTCGTACGCAGGATTTAGCTTCTGGAGGGGTATGGAGGGACGCGTTTTCAAACGCTTCGCTGTACAGCCACCCCACGTGACATGATTCTTCGCGCGATGCTGAACGTTAAGTTAACGTGGTCATGGGCTGCGCCCCGAACCTAAAGCGACCTAAAAGATACCAAATCACCATCATTATTAAAAGCAACACATACAATTTAGTTTGTAAGAAAGATTGCAATAAAAAATTAAATGGGAGACCCGCTGGGGCTCGAACCCTGGCCGTCAGCGCCAGCACCCAGAACTCTACCTCGAGGCCACAGAGCTAGCCCAAATGGCACGCTCTTTACGCGGCAGTTAAACATGTGGGGTGCTGGGCAGCGAAGCGTTTGGAAACACGCGAGGGGGACCCACAAAAAGGGAAAGGAATAACATGAAAGGAGAAAACAAAAAACATAAAAAGCAAAGAATTCAATATATAAAATCGGAATGTCGTGCATAACCTCCCGATTGTTTGAACTTTTCTCCCGGGAAGTCGCAAAATGATTGTCATTAGAGGCCGCTCAGACATCGAAGGCGGATATGGTTGGTGCATAGCTTGCGAAATAAAAATGATTATCTATAGTAATTATTTGTGTTGGGCAGAGTTAGTGGCCTTGCCCTCACCCTTCCCTATGGGGACTCGTATTTCGGGGGGCGGGCTATTTAAATAAAAAAACGGGGGGGGGGGGGGGTCTAATTAGGGGCAGGTGCCGAGCACACGTGCTCCGAGCTGACAACGACGGGCAAGCAAGACGAAGAGCGTACCGAGGCAGCGGCGTAGTTCGTGCGCGCCAGCGTGACCGAGACGTCGATGTCGCACTCGAGGCTTGAATTTTTCGCAGCCACCTGGGCCGACTCTGCAGGCGAGTCGCCGTCCGCTTGGTTGTGCCAGTCGTCCTCGATCCAGGTGGCCATGCTGCTTCGCTGCTCCTAGCGGTGCAGGAGGAATCGAAGAAATCTGCCTGCGCAGCCAAAGACAAAGGAGAGGCTTCGTGCCACAGCGCGGGCCGTGGGCACCGCCAAAGCCGACCCGCTGCGCTTAACGCCACTAGCAAGAGGTCGGGACTATAAGGACGGTGGGTTAATCTGGTAGCCCACGAACTGGTGCCCACGCTGCAGGCCTGCTGCGAGCAAAATACCGTTGTCGCGGACTGCATATTCGCGGATTTGTTTACCAGAGCGCGGGCGTTGTGTGGGTGCGAACAATGTGCATGGTGGCGCGCGCCAAAGCCGCTGCTGTGAACTGGGTGGGCCATCGACCGGAGGTGACTCGGAAAACGCGAATCGTTAGGACTAGAAACACAGCCCGTAGGGAAGAAGAGTCGGCCACGCGGATAAAGCGACGATGCGCGAGATCAGCATGCGTAATTGGCGTTGCCAGAAGAGACATTACAGCGTCGGTGCGAGGAAGCACAAGAGCGGGGACGAAGTTAAATCTCTCGTCCCAGCGTAGCTATTCAGAAGCTACTCAAGGACAACACAATTCCCTGCGACTATTGCGAGGCGAACCACGAGATATGCAAGGGCGAGGTAGGCGACCACCTGGGTAAGCCAGCTAACCCTAACCCGGAGGGCGTTCCACTCGTAGGCCTTCCAACACGGCAGACACCGTTGGCCGCTGGCCACAGGACGACACCTACACGGCGCAGCGGGTGCCTCGGCTCTGGTCAGCGGCCCACCGTGCGCGTAAGCGAGCGTACGGCGGGAATGGCGGAGGGGATCGGGGTAGGCTTACCAATCAGGGTCTTCAGACGACCTCGCCGAGCGACTGTCTCCTGCGAATGCCCCCGCGCGACTGAGCCTGGAACGGCACACGCGGCCCACGCGCTGCGAGGGCCGGCGGCCACTTCGTTCTTCTCGGTTGGGCCACACGCTTCGGCCGGTGGCGAGCAGTGAAGACGGCATATACTTCATTTATGTAGCTTGTTATTACTCGTACGGAAGCTGACGCTCAGCACATATAAAATAAAGTGCTCGGAAATGGAGCAGAGCCCCATTTTCACGCACACGCTTGCCTTGGTGCTTGAAAAAAAGTGCGGATGGACACGTATATATAGTGCTGTTGTTATACTGCACTTTCGACCAACGCCCCGCATCCGTATTGCGATTCTCTTCGAACATACCCGCAAATATCTGTCCGGCACTGTCAAAACACCCAATTTATTGACTTTCTGTCACCCATTACGGATATGCATGGCCAACCAACCTCAGTGGGTATGTCCAGTTGATCACCGCAGTCAGAAGAAGAAAGATGAGGAAGGTGATGGTAAAAATAACAAAAACATCATCATCATCATCATCATCAACAACAACACGCATTTATTTTATGTACAAGGGATACAAAGACGCCATGTTACGCCTTAGCTATAGGGGAGAGGGATTAGGTAATGGGAGTTGGTGAAAAAGTATGATACATCCAACGGTACATCCAGTTGGGTGTGGAATTAAAGGAAATGGTGAAGGTCAGAGTTCTCGACGAAGTTTCGTAGAGCGGCGAGCAGGCGCCGTTCTTCGCTCTGATTGGAACGGCTTGGATAAAGCCAATCATTAAGGCTCGGTGAGATTGCCAATCCTACGGTTTTGAAGGCTTATTGTCGACAGTCGGGAAAGCGAGGACAGTCCCACAGGATGTGTGCAATGTCATTGGCTGAGCACCACGACCACTCGGGGTCATCTAGGTTGCCGTATCTTGTGGCGCGAAAGTGTGGGGTTCTTGCCGATCCAGTTCTAATCCTGTGAACGATCGTGTGCCATTTCCGGGGCCAATGCTGAGGTATGACTAGACGCTTCACTCCTAGGGCCGCTAGTAGTTGCAACTTCCTTTCCACCTTGCAGCGGGTGTAGAATTCCGAGCTCGAAGTAGGTGAAGGTTCCTCCGCTGTGTTTTCTCAGTTCTCATCCATCTGCTCATCCTGAGATGCAGGTGATGGCATTATGACCGAAGGAAGCTCAGGAGAATGTCCATGCTCAGAAGAGAAGGGGTAAGCCCGGGTGATGCAGCTTTTACCAGTTGATGGGTCCCTTGCGGCTTGCTGCGCAAGTGCATGGGCCTTGCCATTGCCTGAGATTCCCGCGTGAGCTGGTATCCAGAAAAAGGTCGCAAGACGTCCGCGGGTCCGCAGCGTGCTGACTCGTCGCCGGATATTTAAGATGACCTCGGAGGTTTCATCTGGTCGTTTTAGACGGCGTATGACGTTGATCGCGTCTGTAAGAATCACCGATTCTTTGAAACGTTCTTGCGTTTCTAGCCACTGAACAGCTCGCTTAATGGCTATCAGCTCAGCCATATCAGGTGTGGTGTTGTCGAAAAGGTGTATCTTATGCTTTTCATCGCATTCTGGACACACGAAGGCAGCACCCGCACGCCCAGTGACTGGGTCAACAGAGCCGTCGGTGAAAACCGTGAGAGCGGTGTTATACTGCTCGTCTAGCAGTTTAAGGGCCAAGGATGCTCGGGCCAGTTTCCGTTGTTCGGCCCTCCAGCCATGAAGGCCGGTGCGGTGTCCAGGAATTGGAGCACATGCGGGCACATCTGCTGTCCACGGTGCTCGCGGGAACTGCCTTCTGGGTCCCTGCGGTTGCTGTTTGAGATGTTGCTTTATGATGCAACGTCCGGCTGGTGTCATAGCTAGGCGATGCTGCTGTGCTAGATGCCTGTAGGAGGTGAGGTCGGCAAGGGTGTTCATGCAGCCTCCGAGTAGAGGTGCAAGCTGGGAGTCTGGGCTGGAAGGCCAAGGGCTATTTTTATGACCCGCCTGTTCAAAACCTCGAGCTTATTAGCTTAGGTCTTGGTAGGGCAGAGGTGCGGTAGGACGTATAGTATCCTAGATTGAATGAGACCTTGGTGTAGGCGAAGGAGCGTCTTGGTAGAACAACCCCACTCATAACCTGCGCACCGTTTGAGTATGCGAGAAGTCGTAGGCAAGTATCTCTTAGTGCGCTAACTTGACTTTGGTTGCGTAGGTTGGCGTCAACTATGAGGCCCAGTATGCGAGCTGTAAAAACTCTGTGCACAGCTTGGCCATGAAGGTGGAGTTGGATGTCCGGGGGTCCGCATACGTGTACATACCATGTAAGTTGTTTTTTCTGGTGAGAGTTCAAGACCACGATTGCGTAGAAATTCCACTATGACGTCAATGCCTTGCTGTATGGTTCATTGTTGTGCTGTGATATCACCTTTTGTCGTCCAGAGCGTCAAGTCATCGTCATAAATAGTAGTTCTTAGGCACGGAACCTTGCGAAGCACCCTGGGAAGGTCAGCCATCAAGATATTGAACAGTATCGGGCTTAAGACGGCGCCCTGGGGGACACCTCGCTCGAGCACTCGAGGGCTAGAGAACTCTTCTCCCACCCATACCTTATAGGAACGTTCCAGCAAAAAGCCCACCAGAAACATACTTAGTCTCCCACCAAGTCCCCTTTCTCTCAAGAGACGTATTATTGTTGCTGGTGGGGCATTATCGAAAGCTTTTTTAACGTCCATAAGGAGCAGAATGCCGAGGCCACCTGGTTGCTTTGCAGCTTCAAGGTCATGAGTGATCATCAACAGGCTGTCGGAAGTTGATAGGTGTGTCCGAAAACCTGTTTCAACAGGAGTGAATACATTATCCTTTTCTAGTTGTCAAGTCAGGCGGCGTGCAACCATGTGCTCGAATGTTTTCGCTAGGGTGGATGTCAGCGATATAGGACGAAGGGCCGCAGGACCATTTAGTAATTTGCCGGGCTTGGGAATTAGTTTGACCCATGCTTCTTTCCATGTCAGTGGGACGTCTCCTGTAATCCATACGTCATTATAGTAGTCCAGCAGAGCTTCCTTGCCGTTATGGGGAAGGTTGTTCTTAATGGCGCTGTAGGGTACCCCGTCTGGGCCCGACACACTTTTGGCGTTGAAAAGGCGCAGGGCGTCATCTAACTCCGCCAGGGTAAATAGGTTGTCGAGGGAACCTGTTGGCGTGTAGGGTTCTGCATGTCCCGTTTTTGAAAAGAAGCTGTCAGCTAAAATTTCCCCAAGTTCTTGAGCCGATACGCCCATGCTAATCATGAGGGATTGCAAAGCAGTGCGAGAGGGCTTGACACCAGCCATTGTATTAATAACATTCCATACTTTTGTGGTAGGGGTGGCATGGTTCAGCGTAATACAGAACTCGTGCCATTGCTCCCGTTTCAGGCCTTCTGAATAACGCTGTAATTTCGCGCGAAGCCGGTTGTGCTCTGCTCGCCTATCCGGGTCTGTAGGATTTGATTTCAATCGTTGTGCTCGAAGACAAGCAGCTCGAAGGTTGAGGTATCGTAGGTCGGGAACGGGATCTTGAGGACGTAGTTTGATAGCTTTCGTAGCTTTGGCTTTCGCCTCTAGGAGCCTATCTGTCACTGTTCCTTGCGCCAATGTGAATAATTCACGAAATTGGTCCCAATTAGTTACTATTCGTACAACTTTGTACGTGTTAGTGTAATTCTCCAGAGAAATTTTAATGGGATGATGATCACTTCCCATAAGGTTTGTTTCCACAGTCCATGAAGCGCTGATATCCACGGAAGCCCAGGTGAGGTCAGGTGCCGTTTCCTGGTTTCGCGGCGGAACACACCACGTCAGCGTTCCATCATTCAGCAAAATGAGGTTTGCCCGGTCAGTTACTTCGACAAGATTATTTCCACGTAGCGAAGAATCTGCATAACCGCACTTTGTATGCCTCGCATTAAAGCCACCTCCTATCAGCAACGGGCCAGGTACAACATCACGGAGAGCTTCAATCCAGTCCATATTGGCGGCTGCATCGGAGTCCAATAGAAGCCTCCCCTGTGGGCGTATATAGACTCACACCACAGTGAGGCGCCGTTTGCCAAAGACCATGGTGACAGCAACAACTTCGGGGTCGGGGGAAGCCAGATGAGACGTGTCCAGTTGGGAAGCGGGCAGTTGTTTTTTAACGAAAACCAGGGCTGACCCTTTTGAGGAGTTGTGCAGTGATGGGCTTGAAAACGAATTTAATCCTGACAAAGTGCGCTGCTGCTGAAGGTTCGTTTCCTGCGTAAGAAGAACTGAGGCAGAAATTTTCCGAAGCCACAAGCAGAGCTCAGGAAGTTTCTGCGTTAGTCCACGACAGTTCCACTGAATAATCCTAAGAGGAGAATCCATGTCTGTTTGTGCCGTGGGTTTGCGTGGACGCCGGTACAGACTGTGCCATCTGGGGTAGTAAGTCTAAAATGATTGTGCAGAGCGCCTTGATAACGGGGTGTTCCTGCAGGATGTCGGTGTTGGCCTCGAAGGCGATGCGAATACACATTTAATTGAGCAGTCAATGTTGTCAGGCTGACCGGCAGGTGGAGGACCTCCTTAGTCCAGGAAGCCCTGGGTCTTGGCGGCCTGTCTCGCCCGGTCTACCAGGTGATTTTCAACGCAGAAATTTGGGATAGTTGGTGATACGACTCCGACATGGTAAAAAGCGCACTAGACGGGGACAGAAGAGACAGTTACACGGGACGAGCGATAATCAGCGCTAACCAAATGCTGTTGGTGATCCGGGTTGGCGCTGGTCAACGAACCCTCCCACTGCTCAAATGAGGAATTCGGATTTGGGGAAAGGGATGGTGTCTGGCGGCACTCCCACACCATGTGGTAGAGAGTGCATGGCTCTATGCAGAATTTGAAGTAACTTTGATTCCACAAGTAATCCATACCTAATCTGGATATTTTTGCATCTGCAAGATTAAGACGATACCGGCATTTAGACGCTACTAGTTCAGATGCGCTGCTATCATCTCAAAAGTATCAACATTTAAAGTTCGGGTGGAATGTTCATTTTTGTGGTTCTCGGCAATGCGAAGTGACCTTCCCTGAGCTGCGCTGTAAAATACCGAGGTTGAATTTCTGTCTCTTTAGAATTTCACCTACGGAACTATGTGTGCGGTGCCAGGTCTCTGAAACAATCGAACATTTTTTTCTCGCCCGTCGCCGCTTCTCGGCAGCTGGACAACTGCTTTTGATGGACCCAATTGAGCGTTTGGGGTTGACTTTATCGGTTCCACTTAGATTATCTATTGGCGCAACAAGTTGGGGGTATGCAAAAAGGGACATATATAATTGTATTCAAGCATTTCTTACTGCTTCAGGTGGCTTGAATTGCTGAATAGTACTAATTAGTGGGCAATTCGGGTTTTAATCATAACGAAGTTTCTTTTTACGGCCTCTGTCTTTTCGGAAATAAATTAATATTTTGAGGTCCTCACGAAATTCAACAAGTGAGTTAGCCCTTGCCAATCCCCCTTGTGGGTACGTGCCAAAAACTTTGAGGGCATCATCATCGTCATCATCATCATAGATACCTAGTCCGGAGTCCCCGGTATAGTCTACAAGCCTCTGCAGTTAGCGGAGCCAGCCGGGGGTAGGGGTGGAGGGGGTGGGGGCTAAACAACAGATGAGAACTGTTACAACCAGAGTGACAGCAGCCTACTCTAATCTGAAGAGACCACTCTCTAGGCAGAACAACCCACGGACTGACAGAACATTAAATAAAGGCTTTAAAAATGGGAGGGGGAGGGGGAGGGGGAGGGGGGTCGTCTAGAGAGAACTGGGGTGCATGCATAGGGGCCCTACAGAGTGAACTGACAGCAGCGCCAGACTACGTGGTCGAGTGTGGTGAATACTGACCTAAGTGTGGACGGTAAGAGGGTAGAGGAGATCCCGTCGGGTGAAACCATTTTTTAGTGGTGTGGTGTGGAGGGCTGCGTTGGCCCTACTTTTTTTCGCACATAATTCAGCAGAGCGAGACATTAGCGGATAGGGCAGGCAGAGGGAAGGGGGGGGGGTGCCGATGCCCTCCCTAGATTCTGAAGTTTATGAAATGTTAACTTTGTTTTAAAATACCGTATTTATTGCGTATGTTTTTGTTTTTTTTGTAATTACCTTGCTCGTTCAACACTTCAAAGACGAGAGTTTTGTTTGCCTCCTTAGAAGACCAAGGTAAGATTTGCCCCCCTCCACCTGGTGAAATTTCTGCGGACACCCCTGTATGTTTTGCACACCACCGTTAGTTGATATATTGCAATATCTCGCTTCCTCACTGTGATGTTATCCCGCTGCACAAAGTAAAATACCATTAGGGATGACCACACGTGGGTGCTGCCAACGGGTGCTGCAAATATAAATCGCTGAAATCTGGTAGCCTACACGTTTTTTTTTTTTTTGTTAACTTAGGTAAATCGTACAAACGCCTTTTGTTCATTTCCACTTCTTTCCTAAGAGCAATTAAGGTTTGCGTTTTGCTGCGTGATGTATGAATTTACGCCAATGATGATCTGGAGGTGGTGGGCGTAATAACGCCGCAAGAAGTGCAGCCTGCTCGCTGACGAGAATTGGGGAAAAAAGAAAAGAAAAAACAGAGCTAGAGTCATGAAACCCTGCGGACAGTCTGGACAGTGGGCAGTGTCTACCCGGAACGTCGACGCATTCATTGGTTGCTTAGTAGTAGCGCTTATTGACGCCTCCGCTTACAACTACAATGACGACAACGATTACAGCGATGATGTATGACTGCTCGTGAGCATAAAATGGTAATGATGATGGTGGTGGTGGCGGTGACGACAACGGGGATAATGGTGATTATGATGACGACGACGAGGACGACGTTGACGACGAAAGTGGCGGCGATACGATGATAATAGAGAGTTTTAGCTATAGTGAACTATAGAATGTTTTAGCTGACCGTGTGTACCGTGTGTGATGTACCAGGACCCGACACGGATCCATGTACGCATTCATTCCGGTTGGGCGGCTTACTCCCGGTTTACGGGGTGGGGCCCTCGCCGTGCCCTCGCATTCGTTCCGCTGAGGGCGGCCCACCTCATCGTGCCCGTGCGCGCATGCTCAGTCGGGTGCCGGTATAACGTAAACGGTACGGTACGCGGTACACACGGTAAGCTAAAACTCTCTGATGACGATGATGACGGGGATGATAACCATGATGATGCCGTGAACAGCGACGGCCTTAGCTTCGGCCAATCTGTTCGCTCTCCCCTACGGAAACGTTACCTCCTAACCCTTAAAAAGTGTCGTCATGCGAAACCTAGACC
This sequence comes from Haemaphysalis longicornis, assembly GCF_048455015.1. Taxonomy (NCBI): domain Eukaryota; kingdom Metazoa; phylum Arthropoda; class Arachnida; order Ixodida; family Ixodidae; genus Haemaphysalis; species Haemaphysalis longicornis. Next base: position 1,368,432 of record NW_027526401.1, on the reverse strand, counting down.
TGGCCCGCGTCGGGATCAACAAAATCAGGTGCCACTCACTGGAGTCGCTCCTAGCTTTTGTCAAGGAGACGGGCCCTCCTCGAACCATGCCCATCCCACTGTCAGGTGTGTCAGGCACAAATTTTTGAGGATTATACCCGTGGCAGCTACATCTGGACTATGAGACGCGCCGTGGTGGAGGAATACGGATTAAATCTGACCACCTGGGCATCTTTAACAAACGCTGAAATCTCGACACACGGACGTTGCCGTTTCTCGCCTCCATCGGGAAAACGGCCTTCGCGACTTTGGTCAAGCCTGCGCCCTCGTGCTCGGCAACACTACACCATACCACTGAGCCACTTCGCCAGGTAAACGGGAAGCAACCTTACTGGACTTGTCGTCGTGCCTGAATATCACCCCGTTCCCTACATTTACACTTTTTTACACCCAACAGTTCATACACCCGGGTGAGCTGGGCCGCTTCTCCACCGGACCTCCGCCAAGCATTCAGGTCGCGGTATTCTTTTCCGAGATAGCAATGCAGAACGGTAACTAGACGTGTTGATATGTCACGCCCCGCTTCTAAACCGACGTAAAAGATGTCGAACCACCCTTATTTGCGAAAAGAATGCGTAGAGTTGAGCTAAGAGAACATTTTACAGTAAAAAAACTCACGAGTCTTACCACCTCGTATGGGAATGTCCCCACCACCCACACCCAGCACCCTTCCCCCAGAGCAGTGGGAGGATGGGCTGACCAGCTCGCGGCTTGAGGGCCAGGAATTCCTGGTCAATCCTGCCCGAGCAGCAGTGGTATAGCTCGCGGCTATTTGGTAGTGGTGGTGGTGGTGGCCCGTAAAGTGGCGCATACCCACTCAGGGGGTTTGGCCAAGAAGAGTTTTTTATTAAAAAGAACCAGATAGGCAAAAAGTGCAGTCGAAGAAAGAATTTAGTATATAGGTTGAAGACAGAAATAGAAAAAGAAATAGGAGCGAGAGCCTGATCAGAATCATTTTAGCAAGGCAACGAGCCGTCTCTGAAATGAAGGAATGAATGGCGTGACAGACATCCCCATGGCAGTGGCTTAGCTTCGTGCCTCCAAAAGACAAAAGCACTGGCAAGGTTAGTGGCATTCCAAGACGCCGCAGGGGAGCCTCCAGCAGCCTTCTTCGGTGATGCGAGAATCGGCGGCAAAAAAGGAAGAAATGCCCATCCGATTCAATTTCATGGCAGAAGTGGCACAAGGGTGAGGTTGTTAGATCTGCCCGGTATAGGTACCTATTAAGTGGGGGAACACCACAGCGAAACGAAGTCAGCGAAACTCCGCACGAGCGAGTTTGGCAGAGGCTTCTTTTCCAACGAAACCTGAGGTGTTCGAGTTCCGGAGAAGTGTGCCGCCCGTGATCAGACACGTCCTGGGCCAACAGGTATTGGCGATAACGGGCTAGCAACACGCAAGCAAACGGGGGAAGCACCTCCACAATTGGTAAAGACAATGCCATTTTTGCTAACGTATCAGCAGCTTTATTAAGGGCTAATCCACAGTGGCCAGGCAGCCAAACAAGCCTAATTGCCCGCACATAAGTGGGAACGCAGGAGTAAAAAGTTTTAAGCATGGGACTGACAGTTTCCGAAGAAAGGACCATGCACACGGAGAGGGCTATTTGGAATGAGAACGTTGGTCGGTTGGTTGGAGCCACAACAAGAATGGCACGTACCCACTCGAGGGGATTGGGCAAGTCTGATTGTGGTTTCATTGTTTAAGAAGCTTATGAATTCAAACTAAAGGAAAATAGAAGTGGGATAATAGTGGGTGCAGTGATGCTAGCAATTCGAGAACCAAAAAAATTAAATACTGAAGTAACAACAGGTATTTTAATAAAAGATTAAAAATTGTTTGATGCGATTGACTAACAATGCAAGCGACCTGATTCGGCAATAAAAGAGTTAAGAGCGCGACAAACATCCCCGTTGCACCAACCAAGCCCGACTGCCCCAAATGACAATGAATTAGGCACCGATAAGGCGAGACCCGGGCGCCGGAGGGGAACCTCCAGGCAACGATTTCGGAGGGAGGAGAACCGCCGGCAAGACAACAGGAAACGCTTAATTGTTTCCTCCTCTTGATAGAAGCCGCACATGACCGATGGCGCTATGCGTGCGTGGTGTAGGTAAAAATTTAAATTAGGCCTTCGACAGCGAAAGCATTGCTCATTGCATTGCATTACGCATTGCTCATCTCCGCACCACTATTGAGAACTATGCGGCTGAACTGGCTCGTGCGCAATGGGGTCAGTTCTGCGACAGCATGCGTGGCAACCTTAGCATGCGGCGCACCTGGGCCATTCTTCGCCACGTGATAGATACTTCTCATTCGAAATCAACCAGCCGCAATCGTCTTACCACCCTCTTACATAAATTTCCCGGTACAAGCGATCAGCTTTTACTGTACAAATGTACACGGACGCAACGGCGGCCATACGGGATTTGCTCCGTGTATCCTCCAACTCATCCGTTTCAAGAGAGATTCATAAACTGCTGGACACATACCCCTGCCCTCTCCGACTGTCGTGGATCCGGCGTAATACTATCACCGCGCATATTGCGGCGGATACTTCCTGTCACCTCTCCTCGGTTCCACGACCGCTGCCCTTGCTGACAACGGACCCACATGAACAATTTGTCCAACTAAAGGAAGATCTGCATCGCGCCACACGCGCTCTCATCCCACGGTGTGGAACAGACCTTCCCAGTGGGCTCGCTCGCTGGGAGGAGGTCCTGCTGCGTAGACTTCGAGTTGGGGTGGCCCTCTCTCCTGCGGTAACCCGGGAGTGGCCACCACGATACCATGCCCCGTTTACCAACACCTGCCCCTTCTGTACAGTTCCTGCCGAAGACGCCGACACCAACCACCTGCTATGGACGTGCCCTTCCCTGAGTGCAGCGAGATCCAGACACCTTCGCGGCACTTGCATCCTGGGAGACCCCCTGATCTCCAACGATGGCTGTGGAGGCCCCACCACCGCTGTCTTCTGGATTTCCTCCGGGAAACGGGTGCCAACTTGTACCTTTAAGACTTTATGCCAAAGGGCATACTATCGCAAAAAAAAGCTTTTCACCCGTCTCAGGGAGCTTTACCTTGCCCAGGGCCCGCAGGAGCCCCTTTCACCATACACCGGACAGCCCAATGAGACAATGGATCGTCCCATCTCCACAGCTGAGGTTGACGCAGCCCTTCTTAGAATTCGCCCAAGCTCAGCGCCAGGAGAGGATGGAACAACTAATAATTAGCGCCAGGAGAGGATGGAACAACCAATAAGCTCCTTCGAAATTTAGACGATCAGTCAATAGAGGTCCTAACAAAATATTATAACAGTCACTGGGAGTCTGGGGAACTCCCACCCGAATGGAAGCATGCTAACGCCTCTTTCATTCCCAAGCCGGGTAATTCGCTCGCTCTTGAACAGCTTAGGCCCATTTCCCTCACATCGTGTGCAGGTAAGGTCCTCCAGCAAATCATCGTACATGCCCGTTTGACCCAATATCTGGAGAGTAAGCAACATTACCCGCAAACAATGTTCGGATTTCGAGCCGGCCTTTCCACCCAAGACATCTTGCTGCAGCTCAAGCATGATCTTCTCCTTGCTCCCCCTACTGCCGACTCGTCAGCTGTTCTAGCGCTAGACCTCCAAAAGGCCTTTGATCGGGTCTCCCACCACGCCATTCTGCGCCATTTGGCTGCTCTGTCTCCTGGAGCCCGCACCTACAACTACGTGCGGGCTTTTCTCGCAAATCGCACGGCCGTCATTCAGATTAATGATCTGCGCTCCGACGGCATTCCGCTCCCCTCCATAGGCACCCCACAAGGAGCAGTTTTCTCCCCACTGCTCTTCAATATCGCTATGATAAACCTCCCTCCTCTTCTAGCTAATATCCCCTCGCTTCGCCACAGTCTGTATGCCGACGACGTCACGCTGTGGGTTCCAGGTGGCAGTGACGCACACATTGAAACCACCCTCCAGCAGAGGGAAGACTGTGTTGCTGCCTATGCTCGTGATGTCGGCACCTAGCACTATCCATGACGTGTTCATCGTTCGGCCCATTCGCCGTAACATGCACCCGACGCACAATGGAGCCCGCAAGGAGCAGCGTGCGCGGGCCCTTACAAAGCGATACCCAGTGCATCCGGCAACTGTTTATGTTGACGCGGCTAGCTACAGGCACCACGACGCCTACGCGGTCGCAATCATCAACGGTCCCAACAGTCCACCTCTTACCACCCTCACCCTTCGCACTTCTTCCCCGCGACTGCGGAAGAGGCGGCTATTGTTAACACTACTGCCTTGCCCTGCGATCATAATCTCCGATTCGAAAACGGTCATTCGAAATTTCGCCCAGGGCCGCATTTCTGCCCTGGCACTCAAAATCCTTCTTCAAAATCCCCCTGACTCCCCCACCGAGCTGGTGTGGACCCCAGCCCACACAGGTGTGGGAGGGAACGAGGCAGCACACAGAGCCGCTCGAAAGCTCGCCTTCCGAGGGGGTCTTAGCCTTGAACCCTTCCATGGAGCCCTGTCAGCTCGAGATCAGCTCCTTTCCTTTCATTAGATTGTCTCATTACCGCCTCTCCCGCCGTCGTAGACGGCGGGAGAGGCGGTAATGAGACACCCTGCACAACCGGCGCTCTCCCACCGAAGAACGCCTGTGGCTCTTAGTGCAAACGTACACCCTTCCTTGCCTTGCCTCTCCCACCTGCACCGCATGTACCCCGGTCAGCACTCTTCACCCCACTGCCACCCCATCCCTGTGGGGTGGTCCAAACCATGGATCACCTCCTCTGGCAATGCCCCCAAAAACCATTCCCCCCATATCGAGACGGTGAGCACTGGTCGAGGGCGTTGGGCAGCTCGGATTCGGCGTGCAAGATGCCATCGTCGCCAAGGCTGCCAAAGTCACCGGGGACCTTCCTCCCTCGGTCACCACCCCTCCCCCGAATTAGCCCTTGCGGCAATAAAAGTTTTGTCTCTCTCTCTCTCTCCAAGAGTACCGGAGATGCTCAATGTCAGGGCACCCAGCGATACTGTCTGGTGGGAAGCTGTCCAGCGAACTGTACCTTCGAAGCCTAGTTGCAACAACGTAGGCTATCGGAGGCACGGTATCAACCAGAGGACTATTCAGTGCTACTACTGTCAGGTAATCAGCGGCTCCGTTAGGTTCAATACCTCTGTGCCCTGGGGCCCAGACCAGACGGATTTCCCTGCCATGTACGGGCATAAGCATCGACAGCGATCGACGAAGTGGAGTAACGGTTGGAGAAGATAAAGCGGAGCAGACCGAAAAAGAATCCGTCACAATGATCAACTGGGAACGCTCTTCGCTGAGCTTTCGAAGAGCGAGCGCGCTTCCCGAAAATTCTGCCAAATATGTTCATGTGAATTTTGGAACACGCAGAGGAAATGCCCAGTGACGCGCAGGGGAAAATATACCTACACCAGATTTTTTTACCCGAACAGAAGCATCTGTGGCTATAACCACATGTGTCGGGAACTCATCTAGGTGGTTTGCTAAAAGGGCAGATATCGTCCTCTCCGACAAACATTTGGCATTGGAGGGAAAAGTGTTATTCAAATCAATGTCCACCATCGCACTGCAATAGTCAAATGTAGGTACAAATAACATGTTGATATTTGAAGGGACGAGCAAGGACTGGACGAACACCACCTGTGGACGCTTGTGCGTGGGCCATGGCTGGGCAAAAAAGGCCACTGGGGAGTGTACAAAAACCATTCGTGATCGTGATATAGGCAATTCCATTGCACGAAGGTATGCCTCTACTGTCAACACCTTGAAGCGAGAAATCACAGGAAGGATTCGAGCCTCCCAGTACAATACCCGAATGGGTACGTACCTTGGCAATCCCAAACACAATCGCAAAGCTTGTCTTTCTAAAGTAATCAATGGTCGGAGCTTGCAAAACGGATAACTGGAAAAAAGTACGCAGCCGAATTCCAGAATAGGAGGACGTCATAAGGAGGACGTCCCTGCGCATACCCGACTTCTTGTTACAAAATCTTTTTTAACAGCGAAACCACTCTCACTCCTTTCACCGCAGTGAAGTCAATATGAGGACGCCAATTCAGAGTGCTCTCATACAACACTCCTAGATATTTCAGAGAGGTAACCTGCAGTATTATTTTCTGTCTGTATGTCAGATCAATCAAAACTGGGTCTTTCACTGGGGATGCCAAGAAGGCACACTTGTCGACATTTAAGGATAGGCAGAGGCCATCCAGCCATGATTCTAAGATCGACATATAAAACTGCAGTGACTGAAACAAGACATGTATATTGCTTGAAGAGCTAAAAAATGTCAGATCGTCAGCATACAAGTACGACTGTACACCCGCAGTAACGGGAACCTCGCTGAGTGACACATTAAATAAAACAGGAGACAGAACGGATCCTTGAGGTAAGCCTCGTGTTTGATTGCAATTTGAGGAGGTAACTCCGCATTGGGCAATAAAGAATTTGCGACCGGTTAAAAACATCCTAACCCACGAAGTGATATAATCTGGAAAACATAATAGAACCATCTTTTCTAAAAGTATGCCATGTTCCACGCAATCATAAGCTTTGGTCACATCCGATTTCACGAGCGCTGCGGCCTCTTTGGAGCGACGAGCCAGATGAAGCCGGCTCTCTAGATCTAAGTGCGCCGACCATATCGAGCAACCTGGCCTGAAGCCCACCTGCCGAGGGCTCAAAATGCTAGCACTATTTAAAAACTTCTGCTACCCACTTTGCTTTTTTGTTTTCTTGTCTTTACTATCGGTTCAAACTAACGTTTATTTCCTCCTCTTTTCCTCCTTAGAAATTGCCCCATTGCTCAGGTTCGAACCCAGGTCGTTCGCTCCAAAATCCGCAATTCTACCCCCAGGCTAGTGAGGTCTTCTTAAAGTGCAGAGCACTTTATGGGCTCACCTTGTCGTCGTAGCTTGCTAACGGTAGATGTCAAGCGACTGCCGGAATAAGGCGACGCAGCGAGATAACGGACCCAAGTAGAGCCTTCTGTATACCGGCGTCATGGAGTCACGCTGAGGCTTCTAAAACCACGAGGTTTAAATAGTCATAACCGTTCGAACCTTGTGAATCGCTGGTGCGGCCGCACAAGAAAAAAAATGGCGCGTTCGAAATGCCGCAGAAAGGCTCCTGCCGCGCAAGAAAAAAATGGCGCGTATGAAATGACGCAGAAAGGCTCCAGCCGCGCAAGAAACAAGTGACGCGTTCGAAATCCAGCATACGAAATTAAAGCAAGCACAAAAAGAACAGAACTCCCGCTAGCGCAGTTTCAGGCAGGGGGCGCGCTAGCTCTGCGAAGGCGAGAAATTTGAACTGCATATTAATCAAGAGAGGAGTGAGACAGGGCGGGGAAGAGCGTGATGAGAGGTAGCAGTTAGCGGACAGCGGCGCCACCACCCATTATGGCGAATGACTGCTCTGCACTTCCGACAGCTTTCTCATTGAGTGGAACGGCTTTGCATTTTTTAATTGCCTACTTAGGCATTTTTTAAAGAACGTAAAAAATCAGTGCACTATGCTAAAACTCGACAACCGTACTTGGCAACAAAGTGGCTTTAAAACTTTCTAAGGCACACTAAACCATCAAGCACAGGCATCCACTCAGAGGGTTCATCCTCTGCATGAAGCACTTGCCGTAAATAACTGTACGATTTCGGTGAAGTTTTCCCTGACAGGCCGGGCGTTAATGCCGCATTACGCACTGCCGTTCTCGTTTTCATATGCTATGGTTACGGAGGCTGAACAGCGGAGTTGTTATAGCAGTCGCTCAAAAAATTGAAGGAGTTGTCCAAGCGAACCAGTGATGGAGGCCATCTACTGACTCGCTTGGACAACCAGGGTGGAGGGGGGGGGGGTTGCAGAGTCTTCAACTTTGGTAAAACGGACGGATGTTCCCGCATAAATGGGAGATTGTGGTTGTAATAAATGAGGTCAGGAGAGAGTGATGGCGTTTGTGCCTGGCGTGCTATTTTGTCGTGACAGGGATGGAGATGGAAGGGTGCAGCGGCTGTCATGCAACGTGTGGCGCCATTGGGGGCACACTACACTGTGTTATGCGGGGTCTTTTTTTTTATTTATTGTACCTCAAATGCCCCGAGTAGGGGTATTACATGAGGGGTGGGCAGATACATCAGTTAATAAGGTGATCGATGAAATCCTTGAATTTAGTAGGGTCGGAGTGTTGGATGGCGTCGGTGGGCAAGGTGTTCCAGTCTGGCTGTTTGCACGAAGAATGAGTGCAGATGGGCACTCTTGTTGGGGATCGTACGGTTCCGGCCAGGGTTGAAGGTTTTCCAATGAAGAAGAAGCACGGGCATAGTCCTTCTGTCTCTTTCAATACCTCGATGCACGCAGATTCATTCCAGAATGATTTTGAATTTGGGGTTGCGGTGAAGACAGGACTGAAGGGCGATCGGAGTGCATCTGCTAAGAAAATTCTCCAAGGATCGCTCGGCTGCCTGTGCGTTGGCGATGGTGTGATCGTGGTGATCACCGGCATGGATATAAGGATTCGGCGAGAAGGCGAGCTGCGTGGGCCTCTCGTCGAGTGATGTGATTCCATCAAATCCCACGAAGGCGCCGAAGGAGATATTTCATTTCATTTATTGTTGCGTTAGCAATAGGCGGGGCATGTCGGCAGAAATTTTCGCCGTCGATCCGTGGACACACAGCGAAAGAATAACAGAGAACGAGAGAGCGTATACCGAGAGAGAGAGAAAGAAACAACATCTTTATTGGCCTGCGTTCAAGCCCCCGTTGTAGGGGCAAACCTACTGCCTATTACCTCGCACCCCCCTCGCGGGAGATGGAGGCGTCGGTTTCGGCCGCTGGCTTTCGATGGCCGCGAGCGCGATCTGGACAGCCATCTTCTGTAACCCACAGTCCGCACTCATGACCGCGCACTCAATGCGCGGTGGAAGCACGGTCACTTCGTCCGTATTAGTAGTCTCTTGCCTTGGTTGTTGTCCGCAACCCCACAGCATGTGCTGCATGGTGGCCCTCTCACCCCCGCACAACACACACGCGTCCGATTGGTAGTGTTCGGGGCACACGTGCTTAGCGAACACCGGTGTCCAGATTGCCCGCACCTGTAGCTGTCGCACGATCACTGCCTCTCTGCGGTTGAGATTATGGTGCGGTGGCGGGTAGACCCTGCGGCCTTCCCTGTACCATTCGAGCACCTCCCTGTAGGTGGTGATTGGAACCGCCGTTTCAGCTTCTTCGTCTTCTTCTTCCCCTTCACCCTCGTCCTCCCCTTCGCCTCCCGCAGGCCTCGGAGGCGAGCCAGGTGCCGCGCTGCCGTGTCTGGTCAGCACGCGCGCAGCTCGGTCCGCATCCTCGTTGCGGTTGGCTCCGGTTCCGACCGGGCCCACGTGCGCCGGAAACCACTTGATGGTCACCGGCATTGTTCTCCGCGGCAGGGCCCCGCACACCCTGAGCGCGCACGGTCCCACCCTGTTCGTGGCATATTTCAGCACCGCCCCTCGCGAATCGCTCAGGACGGTGGCACACCTTGGGTTTGTGAGGGCCAGGGCAATGGCCAGCTCCTCCGCTTGCTTCGGGTCCTGGGCCCGTACGCTGCCCGCCGTGTACAGCTCCCCGGAGGTCGCCGCGACCACGGCCACAGCGTACGTGCCCTTGCGGTGCGGGTAGGAGGCCGCGTCCACGTAGAACGCGTCCGTGTCGGGCGCGTGCACGGCCGTGAGCGCCTTCGCCCTGGCAAGGCGGCGCCCCCCGTTGACTTCTGGATCCATGTGCCGGGGTATCGGCGGGACGTGCATGAGGCCGAGCAGCCCCCTCGGCAGCGACCGTCCGAACGACGACCGCAGCGGCGATGGCAGCCCCGTCGGCCCCCTGCCCCCGCCCCCACCGCCTTCCCCCCGCAGCAGCCCTACTCGGTTGAGAATTGCTCTGCCTGTTCTGGTCGTTTCTAGGCGTGCAAGCTGCGATACGCGCTGTGCCTCTGCGACCTCGCATAGTGTATTATGTATCCCTAATTCTAGGAGCCCGGTCGTGCTCGTGTGAGTATAGAGGCCTAAAGCCGACTTGTATGCCTTGCGTAACAGAGCGTCCAGCATCCCGCTCTCCGCCGCCGACCAGTCGTGGAAGGCCGCCACGTATGCCACATGGCTGACCGCGAAGGCTTGTATCAGCCGCAGGAGGTTGCTTTCGCGCATGCCCCCGTGCCGCGTGGCCACCTTCTTGATCAGCCCCACTGCCGTCATGATCTTCACCTCCAGTCTCTTTATGGTTTGACCATTGTGCCCGAGAGCGTCCACGTGCAGTCCGAGGACTCGCAGCGTCTTCACCCGCGGGATGATCGTTCCGTCCTTGGTGTGTAGATTAATGTCGGGCCCGTTCTCCGTCGTCTTCCTCTTCTTCTTGGGTGGTATCACCAGCAGCTCGGACTTGCTCGGGGAGCACGTGAGCCCCGTGTCCAGCAGGTGTTCTTCGACCGCATCGATGGCTTCCTGCAGGGACGCCTCGATCTCGCCGTCACTGCCGCCGGACACCCAGAGCGTGATGTTGTCTGCATATATGGTGTGTCCGACTTTCGGGATGCTCTGCAAGCACTGGGCAACCCCGATCATGACGATGTTAAACAGCGTCGGCGAGATCACAGCGCCCTGCGGCGTACCCGTGCTCCCCAGCTTCTTCTTCGGGAGTTCTAGGTCACCGGCCACGATCGTAGCGGTACGGTCCGACAAGAAGTCTCGCACGTAGGCGAACGTGCGCTCACCCGTGTTGAGGCGCGATACTTGCCGGAGGATGGCTGAGTGACGAATGTTGTCGAACGCCACCTTCAGGTCGAGTCCGAGTATCGCTCGGTTGTCCAGGGAGTTGGTCGGCCTGTCGAGGACTTCGTGCTTGATCAGCAACATCGCATCCTGGGTGCTGAGTTTGGTTCGGAACCCCACCATGGTGTCGGGGTAGAGTCCCTCCTCTTCTAGGTAAGCTTGCCACCGATTCAGGAGGACGTGCTCCAGCACCTTCCCCACGCAGGACGTCAGGGAGATGGGCCGCAGGTTCTCTATGCTCGGTGCTTTGCCCGGCTTTGGAATTAGGACCGTTCTGGCCTCCTTCCAGCCGGCGGGGAGCTTGCCCTCCCGCCAGCATCTGTTGAAATAACCGGTGAGAGCGGTTATGGCCGCGTCACTCAGGTTGCGCAGCGCCTTGTTTGACACTCCGTCCGGCCCCGGAGTCGACCTGCAATTGATGGTTTGGATCACCGCTCTCACCTCCCACTCCTCGATGTCCGCATCGAGCTCGGCGTTGGCTGCGCCGGTGTAGCTCGGGAGGGGGGTCTGCGGCGTGGCTGGCAGATATTTGTCGTTTATGCACCGGCGGACCTCGTCTTCCCCGAGTTCCTGCTTGGCCCTGAGTAACGTTCGCGCCAGGATGTGATGTTGCGTTCCCTTTGTCTTGCCTTCGTTGAGCAGGTGACGGAGCAAGTGCTAGGTTCTACTCTTGTGGATTTGGCCGTCCGCTTCTTGACAGACCGCCTGCCACTGCTGTCGGCAGAGCACCTCGCTGTGCTTTGCGATTTCGATGTTGAGTAAGGCGATGCGCTTGCGGAGACTTCGGTTATGTCTTTGTCGCTTCCACCGGGCTCTCAGCGAGTTTCTCGCCTCCAGCAAGTGCGCTAGGCGGCTGTCTACTTGCTGCGTCCCTTCGTCCGTTTCGACTTCGGTCGTGGCTGCCTTGGTCGCCGCGTTGACGCTGCGCGACCACTCGCCGATGTCTCGATTTGCCCTGTCAGGGCACCCAGCTCCTGCCTGTACTTGTTCCAATCCGTTGTCGTGTGCTTGCGGGGAGACGGGATCCGTCCGCGCAGCGGCACCACGATCTCGAGGATGCAGTGATTGCTGCCCAGAGTTTCGCCCGTGTTCCGCCAGCTGAATCCGGTGGTAGCGTTGCAGAAGGCCAGGTCGGGATTGGTATCCCTCTGCGTTGACGTGCCGTGTCTCGTATGGACTGCCGGGTCGTTGAGTAGGTGATATTCTGCCTCCAGGGTCTCTTCGTGGAGGCTCTGGCCCTTGGTCGTTGTCCTCGGGTAGCCCCACGCCGTGTGCGGCGCGTTCGAACCCAGGATTCCTGCCCAAGCGCCTCCGCGGAGAGCAGCGCCTTCTGTCGGCGTGTGGCGGCGCGACGCTCCGTAACTGAAGGGAGCGAAAAATGAAAAATGAATAGCTCCTCACCCAAACCAGTGAGCTAATTGCTCTCCCGGTTGTATGCAGAACCGCTTTCACTCTCCATTACTGTATATTTTCAATCATGTAACTCGAACGATGCGTGTTACCTGGGCATATAACTTTTTGTCAATGGCGTCTATGGGCAGTCTCTGAAAAATGGACCACTTGGCTCTCCTAAATCGAGCACTGTGTCGCTGCAAGATCAGATATCCAATTGCTCTCCCGGATTTGAGTACTACAGTATGTTAACTTCAAGACGCCATAAAATTCCACGTGATTGGTTCACAGAAAAATGTTACTGGGCACTTTTTGTCTGGAGTCTGATGCCAGGTTAGAGAGTGGGAACGTGTGGTGCCCTCTCTCGTAGTGGCCGGCATCCTCTACAGCCCCCATAGCCTCCGCGGTCGGCTGCCGGCGGCGGGCCGCCGGCAGCCCCGCTCGGCTCCGGTCTTTTCGGTGCAGGGCGTTTCGGTACAGTGCGTTTCGGTACGGTCTTTCCGGCGCACAGACCTTTCGGGACACGGGCGTTTCGGGACACGGACCTTTCGGGACACGGGTGTTTCGGTACAAAGGCGAATTCCGGCATGCGCTGTAGGCTGCGCGCGTTGTTTACGTGGTGGTTGCGAGCACGCAATTCGTACCTAATTATTACAGATGTTCTTGTTCGCAGTTCTGCGTTATTTTAGGCCAGCAGTTCGTTATGCGGCCTTGCCAAAAAAAAACTTCTGTTTATTTGTTGAATATTTGTAGCATTTATATGACCTAATTGTTCATTATTCTTTTTGTAGCGACTTATTAAGTATTTTATATAACAAATTAGTGACAGTATCACTATATCACTATATAGTATTTTATTTTCACTTTTTGCGGATCCCCTACGACAAAGGCTGCGGAAATGTGATCTGATTGTGGGGTTTAACCCGCCGACGCAACGCAGGCGATGAGGCGCGCCGTAGTGGAGGGCTCCGGATTAATTTTGACCACCTGGGGATCTTTATCGTGCGCCGAAATCTCGTACACACGGGCGTTTTTGCTTTTCGCCTCCGTCAGAAAAGCGGCCGCCGCGGCCGGGAATCGAACCCGCGACCTCGTGCTCAGCAGCGCAACGCCTTAGCCACTGAGCCACCGCAGCTTGTAGGCTGCGGAAATGAGGGCCACTGCGCGGGAAAAGGAACCTGTGCCTTTTTAGACCGCTAAATGATGTAGGGCAATTTCTCGGCATTCCGCATTTGTATGCGTTGGTTTTTTTTTTTTTTTTTTTTGATAACGCAAGTGCTTAATAAGGCGTTTTTAGAAATGCATTACGGAAGGCACCTATTATATTCGTCATACCTGTCACCCTCTCCATCTATGCTCTTTCCCCCTTGCCCACCCCCACACAAAGTAGCAGGTCAGAGACTATACGATCAAGCCGACCTCTCTGTGTTTTCTTTCCATGCAATAAATTACTCTCTCTCTCTCTCTCTCTCTCTCTCTCTCTCTCTCTCTCTCTCTCTCTCTCTCTCTCTCTCTCTCTCTCTCTCTATCTCTCTCTCTCTCTCTCTCTCTCTCTCTCTCTCTCTCTCTCTTTATCGCCGCACGCTTCCGTCCCGGCTTCGTTGTTAGCAGGGGCTGCGGCGGGTTTGCAGTGTTTGTTTTATCAGAAGTTGGAAATGCTTTGTAATAGTGTTTTCTGCAGCATACGTACAGATAATTAACTTATCAAGGACTACTCATTTGGAATTTTTCTAAGGAACAATGCAAATATCTGTTATGTATTGGTGTTTTATTTCAAATACGCTTAATGTTTTGTTTCGGCTCAACAATAATCACAAGTATTGACATTGCCAGCGGACTTAATTGTTTAGAACTCTCCTCTGCATTAACTTTGGCCGGGCGGCTGAATCGAAGAACAGAAAGACAGGCTGACAAACAGACCAAGAGAGAGACCAAACTTTCCGCGTTTAATGAGCCCCTCAACCGTCACGAAAAAAATAAAAAGGAAAGAAACCAAAGTGCCTTTTAATTAAATCACGTGTGCATTCGCCTTTCCTGATACTCTCTATCACCCCGTCGTCGTTGCATTCGGTGTATTGAAGGACTCTGGTTCTACTCAAAAATAATCAGCTATCGCACTTACAGTGGCGTTGCTAAGGGGATTTACCAGGGAGGGGGGGGGGGGGTTGTTGCTGGAGAACCAGCCTCCTATGTCGGGGGTGCCATTTGTGCTTTTCCACTGTGCAAAGTGGGCGCCGAAAGCTTATAGACAACTGTTGCAGCTCTCGCCACACCAGCCGATTAAAAGTTCCTTCCTATTATAATGGGAGCAGGCGAGGAGACGTCTGCATCCAACAATGTCGGAAGTGTTATTATACCCGGCTTGAAGCCGTGGAGGCCAACCGGGCGAAAAAGGAGCGATTCCTGGAAAGGGGCGCCCTCGGTATGACTAAGGCAGGTATGACGGCGAGGCGCGGGAGGGTGCAGGGAGCAAGCCTGTTCCTTGAGATCGGCGACACTGGGGCGAATGAGACTGGTCATTGTGTCCTCGGGAGCTTCTTCGGTAGCTCTTTGTCGTGCAGTAAAGAGATTATGTCAGCTCATGGTGCATGTATAGCTATAGCACTGCCATGCACCCGGCCACAGAATCGACTTCGTCGGGACGGCCATCGTCGAGAACGAAAACTCGGTGGCACAACGTCACAATACCTTAATCGCTACCTTGGGACTCTCACTTTTGTGTATACGCATGGCCTGCGCTAGACAGAGAGGGGCTTTGTGAGATACCTAACGCGTTGAAAGGCTATCGGACGCGGCAGCAGGCTGACCCCAGTCACCCCTGAGAAAGAAAGCTGGTTGTGAAACGTCGGCTTCTCCATTTATTGTACCATTGTTTGCAGTGTAATTATAGCTTTTCATTTGTAGCCTCCCAACCAGACAGGTCGCAGCCAAAAGTTTACCTTCACTTCATGTTGTGTGGGTCCTACAGAGAGAGAGAGAGATAGAAAACTTTAATGAATACTGAAGAGGTTAGCCCCACAAACGGCGGGGCTTGCTACTTCAGATGGGGGTGAACATAGCGAGGTGAAAAAAAAAAAAAAAAGAAGAGGGGGAGAAGTGCGCACCAACAATGAATAAGAGGGAGAAGAAAATAAAATCAGTTCGGAACGTGGGCCTACCCAATTTCCCATTGATTCCGCTGAATGACGATCATTTGCGACCCCACAAGCACGTGTGCATACGAACTTTTAGAGATATTCGAAGGCACGTCATCCCGCGGCTCACAAAACTTGCACAACATAGGCAGTTCTTTTTCTTTTTTCGTACCACCGGTGTTGGGAGTCTAAGCTACTTTCTAGTAGTCGACCAAGTGATAGTAAACAAAAACAAAAAAAAAAGTGATTATGAGCGAGCTCTTTAATAACAAAGTTTTACTCGCAAATAATTGCAAATCGGCACGAACAAACTGGGTGCGAGAGTACAAGCTTTCGCGTTTCAAAGGCCTTGGAGATTTTTAAAGGTCGATAGTCGTGCTCTTTTGCCTCAAGCGGCATTTCAATTAAATGGGTTTGAAAAACGTTGTGTGTCAGCTCAAAGGTGGCATTTTAGTCAAATGGGGATCCGGACATTTCAGTGTAGGACATGTCGGCGCAGACATTTCGGTGGACGGACATTTCGGTGCACGGACATTTCGGGGGTCTAGGTCTTTTCGGTACAGGGCGTTTCGGTACGGTCTTTTCGGTACACCGACGTTTCGGTACAGGACATTTCGGTACAGGGCGGTTCGGTACAGGTCGTTTCGGTACGAAAACGAATTCGAGCGAGCGTTTGAGGCAGCAAAATCCGCGCCCGTTGTTAACATGGGAGTTGCAAGCACGCAAATCGAACGTGTTTATTACAACTGTTGTTGCTCGTAATTTTACGCTATTTTAGGCCAGTAAAAAGATAAAAGAAAGGACACCAAACAGGCGCCGAAAGTTTATTGACGAAACCACCATGTATATATAATACATCCATGGAACGGAAACAAAAGCCCACATATATGACATACTTTTCATGATGTCATACCTTTCACTTTTTTTTGGAAGCTCGCATATACTGCAGATGCTCGTTTTTGGCGAAGACTTGTTGAAAGCGCTAGACACATGAACGACCGGCGTATGCGATTCGCATGCGACTGATCGTTACGACTGACTGTTAAGACGGGTTTTGGCGGATCAGTCGCATGCGAATCGCATGCGCCGGTCGTACATAGCGCCTGTCTTGCGTTTTTCTTTCTGTCCTTGTCGTCTGAGCTGTGGAATCATGACGACGGCAATTGAGTGCTGTTGCGGCCGTTTTCTCGATTTCCCTGGGAAGGCCGATATGAGTGCTCTTGTATTAAAACACCAAGGTTCAGGGCCTTTTATTCTTACAGTTTTCGCATGCAGGAAAGTCTGGCACATCCTGCACCCCAGACGGACAGAAGGGTTTGCGTGTTGAGTCCACACAGAAAAGCTACACTTTTAAAATATTTTGAGCGGGTTTCCAAGTTATCCGATGTAAAAGGGTTGAGATTTGGGCGAGTTGGTAATAATGCATCTAAAAAAAACTGCGCGGAAATTAACGGGGTTCTCTGCTGTCTTCGTGTGTTCTTGTCGCCGTTAATTTGCGCGCAGTTTTTTTTTTTTTTTTTGAGATTATCCGATGTGCCTGGAGTGGTAATACTACTGCGTAAGAATGTATGTCCGCAGCAACATTAAGTGTCGAATTGGTCACGCTGGAACATGTAAGTGTTATAGTAGATTAAATGTAGATTGATAGCTCCCAATTTTGTGAGGAATAGTCGAAAAGAAAAATCACGAGACATTCCAGGTGAATGTAGATTACCAGCGAAGCTTGTCTTGGTACGTGACACGCAAGTGGCGCCAAATTTACCGGAAAGGTGTAAACAAATTTAATTTCTGTTGAAAGTTGACGATGGGCATCCTCAAGGAAGACATATACATTTATCCACGCACTTTTATTTTGACTCTAGCGAACGAGCAGACGGTGCATCATATTAATTAGTCTACTGATGGTGCGGATCGAGTGTTGAGACGCATAAGCTTGAGGTCAAGAACGGCGAGTGACATTGGTGGTGACCGCGTACTGACAATGCCTACACCGGGACATTTTTTTTTCGAACGCCCCACGGTAAAGAACGCCTCACTCTTCAGATACGTAACTTTTTGTTTGCATACATGCAAAATACAAAAAACACTATGTATTCAAATGAGCTTCGCCTAAAAAAATGTATTTGTCATGAGGCGGCTCGCTGTCGTTGTTTCGGAAGCCGGTTCCGAAAAGAGAGGGTGTGGGTAAAGCGGGGCATAGGCGTTGCGCTGCTAAGCACAAGGACGCGGGTTCGATTCCCTGCTGCGGCGGCCGCTTTTCTGGTGGAGGCGAAAAGCAAGAACGACCGTGTGTCCGGGATTTCGGCGCACTTTAAAGATCCCCAGGTGTTCAAAATTAATCCGGAGGAATCCACTGTGGTGCGCCTCATAAAACGTGAAGCGGGGATTTCCCCCTTTTGACCTCGTGACCCCCGCACTTCTTTATGTGTATCCAACATGAATGTTTACCAATTCACTCCAATTCGCGGATTGTATTCGGCCTTGTAGCTGGAGTACACATATTCGGGGTGATTTAAATTCAGAATTGTTCTTCAATACGTTTCGGAGTTCATATACAGTGAGCACTCATGTTAGCGCAGTGTCCTTGTTAATCTTATATCGCCTCAAAGGCGTTCTGCTGTGGTAAATGGCGCGTTGGCAACGGGAATTCTTATTTCTAGAAAAACAAGAAAAACGGAAAAGAAAACAGTATATGTGAATACTTTTAAAACAAATAATTCTCGCGAATACCACGGGCTTGGAGGGCGACCGACAACATAAATTAATGAAGCCACCTAAGGTTAGGAGTCTTCATGTGATCGACATCGTTTGCAGGAAATGCAGTAAAATTTAATATTCATCAGACGCGATATACGTGCAGTGAATTGCAGTTTTTGTTCTGCCATGAGGTGAGATCCTCATTTATGTGTAGGTTTGTTTTATGCGTTTCTTATGTTTAGCGTTCATTTTTATATACCCGTTCACGCATTACTTGTCACACATGTTAAAACTTGTACTTGTGTCTTTTTTAGCTTACCTTACTCAATGCCTTATCGAGGAAACTGAGAGATAGTTATAAATAAATAAATAAATATATGTAGAATATTACTCATATGGAAGCTAAGCCCTTAGTTGAAGCACTAGTTACAAATCTTTATCTCTAGTGGTGTGTCCGTGAGTTCGCATCGTGCGGAAAGGTAATGATGAGCAGTGACAGAGGAATTCTGAAACTAATTATTGATACGTCACGATGTCATAAAATGCATCAATTCCAGAACTTCATTGAAGTAGCTAAGGTGACGCACCGGGAACATCGCTCGCAGGTACAGTTTTGAACGCGTTTTGAAATTTCATGCTTTTTGCTCACGTCCCTGCAATTTGAATTTTCTCAAAAGCCATTCAAGAAAACCAAATTTCGGAAGAAAGAAACGGCGGCTGCTGCCGTAGCATTTTTTTACTCGAAAATATCGTTCCGCAGTTGTAGCTGTCCGAAATAAGTAATTATTAACCAATGCTTTTTTTTTTCCGGTAGGTATGAAATGTGCGATAAACAGGAAAATAGCGTCGTAGATAGACATAAGCCGTATATCTAGTAGCTGTCGTGAATTACTTCGCAGCGGACAACCTTTCCAAGCTCCACCAAAATCCTAACGCAGAGGGCATCCGCTTTCAGAGTAGAGGGCAGCGCAATGAACGGGACGAAGCGAAGACGAGACAAGCACAAAGCGCTTCTGTGTGTCTCGTCTTCGCTTCGTCCCAACTTTTGCACCAACCGGCTCAAGCTTCAACTATTCTGAGGCATCCGCTTGCCATCCCACAATAGTCGCGGAGGAACTCTATTGAAGTGACTCCCCGCTCACAGACGAACAATTAACTTGAGGAGAAGGAGTTGACCACGCCGTCGCACTTGACAGTCAAACCGGTCGAACGCCGCGACCGCCCCGAGAAGAATGAGGGAAAACAGCCGTGTAGGTACAGTGCCTAGAAGTGTAGGCAAAATTCCATTCGACGACGGCACGTGGTGGCAGCTTTGAGAACTAGGGGCGCTTGGGCAGGAATCCTGGACTCGAAAGTCGCCACACAACAGCGCGGTGTTGTTACCCGCCAGCTGCATGGTCTTGTGTATGAGGGTTCTAAACTTTTGTTGAACTTGCTTTGGATTGCTGTAGATATTTACGATGTAGGTGCTTTCCTCCTTCTTACGGCCCGTTACCACCTCGATGGCGAGGTGCTCGATGGCGGTATTCCGGAGTACCGTGCTCTACGTAGGTGATTCCTTTCCTCACCAGGGTACACAACCCCTGCCCGGCTCCTTTCCCTGCGATTCTCGCGCTGGGCGGGCTGGCGTAGGAGCGGTACCCCGGCATTTTCGGAGTGTCTTCGGTGTGTGTCTCTTGTATTAGAATGACGTCCGGTCTTCGGCCGGCGTGTCGTATGTACTGTTGTAACGATGCCCTCTTTGTGCGTAGGCCGTTCGCATTCCATTGCCATATGACCAACTCTCGACCTAACATTGCTCCGGCCATACTGGGCGAGTCTTGGTCGTTGGTTGTTGCTGTTGTGATTGAGGTGGCGCCTGCTGCTGTTGCTGCTGCGTTGACAGCATCTGCGCCTGCTGCTGTTGCTGTTGGTGGATGATTTCTTTCATTTCGTTCATTTGCGTGAGGAGTTGCTGTAGCATGCGCTCCATGTTGGTAATCCGGACGTTGCCATCGGCCAGTGTCGCTTCTAGCGTCGCTTGCCTCTTGCTGATTGACTCCTGCTCTCTCTCGAGCTGCTGGTGACTGTCTTCTAGTTGTTGCTGCCTGCGCTCCATGACGCTCGTAGTTGTAGCTCGCCTCTTTGCTCTGGGGCTGGCGTACGTGTGTTCCGTCTCTACTTCGGCCTCCGCCTCCTCTTCTCCTACTTCTTCTTCCGCAGAGTAATCGTCACTGTGCACCGTTACGGTGCTCTCCTCTTTTTCGACTATCTCTTCGTCTTGTGGGTCCATCGCCTGTTCTTGTGTTGATAATTCTTGCTCGCTGGCTTGTCTGTGCTGCCGCATCCACCTGCGCGCTGCCCTCCTTGGCTCGCACGGGGTCTTTTGCAGCTGCATTTGGTTGCTTAGAATCTGGTCCAGCTTACTGCTGAGCTCTTGTATTTGTCTGTCCCTTTGCGCGAGTTGCGCTCGGAGCCGCGCAACCTCGTTTTGGAGCAAGATCGTCTCCGGTGCGGGTTGCATCGATGTTCGCCCTTGCTGCTGCTGTCGCAGCTCCCCATCGTTCTCTCTGGATGCCTGCGGTTGAATT
Source organism: Haemaphysalis longicornis (assembly GCF_048455015.1). Taxonomy (NCBI): domain Eukaryota; kingdom Metazoa; phylum Arthropoda; class Arachnida; order Ixodida; family Ixodidae; genus Haemaphysalis; species Haemaphysalis longicornis. Next base: position 1,347,781 of record NW_027526401.1, on the reverse strand, counting down.
TCCCGCCTCGGGCCCGCTACCGCTGCGGCCCACGTGATTCCTGTCTTCGAGCTAGGCTCGGCGCGCGGCGCACAGCCGGAGCGGTGGTGGGGGGCTTTGTTTACTCCGCCCTTCCCGCCAGCCTTTTTCGCGCCTTTTTCGGGCGCGCGCTGCTGCGGGAAGTCGACTAAGCCTAGCTTCGGCGCGCTCTTCTGCTGCTCCTCCGCCTGCTTGCGCTCCCATCTTCTTTGTTTGACCACGTGCGGGGTCTTGTAGCGGTTCTTGCAGCCCGCCGCCCCGGTTGGATGAGCCCCTCCGCAAAGCTTGCATCGGGGTTCACAGACCTGGTCGTGCGTGGGTCCCGGGTTGGACGCTCCGCAAGCAAAGCATACTTGCGCGTCCGGGTGGGGGCACACGTCCGCCCTGTGTCCTAATCTGCCACAGCATCGGCACACTTCATAATGCTGTTTGTACAGGCTGCACTTGGTAACCAAGGCTCCGAACCTGACCGTGTTGGGTACCTTAGAGCCCTCGAATGCTACGATGACTGTAGTTGTCTTACCTATCCTATGCGCCTCTAGCGCGAGCGGATTCGTTTCGTTAACTATATTCTCCTGCAGTTCCTGCTCGGAGTACATGAGCGGGATATCTCAGATAACACCCTTGACCGTGCCCTCGGGCGCCGGCACGTACGCGTACACCTCGTGTTCCCTACCCGCGATCTTTAGCGAGCGGATCTCCGAGTACATGCGAGCCCTGTGCTCGTGTGGCGTGCTGACCACGATAATGTTCTGCGCGTTGTTAGTGCATATTGTATCCTCTCTGGATTCCTGCATGGTAGTTCCTGCCGCTGCGAAAATGGCCTCCATTAGCGTGGGTGCCGCGGTGCGGGCTACGTCCAACCCGCCACGTGGCCTGAGAATAATCTTAATGTCCTCACGCGGCAGCGCGCGCGGCATGCGCGCTGCTTTAGTTAGCTTAGCTGCGACCTGCCTCGCAAATTTTGCTGGGTCTCTGAGGGTTGGTAGGGCGTGTTTTGGTATCCTGCTCTGGCTTATCGTCTGTCCAAATAGAAAGTTTGGTCACGCTTCGAGGATTGGCCTCATCGTAAGGAGCTGACGTACGTCATTTGGGATGACCTGAGGTAGGTCAAAGGGTACGGGTGGGTTGAGTTGAATTCGTTTCAGGATCTTTCGTCCCGGGAGGGGTTGTGACAGTCTTTATTTGGGGTATTCTATGGGCCTCGAATAGGGCGAGCAGTGGCAGTGGGAGCGCGGCTGTATGGTCTTTGCGGAGTAGCGCGTCCAGGCCATTTCTGTTGGCTTTCGTGAGGTTCGCGTAGGGTAGGTGGCGGCAGAAACGGCTTATTATGAAGCTTTGAACAAGCCTGAGGCGTGCCATTTTTGAAATTTCACTGTGCCTGATATTCGTTTTATGAGACCGATGGTCTGTAGGGCGTGATTTCGTAGGGTATGTTGTGTGAGGGTTTTGCCTTATATTTGCCTGGATCGTAAGGCGGAAGATGCCTCAGGGACTTACATGCGGTATGGGGGGATTACTAATTGTTACATGGATGTTGTGTTTGGTGGGGGTTTTTGTTCGCAGGGCTGTAGGATTTGGAGTTCGGATTTGTGGACCGAGCATGTGAGGCCGGCTTGTGCGAGACTCCCGTGGGTCCCTTTGGAGGACTTCCTCGATATAGGCACCGCTGCCGCGGGGAACCCATATATATGTCGTCTGCGTATATTGCAAATCTGAGTTCTGGTATGTTTTCTAGGCTGCGTGCAGTGGGTATATAATCACTGTCAGATTGAAAAGTAGGGGTGTGAGGACAGCGCCTTGTGGAGTGCCTCTCGGCGTCATCGGGAAATCGGGCGAGAAATGGGAGGGCCTACTCTGAGTATGGTGGCCCTGTTAGTGAGAAAAGAGAGCACGTACTTGTGTGTGCGTTGACTCAGGTTGAAAACGCGACCGCTTGTAGCATTGCTGCGTGGAGACGAGATCGAAAGTTTTGTGAAGGTCTAGGATGAGGATTGTGGCATTGTCTTGTTTGGAAGTGGCTTGAATGATGTCGTGGTGGATTCATGTGCGTACGCCTTGGATTTATAGTCCTGCAAGCGAGAGGAAGGATTGCACGTCGGGCCAATTCTCGGTCCTCGAGGCAACCCGCCGCGGTGGCTCAGTGGCTAAGGTGTTATTCTGCTGAGCACGAGGATGCGGGTTAGATTCCCGGCCGCGGCGGCCGCTTTTCTGGTGGAGGCGAAAAGCAATCCGGAGCCCTCCACTACGTACGGCGCGTCTCATCGACTGCGTTGCGTTGGCGCGTTAAACCCTACAATCACTCAATCAAGTTCTCGAGGCAGACGCGGCGGTAAGAGCGATGTACGGTAAATGCCTTGGTGAACAAAGTGCACAAATCGAATAAATATTTCGAGCCCGTCATACAGCGTCAAAGTAATTCCTGTACAAATCACTAATTACGTCCCAACGGTGAAAGAAAGCATAATACAACTTCACGAAGCTCCAAAATTACGGAATTCGGAGCTAATGCAGCACTAAGGATCTACCAATAGATCTTTGACTATTTTTTTCGCTTATTCAATCTTTAAGGGCCCGAAGGCAGTTGTCAACTTGTCACAGACTGACCCGTACCTCCTTTAACGCGTCCTCGAGTTGTCATCCTCTTTTCATTGGGAACCGCTTCGATCAGCCGACAACATTCTTCGCCGAAGTCGCCCAAATGAAAGAACAAGAAGAAGACGCGCTCTCCAAATGTCTCACCTTACCAGCTCGTTTCACCTTACCCGTCCGTCCGGCGCGGCGGCCAAGTAAACACAATGGCATCTGCTCTGCGGTGTCTAGTGAACCCGAGAGCATTCTTGAACGCGGCGTGGTGTCGACGGCATTGGAAGTGAAGTATGCCTGAAAAAATCGAAAGGAGGAGGATGTAGACTGACCGTGGCGGGCGCTCTCTATTGGTGTTCTTCCCCTTCCGTCTCTTGGCTCTAAAGTATGAATTCTACGCCAATTAACGTGGGATTCGGACACCACCCTATTTAGTTGAATGCAGCGGGGACGTGGGTAGTCTTGCCGTTACGTCGGACGGGTAAGGTGAAACGAGCTGGTAAGGTGAGACATTTGGAGAGCGCGTCTTCTTCTTGTTCTTTCATTTGGGCGACTTCGGCGAAGAATGTTGTCGGCTGATCGAAGCGGTTCCCAATGAAAAGAGGATGACAACTCGAGGACGCGTTAAAGGAGGTACGGGTCAGTCTGTGACAAGTTGACAACTGCCTTCGGGCCCTTAAAGATTGAATAAGCGAAAAAAATAGTCAAAGATCTATTGGTAGATCCTTAGTGCTGCATTAGCTCCGTCAGAGAAGCCTTCAATGTCGACCCCCGGGACTCTCCGGCGTGAATGGTAGCTCGCCGTTGGAACGCAAGCGCTACGAACGTCACTTCAAGAGTGGCCACTCTACGCCACAAGACAGCGCGTATCGGCGGCCCCGGTCGGTGAATATTATAGGTTTCTAGTGGCGTTGAATATTCTTATAACTGTACTTGTCGCCGTGTTGATCTTCTGCATAGTATACTAGTATTAACATTGCCTCTCGCCCGTGTTTGTATTATTATACTCCTAACCTTTACCGTCGCACTTAATTATACATCTGTACGCTGTATACTGCACATTACCTAGTGCTACATCAATATCCCTTTTTTTAATTCAAGGCTCGGGCTCGTTTTCTCAAAGACGAGAATCCGACGGCCGCCCCTCGTCACTGGTGATAGCCAGTGTTAATGTTTTTGTTTTTTTTCTCGGGCTCGCAGCCACCGCATCCCCGGACAACTAAATGGAGGTTACTTACAATTATCTCGCCGGTCGCACATCCTCTCCCGACATACAGGTTTTTTTTTCAAACAACTCAAGCCCTCCCCTACATCTGACTTGTATGGACTCCGGGGCACGCTTCTCTCCCCCAGTGAATGAGGTGCTCACGCCGCTGCCCGCGACATCACGCTCCGGGCATTCCCGTCGAGTGTGTTTGACTCGGCCGTACTCCCCCTTGTCCAACCCGCTCCCTCTGACTTCCCCGAAATTGTATACCCTACCGACGCCTCACTATCCTCCACCTCACCCATCTCCCAACGATCCCGACACCGCCTTTGACGCGGACTCCAAACACAAGCTTACCTCAACACCCCTTCTGTACCACATCTCATCCCCCCGATGCCCATAAAACTTCCCCTCTAGTCGGACTCCCTGCACCGCGCGCCACCTCGTTTGGGAATGCCCCTTCCACCCTTTTCGGTCTCCGTAGCCGTGGCAGTGCAAACTGACCAGCCTGCGACCTGAAAATCAAGAACACCGGATTTCACGAGCCCGAGCAGCGGCGACAGCTCGTTGCTTTCCGGAGTCAGAAAAAGCCACCCACCTTTCCTTGTTTTCTTTTATTTTTACCTGGATGCAGTAAACGTTTCACTCACTCACTCTTGAGGGATACATAAAGGGGGGGGGATACGTCGATGTTATGTTAGAGCTTTAGAAGAAAGTATCAGCAAGAAAATACACACTTATACATAACGACAAAAGCGAGAAAAAGACGCATAAACAATGTCACGAGGCGATAAATAAATGTTAGCAGTTAAAAACCGAGAACCCAGGCAACAAGCGTACGTGCATGGTGTTTAAGATGTGCCTTTTTGGTTGTAAAAACCACTTAGATTTTCACGAAATGTGTGGTTTTGCTGTTCGTTGGTCAAGCGCTCGAATGATTGCCCGTCCTTGGTGAGAGGTGCTCAGCCGGTGTAGCCGTGCGGCACGGTGGGCGTACCCCTGTACGAACTCCTTCGGAGCGTACAGGGGTACGCCTATAGAGTTGTCCGAGCTTCGATAGTTTGCGGGTTTGCGTTTGGTTTTGTATGGCAGATGGGAACACTTAGATAACCAGCGAATAAACTGTGGCTTCGGCAATCTCACGAAGCTCATGTTCCTGTAGGCCTGATAAGGAAGGGTGGGGCGACATAGCATGTGGTGGATAAAGGCTATTTTTTATTGACAGGTTAAGACTTGATGGTTAGGTTAAAAGGGCTCACTCGTACTGAGCCTGGCGCTTTAGATCACTCCAGCAAGTCCTTTTTTTTGTTTGTGAACCATGACATGCATAACCATGTCATGACAAGAGCGAGCTGAACCTCTTCATTTTGTCAATCGAGAGCCCCCCTGACCCCCTGGCACCCTTTCGGAGCCCCTGGATCGCAGGCCACTTGAGGAATCACTGCAGGCGTTTACTTGGACTATACGAGCGTCTATTACGTCAACGCTGTGGGTTGTCAGCAGGGTGAAGCTGCTGCTGAACGAGGGGACTCCCGTCGCGTGAAACGATGGACGGGGCACCCACTGCCCGGGCCAACAGCACCAGGTGCACTGGGCCAGCGCCCAGACCCAGCCCTATTACAAGGGAGAGATCAAAGGGCTGGTCAAGTACCACTCAGTAGCAGCACTGAGGAGTGGAGCATAGCCGACACTGCATCCTCTCATATTGCAGGGACCGCGTGCCGGAGAGTGCCTGCACAAGAAAGACTGACTTTTTGGGGAAGTCATTAATAAAAAAATAATGTCATTCATGTGTTAGCATGACTTTGATAACAGTGTACTAATATTCCTGCGTCTGTATGTATAACCCGAAAACACTTTTTTTCGCGAAGTGTGTGTTTTTTTAGACGTCAAGATTTGTAATGTCCGCGGTAACTGCGTTTGTTAAGAAAAGCTAGGATGCTTTTGTTACCTCATGGTAGCACATTTTGTCCAAATTCAGCTTTGAGAGTTAATGACTGGATGAATATTAATAATCGAACATCAGGGGACGAATGCAGGGCACCCGCCCGGTGGAGCAAGGGCATCCCCAGTCCAGGATGCCCTGGCTGCTGCTGGCTGTCCGGGCCCTCCTCACCAAATTTTGCTGTGTCAGAGCGTGCCATCCACTGCTCGTCCGAAGTGCTGATCTCGGCGGGGAGGTCGGCAGTTAGTTGGCCTTCCCATACCTGATGGCACAGGGAGCCGACTGGAGGGCATAAATTACAGGTGGTAGGGTATAGGGTCGGATAAATGAAGCGGAGGAGGTTGCGATGAGGGTACGCTCGTCTGCAGCCTCCGAAGCTAAGATAATGGCTTCATCCCTTGTCGATCTCGGGTGCGGCGACGAGTATTCCTTTGTCCTTGGAGGTAATGAGACAAGATGTCGGCGTATACAGTTGAGGGGCAGTTCTGTATTGGGAGCGGAAGGCGAGGTTTGTCCCTCGCGGATGATGCCCCGGAGTGTACGCGCGCGGGCAGCGGCATATGCCTCCTCATTACCCTCGAGGGACTCGCGTCCGGGTATCCAGACTAACTGTATTTCGGGAAGCCGTGGGATACCCTTCAGTGTCTTGAGTGCGACCTCAGATATGAGCCCACGGAGGTAATTACGGCAGGCTGCTTTAGAATCGGTTAGGATGGTGCAACGTCTTCTCCTGGCCTTGGCGGCTAGAGCTATTGCTTTTTCTTCGGCAGCTTCCATGAAGGTTGTACGGATGGTCTTTGCTAGTTTTGTTAGGTTTTGCGATGTTCTTGCTAAGCTAGGCTAAGTGTGGAGGGGTGAGGCCAAGTTTAGCCGGATTTTACAAGGCCGTTCCAGTGTGTTCCCCACACTGACAGCGGATCCAAAGGGGAAGCAAGCTAGGTGAGTGCCCAGCTTCGCTGTTTCTGGAGTCTTGAACCTCTAGTGCAAGCTGCGCCATATTTTTTGCGTTTTAGTATCCCAAAAAAGACAAGTACGTTTAAAATGGCATAGTAAGAATGAATGAATGAATTTATTGTCAAGAAAAAGGAAAGGAAAGACCACCAGCATGCGTAAATTGTCACACCTAGGGGTGGACACCGGAACGCCTGCTGGTTTTGGGGGTTGGGGCAGAGGATGACAGATTCAGAGAAAGGAGAGACAGATGATAGAGGTGACATATTTACAAAACACAGGGGAGAGAGGCGAATATTTACAAGTTAACACACACACACACCCACACAAAGTCTGGTTCAGAAAAAAAAATAAAAAAAGAAAATAAAAAAAAGAAAACCCGGAAAAGTCCACACAGTCACTGGGCCAGGGAGTCAAGTGCCAGGCGGAGCCCTGAGATATCCAGGTAGCCGCCCAGCGCCTCGTGGACGCTGTCCCTCTCCCTGGTGTTGCCCGGCGGCCATAGCAGCTCGTCTAGCGGCCGAGCCCTTCCTCCCAGGGCGGCCAGCAGTTCCGGCCTCCCTGCCGCATACTCGGGGCACTCGAAGAGCAGGTGCGGCAGGGACTGGACAGGTGCACGGCAGTGTCGGCAGGCAGGGCTGTCGGCCAGCCCCAGGCGGTGCTTTCGTTCCGCCGTCCACACAGCCCCCACGCGGAGGCGCAGGATTGCCGAACGCTGCTGTCGGGGCAGCCGTGCGGCCCGCACAGGTGGTGGGACCTCTCCAGCGGCCAGCCGTGGGTCCGGGTGCTGTGCCCACACGTGCCGCTGTATAAGCAGGCGGGAGTCATCCGCCGCTGCCTGGGCATCCGTGGCCGAGGGCGTCAGCTCGTACGCCTCGGCGGCCAGCTCGTCCGCCCGCTCGTTGCCCTCGAGACCAATGTGGCCGGGCACCCACTGCAGCCGCAGCCGGGCACCCCTATCTGCCTGCCGCTCCGCCTTCTCGCGCACGCCCCGAACCAGAGGAGAGTGCGGGTCGCCCTCCCGGATGCGCAGGAGAGCCACCCGGGAATCGCACAGCAGGGCGCAGCGCTCGGTTGCGGGCTCCAGCTCCAGCAGCAGGTCCAGGCCCAGCTGGACCCCCACAAGCTCTGCCGTGGCCGAGGATGCGGCGTAGTGCAGCCGGGCCTGCCGGGTGGCCTCCCCCAGCACGGCGGCGGCCGCTGTAGCCGAGCCCTGCCGCTGCCGCACAGAGCCATCCGAGTAGGCGGCCAGGGTGTGGCCCTCCAGGTCTTTCCAGACGACGGCCCGGGCCAGCTGCAGCAACCCGCAGTGGGGCGTTCCCCGCTTGCTGCGCAGGCCCGGAATCTCCAGGTGCAGCTCGGCCGCCAGGTACAGAGGGCGGCTGGAGGGCCTCAAGTCTGTGGTGCCCACCACCTGCTCGTACCGGGCCAGCGTGCGCCCCATGCGCGAGTGCCGGTGGGTGCGCAGCCGCTGCAGCAGGGGGCCGCCCCCCTCGGTTCGGCGCAGCCGGTCAATGTGGCCCAGGGCCCTCTGCTCGGCCGTCATCTACAGCGTCCACACCCCTGCCTCAGCCAGCGTCCTGTCGCACTGCGAGTTTCGGGGCAGGCGGACGCCCTTTCGATGGTCGCCCTCCAGCTGCCGCCAGTTGGGTCTCCACAGGGTGACCAGTGGCAGCGCGTACATCAGTAGCCCCATGATGGAGGCGCTGTACAGCCGCAGGGCTGTCTGCTGGGAGCAGCCTTTGTCTCGGGCGACCATCTTCCGCACAGCCGAGGTGGCCAGCTTTGCCCTGGCACGTAGCTCCTTGGCGGCCTGGCGGAAGTCCACCCTGTGGTCCAGGGTGAGGTAGCGCACCCTGGTATTCCACTCGAGCTCCTCGCCGTCTATGGGGAGTTTCCTCGTCCTTCCGCGGGCGGCTGCGCTCGGGTGCACAAGCATAGCCTCTGTCTTTGCAGCCGACAACTGCAGGCCGACACCTTCGAGCTTGTACCGCACCGCATCCATGGCTGCCTGCAGCTGCTGCACGACCGCCCTGCCGTCTCCTTTCGGTCCCAGCACCCACAGGGCAATGTCGTCGGCGTACACCAACATGTGTACCCTGTGCCCCCCCCCCCCTCTGGGCAGGCAGCCTGGCAGGGCTACCATCACCAGGTTGAAGAGGAAGGGTCTGACCTGCGATAGCTTTGTTGGTGCGGGTTTTGCCCTCGAATTTCTTTTTTAGTTTTTTTTAGTGTGTACATTAGATGACAGGAAATAAATGGAATAAATAGGCTGATCACGGAGCCCTGTGGGGTGCCGACATCCACTGGCCGAGGTGCCGACAAGACGTTCCCCACCTGCACCTGCGCCGTTCGGCCCGCCAGGAACGCTTCGACGAAGCCCCGCAGCTTCCCCGCGATGCCAGCCTCCTCCATGGCAAAGGAGATGGCGGGGCACTGCAGGTTGTCGAAAGCGCCCTTCACATCGAGCAGCACCAGGGCAGCCACCTGCCTGGTGGCACGGGCGTGTTCCAGGGCCGCCACCACGTCAGTGATGGAGTCGGTCGCCGCTCGGTGCTTCCGAAACCCTGTGAGCTGCTCTGGGATCACCTCCTCCTCCACCACGATGGCGTCCATCCTGCGCAGCGCCACCCGCTCCAGCAGCTTGCACCCGCAGGAGGTGAGGGCCACGGGGCGATATGCCGCGACCGCCCCAAGGCCCTTCCCCGGCTTGAGGATGGGCCTCAGGATGGCGATCAGCCACCCGGGCGGCAGCTGCCCCGTCTCCCAGATGCGGTTGTAGGCCACGAGGAGCTTGCCGAACCCCACCTCGTCCAGGTTGCGGATCATCTGGTAGGTGAGGCCGTCTGCCCCTGGCGCCGACTTGCGCTTGCAGCTTCGAAGGGCACCGCGGAGTTCGCCCTCCGTGATGGGGGCGTGGTTGAGCGGGTGACGTCCCTCGGGCTCCTCCAACGCAGCCGCGGGCCTTGGTTCTGTCCGGTGCTGTGGCAGGAAGTGATTCGCAAAGAGTTCGGCCAGCTCCCCAAAGCTTGCCTGCTTGTGGGTGGCCAGGGCGGCCAGGGGGTTGTGGTTTATCCGGGGCTTCAAGATGAAGCGGAAGATGCCCCAGAGTCGACGGAGCGCGGGTCTGCCTCCGAGCTGACACACAGCTCGGCCCACCGTTGCCGGTTGAGGCGATGGGCATGTCGTCGGCAGGCAGCATCCACGCGACGGTACTCCGTCCAGTCTACCCTGTCCCCCGAGCGCTGCGCCCTCCGCTCCGCCCTGTTTCGTACTGCGCGCAGCTGCAACAGCTTCAGGTCTGGCATGGTGGTGGTCCCCTCGGCGACGGTGCAGTTCCGCGTGGCTCGCCTGGCGGAGCGAACCAAGCCCCAGAACATCTCTGCTCCCTCCCCCAGCTCCTCCTCAGCAAGGCAGCGCCGGAACTGGTCCCTGTGGGTGATGTGGTGCAGTGCGGGTCGTCTGGCCCGCTTCCCAGGTGGTGCAATGTGCAGCGGGTAATGGTCGGAGCCCCATGTGCTGGGCTCCCGCCTCCAGGTGGCCTCAACCCCGGCTGACACCAGGCTGAGGTCGATGGCAGTGGCAGTGCGACTGCCACGCCTAAAGGTGCACTCACCGGTGTTCAGCGCAGGGAGGTGAGGTTGAGGCGCAGCATGGTGTCCCACAGCTGCTCTCCCCGCGTGTCGATTCGGCCATCTCCCCAAGCAGTGTGGTGGGCGTTGAAATCACCACAGAGGAGATGACGGTCTGCGCATAGAGACACCAGCTGATCCAGGAGGCCCGAGTCCCAGCTCTGGCTTGGACGCACATAGACACAGCACACAGTCATGTCACCACCCGTGCCTAGCCGTGATGTCACTGCCATGCACTCTTGCACAGTTGTTGTCACCCCACTGGTGTCCAGCACCGCGTGCTGCACGCAGTCGCGCACGAACACGGACGCGCGCGAGGGTCCTGGGGGATGGGCTGGCTCGCTGCACGCCACCAACGAGCACTGCGCGTTGTCGCAAACCGTGGGACTGTGGTAGCCCGTATATCCAGGCAGCCTGAGCCCCGAGCCTTCTGCCGCACGCACGTAGCTTTCCTGCAGTGCTACCACGTCGGGCCCGTGCTGCAGCAGATATGCGCTCAATTCTGCGTGACGGGGGAGAAGTGCGTTCACGTTCCACTGCAGCACAGTGGGCACTTGAGGGTGCGTGCGGCGGCTCCTACCCATGTCGGTGCTCGGGGTGCTGCTGTCCCTGCGCAGCCTGGGCGCACAGGGGACGCAGGTGAGAGTCAGCAGGCAGCAACTCCCCCAGGGTGAGAAGCACGAGCGTCAGGCCCTCCTGCTGCTGCCGTCGACTCCATCGTCCTCGTTTCGGCTGCGCAGATGCTGCCTGGATGCTGCCGGGAGCTGCCTGGACTTTGCTCTGCTGCTAGGCCACCACTCCTCGTCGGCTGTTGCCGTCGCTGCTGTCCGGGTGCTGCTGCGTCGTAACCGCTGTGGCAGGGGCCGGCCCGGGGTGTGCCGCCGCTCGCAGTGCTGCCCGAACTGAGACGCGAGAGGCAGGCGCCTGCGCCCGCGCTAGCGCTGCACATACGCGGCGCTCTTCCTGCCAGCGTGGGCACAAATGGTCCAGCACCGCGTGAGGACCCCCGCAGTTTGAGCAGGAGGGCTTCTCGGCCCTGCAGGCTGCCCTCATATGGGGGCCGCCACATCGCCAGCACCTCCTCTCGTGATTGCAGCTCGCGGTGGCGTGATCGAGCCGCCCACATTCGCCGCACTGCAGCGGTCTTGGTTTGCAAGGCCTCACCGGTCGTCGCCGCTTGTACAGCGCGACTTCCGCAGGGGGTATCGGCGCCGCGAAGCGCAGATACACCGCAGTCCCCCTGCGAACAGCCGACTGCACAGCCACAGGCGTCTCGAGGCAGGCGACGATGTCCTCGGTCGTGATCGTCTCGCCGTCGACCACTATGACGCTCGTACAGCGCGACGCTGGCTTTCGGGGCTCACCTCCATGCCGCAGATGTTGGTTGTGGTCAGGAGAGCCTCCAGAGCGTCCGGTGTGGCCGCGTCCGCTGCTACGACGTTGCGGCGAGCGTTTACGCCAACGTCGATGACCCCAGGCAACTGCGTGAGCTGCCTGGTGATAGCGCCGCTCTTCTGCTCCCCGAACGCCGTAGAGGAGACCTTCGTGCGAAACAGGACCGTGCCGAGGGCTGTGGGACGGGCCGGAGCTTGAACCCATCGTTCCTTATCTTGCGGGCGGCCTTAAGAGGTGCATATGCGCATGCGCGCCCCTTGTGTTCATACTCGAACAGGCTCTAAAGCCGGCTTCACTCTTATAATACCCTCTCTGCGGTGGTGCACCCTTTACAAGCGGCGTAGTTCTTTTTCTTGGTATTTTTTTGCTTACGCCACCGAGCCTAGCTCAAGTTTAAACAGCTTCGCTGTTATGCCAATTCATATATTTTTAAAAATCGTGAGGTACAAAACATCCCCCGCTCGTAGAAAATATTCAGCCCACCCGGCCGTGTAAACGGGTATAAAATAGCTCCAAAGTTGGAGGTCTCTTCCATACCTCGGCAAAGTTGGCGCGGCTCACTCAAACTCACTCACAATTTTTTTTTCGAATCACCACTCCCTCAAACTCAAACTCAATGCTGAGCAGCACATCTGCGCTCACTCAAACTCAAACTCACATTGAGCGCAAAACTCAGAACTCACTCGGACTCAGAACTCAAAATGTACTCAAACTCAAAATGTAATCAAAACTCAAAATGTACTCAAACTCAAAATGTACTCAAACTCAATATGGACTCAAAACTCAAAATGTACTCAAAACTCAAAATGTACTCAAACTCAAAGTGTACTCAAACTCAAAATGGACTCAAAACTCAAAATGGACTCAAACTCAAAATGGACTCAAAACTCAAAATGGACTCAAAACTCAAAATGTACTCAAACTCAAAGTGAACTCAAAATTCAAAATGTACTCAAAACTCAAAATGTACTCAAACTCAAAATGTACTCAAAACTCAAAATGGACTCAAAACTCAAAATGTACTCAAAACTCAAAATGAACTCAAACTCAAAATGGGCTGAGAACTCAAACTGAATTCAGAACTCAAATGGCTTCACAGAGATTGAGACAGTGAGAGTGTGAGAGTAAGAGTGAGAGTGAGAGTGAGTGTGAGAGTGAGTGTGAGTGAGAGTGAAAGTGAGAGTGTGAGTGTGTGAGAGTGAGAGTGTGAGTGTGAGTGTGAGTGAGAGTGTAAGTGAGTGTGAGTGTGAGTGAGTGAGAGTGAGAGTAAGAGTGAGATTGTGAGTGTGACTGAGAGTGAGAGTGAGGGTGAGAGTGTGAGTGTGAGTGAGAGTGAGAGTGAGAGTGTGAGTGAGAGTGAGTGTGAGTGTGAGTGAGAGTGAGAGTGTGAGTGTGAGTGAGAGTGAGAGTATGAGTGTGCCTGTGAGTGAGAGTGGGAGTGAGAGTATGAGTGTGCCTGTGAGTGAGAGTAAGAGTAAGAGTGAGAGAGTGAGAGTGAGAGTGAGAGCGTGAGTTAGAGTGGAGTGAGAGTGAGAGTGAGAGTGTGAGTGAGAGTACGAGTGTGCCTGTGAGTGAGAGTGAGAGTGTGAGAGTGAGAGTGTGAGTGTGAGTGAGAGTAAGAGTAAGAGTAAGAGTGAGAGTGTGAGTGTGAGTGTGAGAGAGAGTGAGAGCGTGAGTGAGAGTGAGAGTGAGAGTATGAGTGTGCCTGTGAGTGAGAGTGAGAGTCTGAGTGTGAGTGAGAGTGTGAGTGAGAGTGAGAGTGAGAGTGTGAGTGGAGTGAGAGTGAGAGTGTGAGTGAGAGTGAGAGTATGAGTGTGTCTGTGAGTGAGAGTGAGAGTGTGAGTGAGAGTGAGAGTATGAGTGTGTCTGTGAGTGTGAGTGTGAGTGTGAGTGTGAGTGTGAGTAAGAGTAAGAGTAAGAGTAAGAGTAAGAGTAAGAGTGAGAGCGTGAGTTAGAGTGGAGTGAGAGTGAGAGTGTGAGTGAGAGTGAGACTATGAGTGTGCCTGTGAGTGAGAGTGAGAGTGTGAGTGTGAGAGTGAGAGTGAGAGTGTGAGTGAGAGTAAGAGTAAGAGTGAGAGTGAGAGGTGAGTGAGTGAGTGTGAGTGAGACTGTGAGAGTGAGAGTGAGAGTGTGAGTGTGAGTGTGAGTGAGAGTGTGAGTGTGAGTGGAGTGAGAGTGTGAGTGTGAGGGTGTGAGTGTGAGTGTGAGTGAGAGTGAGTGTGAGTGTGAGTCAGAGTGAGATTGAGAGTGAGATTGAGAGTGAGAGTGTGAGTGAGAGTGAGAGTGGGATTGATAGTGAGAGTGTGAGTGTGAGTGGAGTGAGAGTGAGAGTGAGAGTGTGGGTGTGTGTGTGAGTGTGAGTTGAGTGTGAGTGTGAGTGTGAGTGAGAGTGAGAGTGAGAGTGACAGTGACAGTGAGTGTGAGTGTGAGTGAGAGTGTGAGTGAGAGTGTGAGTGTGAGTGAGAGTGTGAGTGTGAGTGTGAGTGTGAGTTGAGTGTGAGATGAGTGCGAGTGTGAGTGTGAGTGTGAGTGAGAGTAAGAGTAAGAGTGAGAGTGTGGGTGTGAGTGTGAGTGTGAGAGTGAGTGAGAGTGTGAGTGTGAGTGTAAGTGAGTGTGAGTGTGAGTGAGAGTGAGAGTGAGATTGTGAGTGAGAGTAAGAGTGAGAGTGAGGGTGGGAGTGAGAGTGACAGTGTGAGTGTGAGTGAGAGTGTGAGTGTGAGAGTGAGAGTGTGAGTGAGAGGGAGAGTGAGAGTGTGAGTGTGAGTTGAGTGAGAGTGAGAGTGAGAGTGTGAGGGTGAGTATGAGTGTGAGCGGAGTGAGAGTGAGTGTGAGTGTGAGTGAGAGTGTGTGTGAGAGTGTGAGAGTGTGAGTGTGAGTGGGAGTGTGAGTGAGAGTGTGAGTGTGAGTGTGAGTGAGAGTGTGAGTGTGAGTGTGAGTGTGAGTGTGAGTGGGAGTGTGAGTGAGAGTGTGAGTGTGAGTGTGAGTGTGAGTGTGAGTGAGAGTGTGAGTGCGTACATTTTGCTATATACCTATAGCTATATCCTCATAATTATAACCAGAAAGCATTTTTATATTTGTCCCACGTGATCCCCCTCGACGAGCCCTTTAATTTGATACCCCACACACCCTAGCAGGGTCATATGGAATTCATACCAGTCAAAATAACCATGACTCTCATGACTGTAGCCAGGACGCATTATTTAGGTGTCCGACGTGATTCCCCTAACTGGAACCTTCAATTTGACGCCCCACATGCTTCAGCGGCCTCACCTTGAATTTAACCCAACCTATGACTCATAATGACTATCTCATGATTCGAACTACGAAGCCTTTTTTATTTGTACCACGTGATTCCCCTCGTCAAGACCGTAAATTTGATACCCTACACGCCCTATTGGGGTCACTTCGAATTTTACCCCAATATAAGACTCGCCATGACAATCTAATGGTTATAACCAGGAAGCATTTTTGTATTTATCCCACGTGATTCCGCTCATCAAGACCATTAATTTGATACCCATCACATCCTAGCGGAATCAATTTGAAATTAAACCAATCAATGACTAACCATGACTATCTCATGATATAGCCCTACCACATTTTGTCCCACGTGATTTCCCTTATCGGAACCTTCAATTTGATGCTCCGGACACCCAGTGGCATCATTGTGAATTTTAACTTAATTTATGAGCCATTTTGACTATGTCATGATAATAATCAGGAAGCACGTGATTACCCTCATCGAGTCCTTTAATTTGATATGCCACACGCCCTAGCGTCATGAACTTGAATTTTAACCGAATCTATGACTTACCATAACTACGTCATGATATATCCATAACTCATTTTCGTCCCGAATGATTCCCCACATCGAGACCTTGAATTTGATTCCCCACATGCCCTCGAAGCGTCATTTTGAATTTTAACCCAATCTATGACTCATTATGACTGCGTGATGACTACAATCAGGAAGCATTTTTTTATTTACCCCGCTTGATTCCGTTAATCCGGACCTTTCATTTGATACCTTACACGCCTTAGCCTCATCAGTTTCACTTTTCACCCAATCTAATGTGGTCATTATTCTGTCTTAAGGGGCGCTGCCCAGTCAATTCGGCTAATTCATTTGAAGCAGCAGAAAGGACAGCCCCCGCCCCCATTTCCCCCCGGCTCTCACCTCTTCCTTTGTGACCCCCAGTATATCAAGCCGTTAACACTAGCAGGCGAACAACCAGCACGCCAGCGCCGCCGTGTGCTTTCCCACCACCGTTTCCCACGCTCTTAGTGGATCCGTCAGGAGGAAAAGTTAAGACAACCCTTTTTTATGACCTCACCAGTCAATTATCACTCACGCGCCCAGCCGCGAAAATTAGGTATACAGCAAGTGCTTATGGCCATGAAAATTCAACAAGAAACTAAAAAAATCTGACACCCCCTCCCTCCCAACCGATCATGCAGGTCGCGATTGGTGCCGTACCCGCAGTAACCTGAATTCTGAGCCCACAGTGACGCATGAAACTTAACAGCCAACCATAGCTGCCTGCTAGGCTACTCATATGTACTCAAACTCAAAATGGACTCAAACTCAAAATGTACTCAGAACTCAAAATGGACTCAGAATTCACTAGGTCTCAGGCGTACTCAAACTCAATCGGACTCAAACTCAGTCGGGATCACTCGGCTCAAACTCACTCAAGCTCAAACTCACCATGCCACACTAGCCTCGCGCTCACTCAAACTCAAACTCACGCGTGAGTTTGAGTCCAAATGAGTCTGAGTGAGTGGACTCATGAGTGAGTTCGCCGACCTCTGCTCTCTTCACCCGTTTTCTTAGATGGCGGTCTTTCACACCTTTTTTCTTAGTTTCCAAAGCCCTAATTCGTAGCTTTACACCCTTGTGGGAAAAATGGATTTGAAATGGTGTTGAATAGGTCTTTAGTTTTAATAAAATTCTATGACTGATTAAACGTAATAACTATCCCACGACTAGAAGTTTTTTCAAATCCGCATGCTGACTTGTAATGCTCCCATTAAAATGCGTAATTCCAAAATTAACGCTAAAATATCTGATTTTTGTCCTGTCTCCCTCCTCCATCTGTTTTTGCGCTGTTTCCACAGTCTCGTCCAGTTGAGAGAACACTTTTGCGTCGCCCAGTTTTCCAAGCACCCATTCGACTGTTTTTATTGTTTCTTCTGCCGCTTTTTGGGCAGCACCTGGGTTACTGACTTCCTACATAGTATGCATGAAGTCACTGGTCGCTGACTCTAGTGGAATATTATTTGTGACAAATAATATTCCACTCGAGTCAGCGACCAATGCCTCAGTGATGTTTGTTTGCTCCCAGAGGCACGCTCGAGAATCTGCACTGTAGTAGGCAATCGCAATTTGAAACACCGTTTCTTAAAGTTAAGGCCACTCCTATTGGGGATGTCAGTAACTCAGCCCCAAAAAACGGCAGATAAAACATTGCACTTTATGTAGAGCTATTATAATTACAGGCGGTGTCCTGGGCGGTTGAAAAATGGAAGCCAGTTGAAATGTCCTTACTAGCGGTTCATGGCGACGTTCAATTTGATGACTACAGAGCTTGTTAACGGCCGAAAGTTGGGCAAGTTGGTATTGACGCATCTTAAAAATCCAACTGCGCGCAAATTAACGAGGACGTGAACACACTGAAGACACCACTGCGCTTGTGGTGTCTTCAGTGTGTTCACGTCCTCGTTAATTTGCGCGCAGTTGGATTGTTAACGGCAGCGATTCATAGAGCGCGGCGACAAGTGATCTGTTCCTTGCCAAGCGCTGCTTCTGTGCTAGAACTTCAGCCCACAGCTCGTCCACGGCAGCCCAAGTGTCAATGCCGCCTTCATGCGACCCCGAGCATTTGAATGGTGCCGACGTCTGTCCTTTCGGCGCCCAAGGCACTGCATTGCTGCAGGCGGCCCTGCACAGAGGGTGCAGTGTGGATGGGAGCCAGGTCCTGCTCAAGTTTTCGACCCGGAACAGGTCGGTTATGTAGGGAACTACGTGTCCGCAATTCGACACTGGTTCTGCCATTATAGGCGCCATGGGCACGGTGTAGAGGCCACGTTACGTGGTTGGAAATGGCGCCCAAAACGTTCGGGGTCTTCTTCCCGCTAGATGCTACGCGCTACACGTAGGCCGGGTCGTAATTACGAGGCAAGTGATTGCGAAGGAAACCACGTGCGGCAATATCTTTGGTGTCCATGGTATTAGTGCAGACCACCGCTGAACCCCTGAGCATGCAGCTGTGCGAGGAAAATATATTGGCACTAGAACCTATGCAGGAAAGTTTTAGGTATTCCGAGTCGGCAAGCTGCCTCTCAGCGCGAAGTTCTCGGCAAGAGCGAAAAAACGCAAGTTATCTTCACTGCACTAACAATACTTCACTGTCGCCCCGTCCCCTCAGGCGCTATACGACGAAGCTTTTTGTCTCTGGACAGAAGGCCATTAATAGGACATTGTTATTTATTTATTTTCGAACCTCAAGAGCCTGCGTAGTGTAGGCATCACATGAGGGGTGGTTTCGATACCCACAGTGAGTGGGCGATACAAGCGTTAAAAGTTTCCCGAATTATTTGCGTCGTTACGAAATAAGAGCGCTAGCTGGGCCGTACCATAAAATAACGTTGTGCACTGAAGCTCACCTTTGCTTTCGAGCATTGCTGGTAGGCTACCTTCTTGATATCAACGAAGCACCTCAGATCTACAGCCAATTGCGCAACGATACACAGCAAGAAAATTGCGGAGAGTAACCTGATTAGGACGCAGGTAAAGAGATACTTTTACTTGCTACAAAAAGTATCATCATGGGGCGACCTAGTAAGCAGACCTGCACTTTTATTGGTGCGGGCTTAGTGCTTGTGAGAAAAAGTGACAGCCGTGGCAGAAGCCGCATATCGTGCGCCTTAATTGTGGTCGCCACACACGCACACGCTGGCCCTGCTTGGTGGAGAACATCGACTCATCAGAAAGACTCGTCCCTTCCTTGTTAGGCGCAGACAGCAGATTTCTGGGCAGGGGCATACCACTTCGGCCAGCGGTCCTCAGCCTCTGACGGACTGTCGCGTCTGATACGCCCAGTGCAATGGGGGCCTCCTGGTCCTTCGCTGATAAATTAAAGAAATTGCCGACAGCAGCCACGTCGTTTCACCGGTCCTCATCCTTGGTTGTTGCTCGTTGAGGGTGGCCTCTGAAGCGCGTCGCGGATACAGCCTTCGTAACGATACGCCCGTACAATTCTGTTGACTATTTCCAGAGGTCTGCTTACGTTATTAGATGCCCCCGCACGGGGCACCTTGAGTAATCTTGGTGACGGTACTGGCGATACCGCGGACCCCGAGCCCCCAAACATACGCTGGATCCAACCGTGGCAATGTGTTTATAGGTGAAGGGTTAGAAACCATGAACGGTGGCCGTCGGAGCCCAGGTCAAGCTCCGGCGGATGGGCTCCCTGTCTGTTCACCAGGCAGGGAGCTCCGGGACCTCTTTGGCTACCAGGGTAAGGCCAAAGAAGAAAGTACCCCCGTCTCCCTGCTTCCCAATGTATCATATGGCATTTTCCAAACCCCCCCCCAAACGTGATCGGCCCCCGAAAAGGGGCCGCACCGAAGCTTCATTCCCACCCTTGCCAACAATTGCATCCCAAAAGCCAGATAACTATCCGCGCTTCTTGATTGTTGAATCTCTTGACAAGTCAAATCCCATCTCCTCCCAGTCAGTGTTCCTTATCACCAAATTCCTTGAAGGCATCCTTGGCAAGTCTTTCCAAGCCAAGAAACTGAGAACCGGCGAAGTTCTGGTCGAGGTGAACACTCACCAGCAAGCCACAAGCCTCCTTACCCAGAATCGCATGGCAGATCTGGACATCAGAGTCACACCCCACCGTAGCCTCAATAGCTCTCAGGGTGTGATTTCTGAGCCAGATCTGATAAATGAGACGGAAGCCGATCTGCTCGAAGGTCTGAAAGGCGAGGGCGTGACGGCAGTGAGGCGCATCACCATGCGGCGAGATGATAAGCAAATCATGACAAAGCATATAATCTTGACATTTGACCGTTCCACACTCCCCGAATCCATCAAAGCAGGTTTCATTCACTGTTCTGTCCGGCCTTACATCCCGAACCCGCGGCGCTGTTTCAAGTGCCAACGGTTCGGGCATGGCACCACCTCCTGTCGCGGCAAAACAACGTGTGCAAAATGTTCATCCCAAGATCATGATACAGATAACTGCCAGGCTCAACAATTAATGTGCAGCAACTGTCATGGACCTCATGCTGCGTACTCCCGCACGTGTGAAAGGTTCCAGATGGAAAAGAAAATAATAAATCTCAAAATCACTGAAAACATCACCTTCCCAGAGGCGCGGAAGAGGTTCGCCTCTTTTCCCCTGGGGAGGTACGCCGACGCAGCTCGCCGGGGGGCGGAGCGGCGTCTTGTTTCGGCGGGGACCCAGTACCGAGAGTCGGACTTGGTCCCGCCCCCGCCCCCCCCCCCCCCCCTGGGTTGCCTCTTGCAGCCCAACCCGCCTCCGCACCGCTCGCTGAGCCAGCAGCGGCTGTGGTGGCATCCACGTCCGGTGGGGATGCTGCTGCACCCACCGTTTCCTCCTCTCCACCGGCCCGAAGCACACGCAAGGGCCCGGACGAGATGGAGACGGAGGCAGTCGCAGCGACCCCCTCCCCTGCCTCACTGCCTGTGCCATCTGTCGTGCTCCCCACGCCTTCGGCACTGGCAGCGCAGGCAAAGAGCGCCCGAAGGGGTACCACGTCAAGGGGGCCCAGTCCGCTGGGCGCCCCCTTGCCATCAGATGACGACATGGACGTGGAGCCCTTCCGGCTTTCATCGCGGCGGAGGGGGCGGGCTGCGACGTCCAGGTCGGTGGAGAGGGCCAGAAGGCCCCTCCCAAGAGTGCAAGCCCCGAAAGACCCTACATAATCACTCTCCAGTAGCTCTATCACACCATGGTGGGAAGAGGGAGCGTAGTTCAGTGGAGCTGCAGAGGCCTTCTGAATGGTCTTGGCGACGTGCATGAGATTCTGCATGCCAACCAGCCAAGTTTGGTGTGTGTCCAGGGAACACATCTGAATTCCAAACACGCAGGTTTCTTGAATAGTTGCCTGGTATACGGGGGGGACAGGGATGGCTGCACACACTCTTCTGGCGGTGTGGCCGTGATCGCCCGAAAGTCCTTAGCGTGCCACCCTGTCACCTTGAATACCGTCCTTGAGGCTGTCGCAATACGCTTAATGATGTTTAATAGGTTGATAACGGTATGCTCCATCTACATTCCTCCTGATGTTGCACTTTTGAGCTCTGACTTCGAGGCGCTGGTTGACCAGCTGCCCGAACCGTGCATTCTAACAGGCGACCTTAATGCTCACAATTCTCTTTGGGGCTCTTCTCGTACGGATGCCCGGGGTCGCCTGATAGAGGGGTTTCTTACATCCTCTGGAGCGTGCCTTTTCAGCAGTGAACAGCCTACATGTCATGACATGGGACGCAGCACATACTCATGTCTTGACTTGGCTATTGGTTCGGCAATTCTCTTTCCATGTCTTGAGTGGGGTGTGGCCACGGACCCATATGGTAGTGACCATTTCCCTACTTCATTAACGTACTTAGGTACAGGCCCGAGCAGTCCATCTTCCCATGAAAGGTTTAATGAAGCGGGAGCTACCTGGAATGCATTTGCAGAGACATCCCAACTGCACCACGGATCCATGGGACGCCTGCACGTTGGAGAGGCTGCCCAGCTGCTCACGGCGCACATCCTCGACGCCGCCGAGGGGTCCATTCCCCACGCCTCTGGTGCCCCGCGCAGCCAGCGGGGGCCGTGGTGGAATGAGGACTGTAGGCGGGCGCGAGAGGCCCAGAACAAGGCGTGGGGTGTCCTTCGTCGGTGCCCCACGTCGGGTGGCCTCATTTTGTTCAAACGGGCCAAGGCGTTAGGAACACGTGTGCGCCGTGAGTCAAAACGAGAGAGTTGGCGTTCCTTCGTGGCATCCATCAGCTCCTACACAGACACGCGGAAGGTGTGGACGAGAGTACGCAAACTCAAGGGACAGCAAAATCACAGCCTGCCTCTGGTCAGCGCTACAGGGGACACACTCGGGGACCAGGCTGACACGCTCGCACAGCACTTCCGGCACGTGTCCGGTTCGGCACACTGCACGAACACTTTCCTGAAGTATGGAGCCTCTTGTGGGGGGGGGTCCCTGCACGACAGCGGCAAGTCGCGGACTTCTTGCGGCTCCTTGTTTTCACTACATGAGCTGAGGGCTGCTCTGAGCACGTGTAAACCCTCAGCTCCGGGCCCGGGCAGCATTACGTGCGCAGTGGTACGGCATCTGCACGCAGGCGCACTTGAAGCACTTCTACATCTATATAATAGAGTGTGGCTTTCGGGGCACATTCCACACTCTTGGAGGGAGGCCATTGTGGTGGCTTTCTTGAAGGAGGGGAGGGACCCGTCGTTCCCCTCAAGTTGCCGTCCAGTAGCCCTGACCGGCTGCCTGTGCAGGCTCTTCGAGAGGATGATCAATCGCAGGCTTGTGTGCTTCCTCGAGTACGATGGTCTTCTCGAGGGCTGCCAGGCGGGCTTTAGGGTGGGGCGATCCACGAATGATCAACTGGTTGCACTTGACTCATACATCAAGGATGCCTTCGTGCATAAGCAGTACTGCTTAACTGTCTTTTTCGACCTCGAGAGGGCCTACGACACCGCTTGGCGTTGTGGGATCCTTAGTGGCCTCAGGTCATTCGGTGTTTCGGGTAGTATGTTGGGCACCCTTGTTAGTTATTTGTCGGAGAGAGCGTTCAGAGTGAGAGTTGGTTGTGCGCTTTCAGGGGTTCACGTCCGGGAAAGTGGCGTGCCGCAGGGTGGCGTGTTGAGTTGCACTCTCTTTATCGTAAAGATGAACTCTCTTGGAAGGGCACTGCCACCAGCAATCTCTTATTCTATGTATGTAGACGACGTGCGAATGTCTTTTGGATCATGTAATGTGTCAATGTGCGAACGTCAGGTCCAGCTTGGTGTCGGGAAGCTTGCCAGCTGGGCAGACAGGAATGGGTTTAGATTGAATCCTGCAAAGAGCTCCTGCGTTGTGTTCTCCAGGAAGCGCGGGGTCCATCCGGACCCGGACATTGCTCTGAATGGCGTGTCGCTTCCTGTGAACAAGGAGCACAAGTTCTTAGGTGTTGTGTTTGACCAGAAACTCACATTCATTCCACACATCAAGAAACTTAAACATAAATGTCTGAAAACAATGAATATACTTAAGGTTCTCTCCCATCAATCGTATGGTTCCGACAAAGAACTCCTACTACGGCTCTATACTGCTTTGGTTGGGTCTCGTTTAGACTATGGTAGTGTGGTATATGGGTCGGCGTCTAAAACAGCGTTGCGAATGCTTGACCCAGTGCTACACTTGGGGCTACGGCTTGCGTCGGGTGCTTTTCGTACTAGCCCTGTTGAGAGTCTGTATGCCGAGTGTAATACGTGGAGCCTTGAGAACCAACGGACGTACATGGACTTACTTTATGCTTTTAAAATTTCATCGCTGAATAACCATCCTTTTTATCCTGTCTTTAACGACACATCCACATCTGTGCTTTTTGTAAATCGCCCATCCGTTCCTCTGCCCTTTTCACTTCGAGTGAGAGAGCGAGCCTCGGATCTGAGCGCTTCGTTTTTAGACGTGTACAGATCATCCTTTTCAGACATTTTACCTCCTTGGAAAGTTCGTCCTGTTTCCTCCGACCTTTCTTTTATGAAACTTGACAAAAATCGGGTACCGCGAGCTGCTATACTGCAGCACTTTCTGTCTCTGCAGTTTAAATACCCACTTGCAGAATTTTACAGTGACGCGTCTAAAACCTCCACCATGGTCTCCTGCGCTGCTCATGGTCCGAATTTCAGTGCAGCCAGCACCATGAGCGTCCACACAACAATTTTCTCAGCAGAAGCATATGGAATTTTATTGATTGTACGACACATACTTGAAAATCAAATTCCAAAGTCTATCATCTACACAGATTCCTTGAGTGTTGTTCGCGCACTGTCATCGCATACACCCCCCAAAAACCACATAGTTAATCTTGTATTTAAATCTATCATGTCTGTGTATGCGCAGAAGCATCAGCTGCTCCTCTGCTGGGTCCCAGGACACGCTGGGATCGCTGGAAACGAGTTGGCAGACGAGAGGGCAGCTGCTGCTGCACTCAGGAACACTGTAGACATAACAACCGTACCATATACAGACCTCAAGCCACACATAAGACAACACTTGCGTAGAACATGGCAAACACACTGGGATGAACAGACAGACAACAAACTACATGTAATAAAGCCACACTTGGGACGGTACACATCTGACTCACACAACAGATACACGGAAGTCGCCTTGGGTAGGCTGCGGATAGGGCACACGCATGCAACTCACTCGTATCTGCTGACGGGATCTCCTAGACCCCAGTGCAGCATGTGCGGAGAGGCCCTATCCGTAGTGCACATACTAATCACATGCAAGGCACTTCACACAACACGACACAAGCACTTCAAAGAACTCTACAGACAACATATTCCCCTACATCCATCGTTTTTTCTAGGTGACGAAGCCATTGTTTCCGTGAAACGTGTGTTTGAGTATTTGTCAGAAGTCAAGTTTTTAAACCTCATTTCCTATCGCGCATCATGAAATCTGGCCCTATACACCAGCCATGCTCATTGTAGTTTTGTGACTTTACTTTTGTTTTTGCTGATTTTACTTGGTATTTAAGGTTTCACCCCTATCATCGAATATTGTTTTGGCGCTCTTTGCCCCAGTTGGCCTTGCACCATAAACATCCAACGATCAGATTATTAGATGCAACGCATCTCATGCTCGCCCCTCTGTCCTTCCTGCGTCTGTCCGGTGTTGTCCGCACAGCTGCGCCTCTCCTCCTCTCCTCTCTCCGATAGCGAACACTCTCCCAAACAGATGCGGGTTGGCGCAGCGCGCTCTCACTCCGTTGCTAGGCGCCGGTGGGCGGCGCTGCGCTAGGCGCTGCGCGCGCTGCGCATGTGCAGTACTCTCTCTCTCTCCGCGCTCTCCTCTCCTTCGGGCGCTGTGAATATAAAGCGGCATGCCGCGCTCCGACGGTCTCAGTCGACGGTCGTCCGCGTTACGCTTGCACTCTCTCGCAATCGTCGAGCCCCTAACTGTGCACTTTACGGACCACAAGGCACTCATTCTCGTCTGCAATAAAGACCGTACCTGAGCATACGTCTACTGCATGTGCATTGCATGGTGAAAATGGAAAATTACGCCCACCTCCCCTTCGCGTGAGAATCCCTGCTATAAGCGTAATCAATACGATGGAAAACGCCAATGGAACCCCCCATGAGATGCGTTGCATCACACCAGGGTTCCCGCGAGGGGAGGTGGGCGTAATTTTTTGTGCGTCGCTGAGAGAAACATTTTTTTGGCAGTTCGGCATTCTGCGCCTGCCTTCTATAGTGACCCTTTCCAAACCAGGTATTACATGGATAAATTAACATCTTTCAAAACTTTTCCTGGGCTGCATTCGCGCTCAAACTTCACGGTAGCATTTTGTTGTCTATTTGGTTTGACACCGGAAGCAACGATGGTACTTACGTGCTTATTCAGAAAATAGATGAAAACAATTTTCTTCTATCGAAAAATGACGGCCGATTTGAACGTGCAAGATGATCTTGGAACGACGGCGCCACCTGGGGTATGCAGAACGAAACGCCCGATGGCAGTTCACGGTACGAAGGGGCCAAATGAGGCAGCAGGCGATCAGAAATCCTTTTTCGTCACTATAGGTTACGATTTCAAATAATTGCATAAAAGTTCATACGAATCATATTCCCGTGGTTCATCGTTGCCAATACCAATAAATGATGGATTTTTTTTTTCATCTGCTTTCGTGTCGCCTGTCGTCTGCTGTGCCAGATAATTTAGCTTTCCGAAATCGGGCTGCTGATTCTTTGTCCACGTTTGCAGGCTTGTTCTCGCTTTACATTTATTATTCTGTGCGTGCATTCCTGTGCTTGTGACGTGCCGTTATGAGATCATTCATTGCAGATGAACGGGCCACCTTTTCGTCTGCAGTGTACGATCTCATAAAGGCTGCATAAAGACACGTCACAAGCGCATACAGTTTGAGGCATACGCGTATGCCTCGAACTGCTCAATCTAGGTGGGCTACGTCCTTGGGCCGGCAAATTCCAAGTTCAGTGGCGGCGTGTAGTCCGCACGGCAAGGTTGCTCGCCAGCGACGGCCGTAATCAGCTATACCACTCTGACACCATGTAGGGGAAAGAGTGCTGACGGACGTACACGCACAAGCGACTGAGAGAAGCGCCAGCCAAATGAATGACGTCCACGTTTATTGGTAAACAGTACGCAGGAAGCATGGCATGTAACGCCCACTGCAGGGGGGGATGAAGGGGATACGACGAATATTGGTAGTGTCGGGAGCGGATGCAGACGGCATCTGTTTCGGGCAAGGCCGGACTAGAACTGTCGCAACCCTCCAGAGTTGCACTACAGGGTAGCGCGGGCGTTCCGTGGTTTTGGCACGCTGAACGGTTGACGGCTGCTGAGGCGCTCCTGCTCTTTTCGCGCGCAACCGTTAATTGTCCGTTTGTGAGTTCGTCGTTTTTTTGTGGTTTGAGGGAAAGGAAAAAGAAAAGAAGTTCACTGGGGATATCACTGAGCTCGGCAGGGAGCTCACCTGCATACAATCCAGTGCAGTGGAGGGGAAATCAGAGGAGAGGGGGGGGGGGGTGAAAGCATAGAGCAGAGTGTTAAAGAACTAGAGAAATAGAGAAGAAAGAATAAGAGATAGGGCTAAGTAAGTCCGGGTGCATTAACACAGCAGTCCAAGCTACAGCCGCTGTACGAATTCGGCGTGACCGTTATATCACCCGCTTGCGCAAAGGCTGATGCGCAGTAGAGAGAGAGGCGACGCGGGCATGCGACGGCCCGACGTTAGCCTTAAAGCCCCGCTTACTGCGTCAGCGATTCTTATCGCAGTTTCAACGCGAAAGCCTTACATGTATTATTGATCAGAAAAGCCGCCTTCCGAAGTCCGCGTCTGTAGCAGCGAAACGGTTCCGAAAATGGGCGACGGGGAAAGAGAATAAAAGTATTTTTGATTGATTGTAGGTTTAACGCGCCGACGCAACGCAGGCGATGAGGCGCGCCGTAGTGGAGGGCTCCGGATTAATTTTGACCACCCGGGGACCTTTAACGGGCGCTGAAATCTCGTGTACGCGATTTCGGCGCACGTTAAAGATCCCCAGGTAGTCCCGTGTGTATACCACTGGCGTTTTTGCTTTTCGCTTCCATCAGAAAAGCGGCCGCCACGGCCGGGAATCGAACCCGCGACCTCGTGCTCAGCAGCGCAACGCAAGAGAATAAGTAAAGCAATTGACGTACGCAGCCGCGACGCCACTTTGGGTCGTTGACTTTAGCTGTTTACTACATAGCGAATGCATTGCGGCCTTGACTGAGAAAAAATCGACAACTTGTGCACGCAGTTCAGCGTGCGATGAGTTTGACGTCGCTTAGCATGCCGTTATAGGCTCAACGTTAAGTTAACCATCCGTTTGGCTTGAACATAGGATGACTTCTACCCGCTCTGGTGAAATGGCTGAGATTTGCCACTGGCTGCGACGCGGGCCATAGTGGGCGCATCGCATAGAATTTACAACTAACGAGAAGTGATTGGGTGTCCTCAGACGAAGGAGCGCGCGCATTGGTTGCGACGCGTGCCATAGCGACGTCGTCAGTGGCCGCAACCTCGGCAGTGGCGAAACGTGGCCGTCCACGCGAGGGCACCGCATGAGTAGTGAGTTGAGTGGAAGAACGCAGCAAAATGAGCGAAGAGGCAGGCGGCAGTACCACCGTACTGCTTGAAAATAAATGCAATCGAATTCCAAGCAACACAGTCTAAATGATGCAGTGTACAACCACCATGACAACATGGAACCTCGCACCGATTCATTAGCAAAACTCGGAAACGTATCCCTCAGCAAAACTCGAAAACGTGCACCGCGAAAAGTAGCAGTGGCGTTCCACTCGACGTTCTTCCGCGTTCGCAACTCGTAAGAAAGGCTGTGTTCTTGAATTGTTTAACCTGCATTTATTTGTTTTTGAGTAACGCCGGCGCGCGCCCCTCGACAACAATGCTCGGTGAAGAGGAAGAACAACCGCGCGCTACTCGCTGGCAGCGCGCAGTCACGTGAGCCCTGCACGCGCCGATGGTCGAGGTGGGTCCCAAGAGAGGAGACGTACTGCTGGCCCTTCTAGACGCAGCAGCAGTGCCACCGACGTGTCTGCGAGGAGCGACAGTTCAGAGCCGATCAGAACCTACCACGCCATGGAAGACAATACGTTCGACGCATCACGTTTCCTCGCGACGCCGCTCCGCCAGGAGCCACCGGCGCGAGGCACGCTCTCTTCCCGCCGGGACTGCATCCGCCTACGGGGGCTGCCGTACGAAGCGGAGGTTTTCACCATCGTCAAGTTCCTGGGCGAGCACGCGTTCGACGTCGTGTTCGGGGGTGTGCACATAATTTACAGAGCCGACGGTCAGCCCTCCGGCGAAGCGTACGTTCAGATGGATACCGAGGTCTCGGCATTCTCGGCCGCCCTCTATCATCATGGCCGCTACATCATGGGGAGAGGGGGACCGTGTTACATCGAGGTATTCCAGTGCTCCAAGGAAGACATAAGGAACCTGGGAGCCGTGCCCTGGGAGACGCCTTTGTTCGGCCGAACGAACGTATGGCTGCCGCCGCCTAGCGGCCACCCCGGCGAACCTGGTGGGCCGGTGCCACAGCCCGATGTGACCACGCTGCCGACGTTGCCGACGCTGACATCACCACCGGCCTCCCTGACCGTCGCACACTGCCATAACACGCCAGTGTCGCCGATGGAACCGAACTTAGGCGCCCATATGACGCTACTGAGTGGCCTATCGTGCAGCGCCACGGAGCCCGACATCTTGGCGCTTTTCCCTGGCATTCCTGAGCTCACGACCGCGTGCGTGGAGATCCAGCGGGACGCGTCCGGCTTTCCCACCGGCGACGCTCTTCTGACCTTTCCCGGACACACGGCGCTTCAGCGAATCATCGAGGCGCTTCGTCGCCACAGCATTCGCGTCGCGGTTTTGATTATCTAAGTTCAGTGCACGCATGGAATGCCGACTGAGCGCCCACTTCCCACATGCCCCGACTCGTCCTTCGCAGTGAAGTTGTCGAACAACCCACGCTTGCCTCGGTGTCGCCGGCGACGCCTGCACGACCTCCGTGATCCTCCAACCGTGTCCCGGCAGCGGGCTGATCCCTGCGGCCGCCCATTTAATTTGCCCTGAGTTCCTACTTCAGACTCCGTGTGACACTGCGCATTACTGAGTGTGTTGTTCATTTGTTTATGGTAGCTTCCCTACGTGGGTGTGTCGATTGCATGGATCAGTTGTCGTTTAGCTTTTCATTCTACAACACCAAATGCGTGTCGGAATGCTCCTCGAATGTTTCACTGACTTCCTTTTTTTTTTGCTCTTTCTCGTTACATACCCCAATTTCTTGTAATATTTTGCTTTATCCCCCTTTTTGAGTACGTATTATGTTTGCACTTTAACGTTACGTTTTCAAAGGGGAAATGGAAAGCATATAAAACACACGTTGTCGCAGTTCTGTGGCCATAAATTTCGTCCGCCGCTGCGATAAATTGTATAAGGTATTTATTTTTAGGGATAGTGTATAAATAAATCCAAGTAAAAATTTATGTACGCAGGGACGGCACAAACTCCGTTTTTTCTTACATTGCATTTCACTGTGTAGAAGGCACCGACTGGTCCAGTGGGCACTGAAACGTTTCAAATCTATTGTCGGTGTTTTATCTTTGTCAAGAGACAAGGATTGCTAAGTGTTTACATGTAGGGGCTGGGTTTTGTGAAGACGTCTGTGCCCTCAGTTGGTACCTAACCCTTCACCCTCCCTCTCTTACTGTCAGGGCCGTACCGCTGTTTGCCAGCATTCAACATGGAACAGGGAGGCAGGAGTGTTGGCAGAGAGAGGCCTTTTAGTCACAGGCTGGTTATGTCACAGATTATGTAATTCAAGCGTGGTATGAGTAGATGAGGGAGCCCCGACGGCGAGAATCGTGACACCCTCCCGTTAACCGGCGTCAAAGAACGTGTAAACCTCGTATTTCACCTTCTTCAGTTGTACTGCAAGAGCCGGGGCTGAAGTTACTCGATCAGTAACGGGCTGGCCAGGCCGTAAAAGGCGCAACATGCATTCCATTCGGTCGGGCCTGTGCTCATGCCCACGGCTGTAGAGGCGGTAAATGACTGTGCGCAGATGCCTTCACCCTACCTACGAATCTTCATTTCAACCTCTTGTATTTCGGGCACTTTTTTTCGTTTCTCTTCCTCATAGTGCACAATTTATGCCCGGGTCCAAGGAAAGAATGGGTGCATGACTTTATTCTAAAAAGTAGGCCGAAAGGCTCTGCTGTGGGGAAGCGGAGCAAGGGATTGGTAAGACGGTTGAAACAGTGCTCGTCAGGACGGTCTATACGTCCATAGGGGCACCACACACCATAGAGTTTCATACAAAACTCGAAGCCACGTACGTATGGTAGAATGGGAGCCATCCAGGAGCCTCACAGGACGCGCTAAAAGGGGAAAAAATACAGCTTTTCTCTTTCAGATGGATGGGGTGTGAAAAGCAGTGTAAATCACGGGAAGATGGCAGCATTGTTGCAGCGCTGCTAGAAGAGTGTCAGTTGTCTGCCGTCGTGCCGGCTTGAGTCGCGGTCTGTTGAAACTGGTGAACATTTAAAGCGAGGTGAACATGCAGCAACAGACTCATTCATGAGCATAGGCTATATCCCTAACACTGGACAACGATAGTAGGAGGCTCCGTCCTTCACTTAAAAAAAACAAAAACAATTCATTCTTGTGTGTATATTTAATCGTATCTTGTGTGTACATGGCGTTCACAGTCAAATGTTTAAAAAAAGATAGAATAAAAATACGGATGACGCAACCGCCGCCGGTGCTTCTAGAGGGATTGTGGTCCTATGGTAAGGATTCGAAGGAATGAATGGAAAGTATGAAAGTACGCCGTGCACGTCTGTGGCAACAATGATGCAGAAGGATTTTAGCCACACTAGTATTTTAAGTGTAAAGGTAAAGGCAACACAGAAGAAGCCTCAACTGGTAATGTCACTAGCAATGGAACTTCGGGGAGTAAGGGGAAGGGGTGGGTGGGGGGGGGGGGGGCTGAGCCCTCTCTTTCCCCCGGGAAATCCCCCCCTCCCCGTAGTGGGCGCCTATGACGTGCTGTAGACTAGATGCTCCGTCTGGTTGCCCGCTACGAAGAAACTCAAACTCAAAGAAACTCAAGAAACACGAAGAAACTTAAACAAAGAACGTTTGTTTATTATAACAAATTTTCTTCGGCGTCTAAGCCCGGGCCTAGTCACGCACCCTCGGGCCCGCTCTAGGCTTAAAAATAAAAGACCGGGCCAGGGGCGGGCCTAGGCTTGAGACTACGGGCCCGGGCCAGGCTCACATATGGACGACCGTGCTTGGGCCGGGCCTGGGCTACGCGTTACGGGCCCGGGTCGGGCTCGGGCTCCATAAAGCGGGCTCGGAACGGGCCCAGGCCTTAAAATCAGGCACGTGCCGTACTCTACGCCATACCCCGCGACTACTCTACCGTAGCCAACATCGGTCGAGGTCAAAGTCGCGGCGCCGCGGCCCCAGCGCGCAGCGTCGAAGACGCAAGTCGAGATCCAAGTCCCGAACGGGAAGGCATAGGCATTGATTAACAAAACAAGGTGAGATGGGCTAGTGCGGTCTCCCGCGGCCATGTTCTTCCAATTAACAAGGAAACGGAGGACACCAGGACAGCAATCCGCAATTGCGAAAATCAAGCAGATGCCGGAACTCGTTGTTTCAGAAAATAAATTACTTAAATCAGAATTGTCGAGGCTTAAGGCGCGAACGATGGCTCAGCACCATCTGCAAACAAATCTCAATCATAGCTGGGAAGGCAGCACGCGAAACTGGGCACTCCAAACAGGCATCGGTGACCATAGAACCGCCGCTATGCTCAGATATTTGAAAATTCATCTAACGAAGAGATGCAAGAATCTCAGTCGGATGCCCTCCATCAAAACGCAGAGCAAAGGAGTTAGATCCAAATCCCGCAGGTAGCTGCGCCCCCCTGGGTGGAAATAAATACATTCATGACGAAACGCTCCTCCAGATCGGTGAAAAACTTCGTGAGACCATTACCGTCACGTTAAGCGCAGCATTCGAAGGCTTTGCCGCGAGTATCTGAGCTCAAACAGCAGCCCTAAACACCCGAATCAGAGCCCTCGAAACCGTCATCCCACGCCTCGGGGGTGTGTGGGAGAGAGAGCACATTATTAGGACTAAGATCCTGAAGACAAACTGGCCTCGCTGCAAAACTCTGGAACTATAAATCTCCTTGTGATTTCGAAGAGGGCACGTTGCGTGAAAGTCCAAAAAAGAAACTTATAATTCCCACTCTCGTCGGGCGAAACCTCCCGGCCTTGCGTGGCGACACTGGAAAGGATACGTCGTCTGCACCCCACGTACTCATAGAATTAATTCCAAGCAGAACAAACAGTACTTTTATACTTAACATCGACAGCTCCCCCCGCAGCAACCACTGATTCGCTACTGGCAGGCAGGCGTCTTCCCACACCCCCCACACCTCATGCGGACTTGATGCGCAAAAGAATGACCCCTATACTCAAAACCAGGCAACCTAAACCTAAAACATATAATCGGAGCATGCACTAAACCCCCCTTCTTATTGACTCCGTCAGCATGGAGGATGAGCGATGAGAGATCCTGCTGGCCAGCCCCGCTCTGGAAGACCAACTTCGGCTGATCCGCAGGGTTCAGGAGGCGCGAGAAGAAGCATATGCAAACCGGTGAATAACCACTCCGGCTAAGCGAAAATAGCTCCATTGCAACTCTTTTGAGAACAATAAAGTTTATGCTCACCTCTGGCCCAATGCAGAGCAGAGTGACAAATTAAACTCGGCGCACCCCACACGAATTTGGAATAGGGTTACCAATGAGTCCGGACCTTACATTCACTAAAAACGCACGCAGAGAAGCCACGTGGCTAAACACACAGTGTGGTCTCTACCTCACAATATGCTTAACCCATGCATTACAAAGCACACAATGCACACACACTGCGAGGAGCCACCGTGGGTTCGAGCTAGTTGAGCACGCTCACGAGAATGGAACGCCGCCACGCCAACTCAACACAAAGGCGACAAACAAATATGCCCAGGGTACGGCGAGAAGACGTTTATTGCACTCCAATCTTCCGATTACAGTTCGTGCTTTCTCTTAGGTGAGAAGGGGCAGAGGGCGATATGGCGCAACGCGCAATTGAGCACGTCACAGCCGCGCCAGCCGCGCTGCCCTGAGAGCTCCGCAGTCGGGGAGATAGATAGAAACACGTTTAATTCCTGGCCAGGCTTAGTAGGGACGGTGGAGCCGCAGAAGCGAGCCCTGTCGACCAGGGCGCACTGGGACTGGGCGTCCGAGCGCGCGAGGGCAGACAGCCAGGAGTCGGGGGGGTTGGTTAGGGGAAGAGGAAGCAGGGCGGGGCAGTGCCAGATGGCGTGGGGGCTGTCTTCGTAGTCCCAGGCATAGCTCGGCAAAACTGGATGCCACTCACTCACACTCGCTCAAAAAAATATATTTATCCTAACGCCCTCATTCGCACTCGCACTCGCCACTCCGCCCTCACCACGCGCACTCACTCGCACTCACGCTCGCCACTCCGCCCTTACTATACTCACACTCACTGGCGCTCACGTTGGTCACTCATCCCCACCACTCGCACTCACTCACGTTCACGCTCACCACTCCGCTCTCACAACTCGCACTCACTCGCGCTCACGCTCTCCACTCGTCCCCACCACTCGCACTCACACCCGCTCATGCTCACCCCTCCGCCCCACCACTCGCACTCACTCGCACTCACGCTCGCCATTCCGCCCTTACTACTCACACTCACTCCTGTTCACGCTCGCCACTTGTCCTCACCACTCGCACTCACTCACCTTCACCACTCATCCCCACCACTCACACTCACTCACGCTCACGCTCACCACTCATCGTCACCACTCGCACTAATCCGCGCTCACGCTCACCACTCGCATTCGCCGCTTACACTCCCTTCGCACTCGCACTCACCACTTGCAATCGCCACTCACACTCACTCGCAATCACCACTCGCTTCCTCCACTCACACGCACTTTCCACTCCCATAACCCACTCACTCTCATTCACAGCCACCGCTAATTCACATTCCAACTGACTCTTAGGAGCACCGACAAGTGGGCAAGTTGGTATGGAGACATAATAACTAAAAGCGCAGAAAAACGCGGGATAAAGAAAAGAACTACACAGGACGAGCGCTTACGCGCTCGTCCTGTTTAGTTTTTTTTTTTTGTCCCGAGTTTTTCTGCGCTTTTAGTTATTATGTTTCCAACTGGCTTTGTTTTTTTACAGCACGGGAGTTTTAACTTCGCCCTTATTGTAAACCGCATGAATCGTTTCATTTTGCGGAGACCTTCAATGCGGCCCTATTGACACCGACAACACTATGTTATGTGAAGCGAGAAAAAAATTGGGTGCTTTAAGAGATAAGCTTCACATTGGCTATGAGGCATGCCCCAAAACATTCATAACTCCTACCAACTTGATCCAACTGACAAAGAAAAAGTCTGTTTTGCGAGAATTAAATCTCGAAGCTTTCTCCCGTGCAACCTGAGTCAAAGTCACAGTTTAAAATAGAAACTGATTCAACAGTCTTAGGATGGCGCAATTGGATAGACGTCGGCTTCATATCGCGGGAAACCCAGGTTCAATCCTCACCAAGGGAAAGGTTTTTCTTGAAGCGCTTGATGTTCCTTCGCTTAACATCATCATCGTTTTCTGAAACCCACTGTGTAAAGTTGGCTTTTCTACAGGGCTTTTACTCACGCTCCCACGCCATCAGCGAGGAATAAAAAGCTTCACATAAAACAATGGCGAAGTTTGCACTAAGTTGCGCAAGGCTTGAACCACAACGAAGCTGGATGATTTCTTTCTCTGTGGGCACTCTCTTTCGATGTAAGCACCACGACGCATTGCATTAGGTTTGAAATTGTTTTTTTACATGTTGCGTAGTCGTTTTTCACTGCGGTAGTAGTAGTCATTGTCATATCCATCTATACCGTTGCTCATGCATGAATGGCGGGTCCGTGCCGTTTTGTCCGCAGGTGAAACCGACTTCACGAACTAGGCGTCTGTAGCGCGAGCTGCCTTGTGCTCCCCCCTTGAGGCGCCAACATACGTGAACTGTTATGGGTTTTTTTTTTTTTTTTTGCGAGCGCCATGCGCAAGCCATGACGACGCCGGGCACTCCTCGTGAGACGCTTGCTCGTGCGCTCTGTAAACAGCCGCAGTAACTATGACGAAGTTTTTTTGGTGACGCCGCACACCGCACACATTACGGTCAGCAACAACAGCCTCACCGTTAAAAGCACACGATGAAAAAGGAGTAACACGTAACCCCCCAAAGCGACAATGCCGCTGCTAAGCGCAACAGCTAAAATGATATTTCGCTATGGCGACCGTCTTTCAGCTTTAACGGCAGACTCCAAAAAGTGGCGTCTGCTACTTTGCTAGTCCGATTTTTGCGCCCTCAATACATAAAAATGAATTTCTCCTCCGTTTTGTAGAGTGAGCTTTAGGTTGCGTGGTGAAAAAAATTAAGACACACGAAGTGGACAGTGTGAGCGCTACTGCAAATTGATTTATTACAAGTACATTATTTCCTAGGAGACCAAACAAGTCGGAAGGGTTACAAGATACAAATAGAAGGGGTGGAGGGGCAAGTGTACGAAAACTTGTCACTATAACTCACAGGTAACAGGCGGCAAAGCATCATAAGCTGGTAAAAGGCACTTTTCCTGTGTTTTAATTTTGAAGTGGCAGTGTATTCTCTGCATGACGCTTTTGATTTATTATATGGTTTAACACGCCGAAACTGAGCCTCCGCCCTACGCTGAGGCGCGCCGTAGCGGAGGGCTCCGAATTAATTTTTACCACTTGGGGATTTTTAACGTGCGCCAAATCTCGAAAAAAACAGGCTTTTTTGCTTTTCGCTTTCACCAGAAAAGCAGCCGTCGGGGCCGGAAATCGAACCCGCGCACCTGGCGCCTTTTATTTCCATGTGTCAACTCTGTAAGCTGCGTTTATTAGGTCTATTTCAGGCGCGGTCAGAATAACTGAGCACGTATGCGCTCTGCTCGCTTCATATGTGATAGACTTCCGAAGTTTCGGGTGTGGTTGATCTGTTACTTTTCCAAAACAAGAATTTTCAAACATTGAGCTGCACTCTCAATTATCCAGTGCAGCGACAGATTGCCTGAGGGGGCTGTTTGCTGGCATGTGTAGCGGTGTTCTTGAAGCTTCTTATTGAGGCATCTTGCTGTCCCTCATGATGCCCATGCAAGTATTGTACTGGTAATAAATAAGTTGATAGCTGCGTTTGTGCTGTACCCTTGGTTCGTGTGATCTTGCTAATTTTGTGTACCATGAAACCTAAAACGCAGCCCACAATAATACGAACCCAACTAGACCTTTCCTTGCCACTGCTGACACCTCTTTCACAACTGTTATTCCCCTCCCCACCACCGATTTCTCTTTCACAAGCTTCGCAATCAGCTGACAACGGTGGTAGCGCCCTTATCAGGCGTTACCAGAGCAAGTTGCCGGCTTTGACCTTCAACGTGAGCCGATATTTTTTTCAGCGTGAGAGGCTTTCCGCGCGACATTTTTGCCCGTCTATTTTACGCCTAAGCACGCGGCAATCGCCGATTGGCGGGTTATGCGTGCACTGGTTGGTGTGAAACATAGAGTTTCTTACACTATACACTAGAGAGGAATCTGGCGCTAGCGTCTATACGGCTCACATCAAGGCCGTCTGTGTCGTCATGGGCCGCGATTATACATCGCGCTCGCCTTAGTTTCATCATTGGCTTGGATTACAACGTTTTAGTGACCGCAAATTTAAAGAAAGTGCCACAAAAACGTGAAGAATATTGTGCAGTTATGTAAGTGGAAAATAAAACCAGGCTGCTTTAAAACTAAGGGGAAAAAAGTAAAGCGTATTTTTGACGGAACGGTTGCACCTGCAGCTATTCCGCAGTCCAAGGTTGTAGTTACGAACAAGGTTAATATTTGGGGGGGGGGGGGGGGGGACTCATTAGAGACTGATTTTATAAATGTTACCATTATTTCAAATGTTAAGTTGCTTCAAGAGTTTCGATTCGAAAGTATTTTGGAGCGTGCCTATTAAAACATTGCCTTCGTGGTGAACCGGAGCACCGACCGCCGACTAGTTTAACAAGAAAAAAGAAAACGTGGCGTTAGAGTCGTTTACGATGACAAGATAAGACGCATACAAGCGCCCGTATCTGTTGTATTCCTGTGGTCGTACCTTGTCTTCATCGAAGTACGTTTTGTTTCTTCTTTTCGTCGGCTACAAATTTCGCGGTGGTATATTACCCACTCAGTGATGCGTCCTTCGATTGCAGCATGAGTAACGTCAGGTGCAATCACGCACTGCCTGCTGTTTCACCGAATAAAGCTACCACAAAACAGGGAGTATTTTGGCTTCCTTGTAGCTCATAAACGTTTAGTGCATAGTGAAGAAAGCAAATCCCGAAAACCGCTTAAGAATCCAATTGTCATGCCAAGCCCAAGCCAAAAAAGGGGGTCTTCCCCATGAACCCCCACGACGACATGGCTTACGAGGCGCAGTTTCCTCTCTAATATACTTACTAAGAAACTCTATGCTGTGAAAGAAGGGGGGCGTGCATGCATAGCTAGTCTTCATGCCGCTACCGATGACATGCGCATTGTGCTGGCGGGAAATTTAAACGTGGAATTCTCGCGGCTCAATTCGCCCTGTCAGCTGTACTGAATGCGCCATTCGTCACACCACACAGGGGTCACAGTACCCCTCCGCTAGTCTGCACGCCATACGCACGTGGACGACGATCTACATACGGGGCACAAAATATGAGGAACACTAGACTGCGAAGCCCTTTTCAGCGAATCAGCACAGCAAGCATGACGGGGACTGCAGTGTTTGGGCTGACCACAACGCTAAATACGGAAATAAAGCAGCAGAAGCAATTTCGCCTTCATAACTAGCTGGTTGGCGACCGTGAACGGACAGAATGAAAAAAAGCGAATTGCGGGAGCCCAGGTCCCAATTTCAACTTGGGCAGGCAAATTCACAAGCGCAATGGTAAATGACGGCCGATGACAACAAAGCAGCGCGAAAAGCGAATATCTTAATTTTCGCGATCTGAAGATATGAAATATATATTTCACAAAATGCAAGCAACAGTAACGATTAGAACTCCGCGATTCGGTAAGGCGAATGAAGAGTCAGACATAACGTACGATTCTTGTGAATGTGCACGAACGGACACACAAACTTCAGAGGGAGACAGGGGTCTAATGGAAGGGATGCAATCGGCGAGTCATCATGGCAAATACAATGTGAGGTGATGCTAATACGAGCTTACTTCGTTTGCTTGCGAAAGGTACGCACATCGGCGTATATGAGTCAATGCAACATTCACGCTACATAACGAAACGTAAACATTTTGGTGAAGTTTGCAATACATCAGCAGCGGTGAAGTTTTCAGATGTGTCAAACACCCGGACAGCAGCAAATCACATGCCTCAAGGCACGCACCGTAACTGCCGTAGAAGGATCAGTGACGCCAAGTCTGCGTGAAAGCGAGTATCATAACAGAGTGCCGCCGTAACAAGTAATGGCAAATACTGATACGCTTGAATACCCAAAGGCCTCAAAAATGAGCTATACTGCTTCCACAACACGTAACTCGGCCATCCGAACCGTTTCGCCATCCTGATACGCGAATCAGTGAAAATCTGCGATATCTTTTCAAACGAATACGGGCACTCACACACTCACAATTTGCGCGTCAGAACAGCCGGCCAATTGACAGCTGCAGCAAGCCGGCCAATTATGTACACCAAGTACTACGGCACTAGACCACGGTGCTTCCTTATGCCTCCATCGCAGCGCTCAGCGGTCGTGAAGTGCAATTGCTTTGTTGCGACGACGTTACCGACCCTAATTCCAACACAAAACGCTGCGAGTCAGAATCGTCAATCGGCGAGAGTGTGCGCAACAGCCCCTCAATGAGTCATGACAGTGAGAGTATCAGTGCATTATGGCGTCAGACGTCTATCCAAATCGTATTCCTAAATCAACACTTAACTGGAGAGTTGATTCCACGGTGCCTTAATTATAAAGGGAGTAGCTACATATTCCCGAAGCTAAAGGCAGTCGTTCCATTAATTATGCGCACGAGTGGATATCGCCAGCAGCAATTACCACAGCAAGCGGCTCGTGCGACGAATGCCAACAGCGAGTTATGCTCACCGCGGTAAGCCCCGCACATCTCGCAAGAAGCGCGCGTTCACTCGCCACTCACTCATGAGTGATGAGCGGGGCTCGCCGCGAGTGGAACTCGCACTCGCGAGTGGTGAGTGGGATTCACCGCGAGTTGCCTTCGCACTCGCGAGTGCTGAGCGCCCGGGGCTCTCCGCGAGTGGAACTCGCACTCGCGAGTGGTGAGTGGGGCTCACCGCGAGTGGAACTCGCACTCGCGAGTGCTGAGTGGGGCTCACAACTCGCACTCGCAAGTGGTGAGTGGGGTTCACCGCGAGTGGCTTTCGCACTCGCGAGTTCTGAGCGGGGCTCGCCGCGAGTGGAACTCGCACTCACGAGTGGTGAACGGGGCTCACCGTAAGTGGCGCTCGCACTCACTCGCACTCGCACTCACCAGGCCAAAACAACGGTGAGGCTCACTCACCACTCATTCGTGAGTAGCGAGTGGGGGGTGTGTGAGTGCACTCATGAGTGAGTTTGCCGACCTATGGTCCCCGCAGTGGGGACAAGTGGGAGTGGGAAAGAGGGATGGCGATATGTGGGTGAGAATTGATCGAGTGGGGAGGGAATGGGTTTGGATCTGTCTCTAGAGGGATGATTCGACGGGGGATAACGAGGGGTGAGGGGGGTGGAAGGGTGGTCCGTGAAAGCCTGTGATGGAGGGTGATTTCGCGGAAGGTGAGCAGTGGCTCTAGGTGAGGAGGGGGATGTGAAGCGAGGAGGGGGTTCTGCTGAGGGGTCCGGTGTATCAAAGCTCGGGCCGCCTCGTGTGCCTTCTCCGCGCCGCCAAAGCCCATATGGCCAGGAGTCCACAAAAGGGAGATGGTGCGCAGTCGGGGAAAAATATGCAGGGTGCGGCGCACCGTTGTGCGCGCGCATCGCCGCGCTGGCCAAATTGGCTAGCGGCGGCGAGAGAGACGCGGTCCGTTCGCACCATGGAGGAAAGAAAAGGTTATTTCTTTCCTTATTAAAGGTATTCTTTCCTCCATGGTTCGCTCACAGGCGCGTACCGCACGGCGTAATTGTCAAGTGTTAGGTACGGCCTATAGGTAAGCGTCGGGACAAAAATTCCCCCGCATTTCCCCGAGGGGGAGAATGTGAAAGTGCGAATGCACGGTTGTCGGCCCGCTTGCGGCGCTTGCGCTCGGCCCCCGCAGCCCACCGCCTCGCCGCCTTCTCTTCCATCTCTTCCATCGGGTTTGTAGTATCACGTGTACACCACGCAGTTATCAAGCCGCTATAACGCCGCTGAGTCGCCAACGCACGCCGCTGACGACGTAGTTTGAATGCGTTAAAGATATAAGGCGCGTCACTAACACTGATATCAGCGTCGCGTCCGTGGCTTGGTCGGTAGAGCGTCGCGCTGCGGCCGCAAAGTCATCGGATCGAAACC
Organism: Haemaphysalis longicornis; assembly: GCF_048455015.1. Lineage (NCBI taxonomy): Eukaryota > Metazoa > Arthropoda > Arachnida > Ixodida > Ixodidae > Haemaphysalis > Haemaphysalis longicornis. Next base: position 1,307,064 of record NW_027526401.1, on the reverse strand, counting down.
TGGCGCCGGATGCTGTTTCTTTTTAAGTGCGATGCACTTTATTGCACTTTATAAGCGACCCCAAACCATCCACCGCCGGCGGCGGCGGCGTCCGCAGCCCTGCTCTCCCTAGCAACTGCGCAGAGCGGAGAGGAGCGTCGGTAGCAACGGCGCAGTGACGTCACTCACCACGTGACGCCACGCCTTCACCGCTCCCTCGCGGCGCGGCGGTGTGCGCCGCGCGCATCCCTCTCCTCACCCGCGCCGTGACGTCACGCACCACCTCCTCTCCCGGCAGTTGCCGTGCGCCGCTGCGCGCGTCCCCCTCCCCCTTCGCTCGCTCCTCCTCTCTCCTCGCTGGCTGCAGCTGCGCGCGCACCCCTCTCTCTCGCGCGCCCGCCTTCTCTCTCAGCCACCTGGCTCGGCACGCTCAGCGCAGCGTATCCCCCTTTATATGCAGCGATAAACCGCCAGACCTCCGTGGGTCGGCTCGCGCGCGCTCTCTCGCTACAGTCTCCTGCTCGCTCTGCTCCAGTTTAGACCGTTCGCTGGCTGGGCGCCTCTCAAGGCGATGTCAGAATTACTACGCCGTGTACTCTCGGCGCAAGAAATGCATTCGCACTTCCTCACGATTCCCTCCCGGGAGGTGGGGGCAATTTTTTTTAAATATAGAGGAGCACTGCGGACGCCGCCGCCGCCGCCGGCGGCGGTGGATGGTTTGGGGTCGCTTATAAAGTGCATTCGCACTTAAAAAAAAAAAAAAGCACCTAAGGCACGGGCCAGCCGCCAGAGGGGCTGGCGGGCTTTCGCAGGCGCTACTAGAGTGCCTCGATGCGCGCGCCCCCGCTTAGAGTGGTGTCAGCTTTTGAAAGGGCAGGTGCCGCCTCGGCGGCCTTGGCGGCAGCGTGGCCGCCATTTTGACTCCTCCGGCCGGGCCCCGGCGCTTGGTGTGCATGTTGTTGCTCGCTCGGTGCTCGTTCCGCACCAGTTTTATGCGATCGTTTCCATCACCGTGCCCTTGTGATGCGGGCTGCAGGGCGAAAATTATTCTAGGAATTGCTGAAAACTCTAGCACTTGCCCAGGGGATCGAAAAGAAGGCTTCTTTGGACAGCGAAAATCAAAGCGCGATAAGCGGCATTTCACCAAAGCCTCATCCATTTGTATCGTAATTTAACATTTATTTATTTTTAGCGCGAAGCTATTTCATCTGCCAGTAATATTTAGCGCACCATTATCTTTTATTTTATTGAATGCAAAAGCACCCGTGTGGGCAATATTTGGCGCAGCCTAAAGGGCCCCGAGCATTCTGATACATTCAAAAGTACTACCGAGGGTTTCAGAGTAGTGTCGTTGCGCGGGAAAGTTTCACCCTGGATTCAGAATTTATATTTATTCGTGCACGCTTTCCACAACTTCGTCGAAACTTACATGCCTCTTCCGAAATGAGAACGTTTGGACACAAAAGTTATGCTGTTACTGCGAAAAATGTTCAGCGTTACGATGCCGGGCCGGTTACCGCTGTCTTCGTTCTTGTGAAGCAGTGCTTTTTAAATGACAAGTAAAAACAAGCCCAGGCCTATTGCGCAGTGTTGTGTCATTCTTACACGATAATTAAATTCTGCCCTAATAGGAAATCACGACTTGGCTACAAACTTTTCATGGAAATAAATCTGTAATGTCTGCCATAAAGTATCGCCCCAACGACCTTATATTTCGTCAGCTGATTGTTTTTTATTCGCGAACATTTTCAGTGCAAAGCTTTAACGTATTACCCTAACAGCAGGCAAGGAACGCCCTTTATAAAACCTCCCCCCACAAACCTGATTCTTCGTCAGCTGATTGTTTTTATTCGCATAAATTTTCAGTTCAAAGGTTTAACGTATTACCCTAACAGCAGGCAAGGTCCATTGTCGCGCTCATTGAAACGGCTCACGGGAAAACGCACGTGAAATCAGATTATTAAAATTTTCCCGTGGAGCTAACCTTTCAAATGAATAAATACTTCTCTCTGTCACACACACAGCTTGTTCTTGCCGGGGATCATACAGCGCGCATAATTGAGGGTTTGGTTAGATGACAAGGACGTACATTCATCGTTATTTTGCCAGTCTGCTGAAATCCTGTTGTAATTTCCTTTGAACCAAACTACTATGAATGAAACTGCGGGATGGTTGGGAAAGGCTGAAACCGAATGCAGTCATGAAGATAACAGCGAGTCAGCGACAGTCCTCAGCAAGTTCTCCATGTAGGATTTTATTAGTGAAATTTCTTCTGCAGGCGCAGCATTACACGAATAAATCACATGTTCACTGGAATTTTCGGGTTTTGTTTCGTAAAAGTAGAGCGACAGTATGGATGTGATGTGTTCAGGTATTCCCGTAAAATATCTTCTGTAAATGGTGGGGCGGGATGTGTATCAATGTCAGATAATAATAAGGTAAAAACAGGTGTTTATATGCCACAAAAATTTAAATGTTTGAATCATTTCCGCAAGAATACTAATAAAGTAGTTCACATTTCATCTTACCAGCATATTTACACAGTATTGCCGCTCGGAACCTTATTACTTGGAACAAGTGGTGCGGGGGGGGGGGGGGGGGGGGGGGGTGCGGGAGGGGGCGCTTTTTCTGGGTGCAATGCGATGATGTCAGTTTTGGAAAATTAATAAATTGTTTGTAAACATTGTAAACACTAGCTAGCTCCACAATACTGAAATTTTTACGCTGTGGTACATGTACGGCTGCTGGCAGCATGTATGCAAGTGCTTTAAACGTTGGGTAAAGTGTTTGGAACAACGTTTACAAAGAAAATAGGTAAAGGTTTTGACTTATCGAACGTCTGTTGTTTCCCGCCTAAGGAAGAAGATTCGTTTTTAATACATAGAAGTCTACGTCAGCCACTGATGCCTAACACAGGCACAGGCTTACAAGGCATACTTCGTTTCTTTGATAAGCATTTAGGCAACAACAGCGCTAAGTGCTGGCTAACCTTCGCAAAATAGAAAAGCTTGCGAACGTGCGCTTGTGCCTGAACGTACCGTGCACCGCAAATGCTCGCGCGCTTCGCATGCTACCCAGCTGCGGCGGGAGGCGTAATGGCGGATGCGGTAGCAGACGACGCGGCTGTCCTCACCCTCAGCGGAGCGCGCGAGCATCAAGGCACCCTAGGCGCTACATATGTGCGGCCGGACGGTAGAGAGCGTCTGCCCGATCCGCCTCCCGTGAAAGGCGCGCGTTGCGCGTCCAGGCGAGAGAGCTCGGGTCCCGGCCGTTCAAAATGGGCCAACGAGGTGAGGTTAGCTACCGCCGCGTGACATTGCTTCATCGCTGATTCGCCGTAACGGTCGCGAGAGCTCCCACCTCAAGGCAAGAGTTCGAAAACTCTGATCGGCTTACACAGTGGCGCCGAGACGAGCCGGCCTTTCGGGAAGAGCAGAGATAAAGCGCCGCGCGACGGTACAAACCGAGCGATCGCGCAATGTATCGGACGCCAGGATACCCACAACAGTAAAGCTTAGGTAGTGATCATTACAATCATCACCATCACAGTGGAGACTAAAATCGTGGAAAACAACAGTGGAAAACCACTGAAGATTATTGACTGCAATACATACCGCACGATCAGGGCCGGGGAGCGCGTCTCAGACAAACACGATGCCCCCCAGACGACATAGACGATATCTACGCATGGGCTGAACAACTCCTAAATGATACAAGCAAGCGACCAAAAACATCCCAGAAGAAACGGATCTTTACCAGGCTGCCCGCTAAACCCCTACACATGTGGGATGCCAAGCAATGCCTATATGCAAAACAGACTTCAAAAATAAAAATTAAATCGTAACTTGCGGTGACGTAACTTTGAGAACTACGCCAACCAACTCATGCGGCAAAACTGGTACGGTACATGCGACAGCGTGGAATCGCAGATTGGTCTCGCGAAAACATGGAATATTACCCTCTACCTTCCTGACCTGGAAAGTAGCAAGACCACTCAAAGGCACAACATGAGTGTTCTGCTTCACAGATTCGAAGGTTCCGACAAAGACCTAACTGAAACAATTAGAGACAAATACATAGCGAACTGACCCGTTGAAGTGCTTCCGCCTTACTCAGGGACCGAGAACGTAACCATGGACCGCCCCCTTACGGTGCACAAAGTGTTACTCAAGACCTCCAAACCACCTCCGCCCGGGTCCAGATGGCATTACGAACAAAATGCTACGAAACCTAGACGACAACTCTGTAGAGACCCTTGCCCGATACATGAACGTGTGCGGGGAGTGCGGCCAAATCCCGGGCCAGCGGAAAACCGCGAAGGTATAGTGATGATTCCCAAATCACGCAAAAAACTTCAGTTAGAAAATTTAAGACCCATACTTCCCTCATCATATGTTCCGGAAAGCCTATGGAACATCAACATAACAAACAAACACATGGAGAAAAACGACTTATTTCTGCACTATTCATAGGTTTCTGGCCAAAACTTTCAACATAAGATGTTATGCTAAGTCTTAAACATGGCAACATAGACGGAGCACACTCCTCCCCACTAAGCACCAGGGCTATACTGGAACTTGATCTCTCAAAATCCCTTGACTCAGTGACACACACGGTCATCCTCAAAAACCTAGGCAAACTGGGCCTAGGCCGGAGGACGTATGAATACGTCAGTAACTTCCTCTCGGACCGCACGGCAACGCTCACTGGGAGGTACAGTCGGACTTGCTGGGACTGGGAAGCAGAGTTACGCCGCAAGGCTCGGTCCTCTCCCATTTCGTGTTCAACGTGGCCATGACTGGTCTCTCCGAACTCCTAGATAATATTTACGGCTTGCAATACAGCCCTATACGCTGATGACGTCATCCTCTGGGTCCCACGTGGCAGTGACGGCTATTTACAAGACACTCTGCAAAGGGCAGTCGAGGTAGTAGAGGTGTACGTGATACCTCGCGGCCTGAACCGTTCTTCACAGAAATAAGCGCTCCTACTTTATCGCCCGACTAGCAGGGGACGGCGGACAGGCCCGGTACCTCCGGGAATTCAGCTGTTTGCATGCGGGGCCCAATGCATCTCGATGATTCGCTAGTTTCAAGCGTCTGAGTTTCGGGCCTGCGGCACCCAGGCCAACGGACACAACTCGGAAACTATGCTCGCTTTGGAAAAGAGCATATGCCAAACAACTCGCCTCATCTCACGAATAGCCAATAGGCACCCCGGCATGAAAGAACACAACCTCGTGAGACTTGTACAAGCCTTTGTCCTCAGTGGAGTCACGTATATATGTCACCCCATTCCTGAACCTCAAACGCAATGGGAGCTAAGATTAATGCCATGATCAGGCGAGCTTGTAAACACGTCATTGGGATCCCGCCAACAGCCACAACAGAACGGTTCGTGGCACGTTCCATAACACCCTCAGCTAGCTCATTGACGCTAAAAGGCTGGCACAGCAGGAGCAACTCATACAGAGCTCAACAGGCAGTCATATCCTTGAATCGCCCGGCATTCTCCAACCAGGGACACGAATACATAACCATGAGCGGCGACGGGCCAGGGCTGAAGCCCTCCTGAATCTTTACGAAAGCTCCGAGGATGTGGTGTACGTGGAAGCCGCCGATCGCGACGCCATGGCCCTAGCAGTAGTCAATCGTCAATCATCATTGCCTCGGACTCGGTCTGCACGACGGGGCCGGAGGTTGGCGAAGAGGCAATTGTCGATCGCTCTGGCGATGACAGCTTGACAGCTTCTGCAAAAATGAAGAGAGTTGAGATAGAGAAAGAGAAAACTTATTGTGAGCCGATGGGTTAAGGAGACGGGAGGCTGGTGGCGCCTAAAGCAGCTCGTTCAACCAAGAGCTCTTGGGTGGCCAGGTCGAAGCTGCCTAGCGCCTCCTCCCACTTCTCGCTGCTGGTGATTGGGGACAGGATCTTGAGGACATTCCCACATGCAATGGGTGAGTGATTCACCACAAAGGGGACATTCAGGAGAGGGGAACTCTGACGGGTGAATATGATGGAGAAGGGGTACACTTGGGAAGGCTCCCGTTTGAAGGAGTCTCCATGTTCGTACTTTATGCATGGTCTGGTGGGCGTCGACACTTCCAATCCAGACGCACCCTCACTTCGCTGGACGGGAAGAGACAGGCTTGCGTCCTACAGCTGGGAGCACTACTCAGTACTGGCTTGAACGGGCCCACTGCCTCCCGCTCATTCATTCCTCAGTAAAATGCAATATGTGTCTTGGCGGCTTCTCCAAAGCAACTTGTAACCAAACACCGCCGCATACAGTCATTATTACCCTAAACAGTTTTCCGATAGACGTCAAAGATGCAGGGAACGGGCCGATCTCGCGCATGTATTATGGGCATGTCCTCAGGCGACCAGTGGGAGACCGTACTGCCCAGCTCAGACCCGGCGGGTTAACTCTGGGCCATCCAGTGTCCAGTTAACCGAAGACGCTGCTAGGACCCAAGGGCTCCAGGCCGGGAGAGGCGGTATAACCCCCCTTAAAGAAACTGGACAAGCAAAAGTTCTCTCTCTCTCTCTCTCTCTCTCTCTCTCTCTCTCTCTCTCTCTCTCTCTCTCTCTCTCTCTCTCTCTCTCTCTCTCTCTCTATCTATCTATCTATCTATCTATCTATCTATCTATCTATCTCTCTCTCTTCGGAATTATATCTTTTGGCCGGGTGGTTGGGTCGAGGGACAGACAGCCAGCCAGAATGATGACAGCCATACAGACAGACGAAAGTTTTCTGGTTTGAGTATAGTAAAAAAGACTATCGCCTTTAAAAGTAAAAGAAATAAAAGCTATGTTACTACATATGTCAGCGTGTTGACACAGGAAATCTTTTTAATTGAAAAGCTGGGTAGCGTTTTCCTTGTTGCGTTAATTTACTTTACATCATTGTTTGAAGTTTTGTTGAAATTCGGTACGTTAATTCGAACGTGGACAAACAGTGGACGTTCACTGGCCAGTCAACCTTGATATTGAATTTTTGTCTGCCTTCTGGTTGTCCCACGTTGGTCCCACGGGCGTCCGTGGTTGCTTGGGTTTCACTACTGTCACGGACTTTATCCAGCGCATTAGCCTTGTTGTCATCTCCTACTGCTTCCAATCGCAGATTACTGTTGTTGTTCTTCACTTTCTTGATTACTTTCATTAATTATAAGTGACACAGCGCTCCCCTTGCGGTTCGAATCAACGAGCTTTTACTGTATTTCGAAGCTTGAAAATATGCACCGGCGTTCTCTGCTCGCGGCGACGGGCTTTCCTGCACTGCTCCGGTGACGTGCGGCCCAAACGGCTACAGGAAGGCACTTTCAGTATAATAAGCGCCTATCAGCGGTAAGCGCGACCACGGACGGCGCTGCGAAGCGCGTCTCTGCTGTCTCCGAGCAAGGGAAAGCTACTACAAGCCATCACCACAGGGATAGAAAAGAAGGTAATACTGGACACGTGGCAAACGAGAAGGATGAACTTAACGTAAAAGGGCAAAGGAGACAGGACTAAACCTAGCTCGTACAGGCCAGTCGCCATCACGTCCGTGCTGTACAGGTGAGGAATGCAGGCAGTGAAGGTTGAACTAGAGCATTGGGTAGAACATAGGATACTAGGGGAACTTCAAAATGGAGTTTTGAGAGGACAGAAGACTAGATGACAACTTACTTGTAGTAAGCCAATGCATAGAGGTGGCGAAAATGCGAAACCGACCTTTGTGGTTAGCCTTTCTGGGCATTAAAGCGGCGTATGACAACGTAGACAGGGAACAGCTATGGGATATCCTGGAGGACGAGGGAGTTAGGGCAAAGTTTAATAACTTACTCAGGGAGCTGTACCGGACCACCAAGTGCAAATAGTGTGGGAGGGGGATAACATACAACCGGCCTGTATGATCCACCAGCAAGAGTTTGAAACAAGAATTTTCTCTCTCTTCACTACTGACAATGATCTAAATGGCGTGATATGAAAGGAAGCTAAAGGGCGGTAAGCTGGGATTCGACTTATCATGCATGAAAAACGGGCAGGTGGTGGAACAACGGGTTCCAGGATTAATGTATGCACATGACATACTCTTGATGGCGGACAACCGTATAGGTATGCAGGGCTTGATGGATATATGCGGTGAAGAAGCGACGCACCTGGGCTAGCCTATACCAGAGAAAAATCGGGCATCGTGCTCTTTAACGACGACAAGGAGCACAGAACCGTATCAGCGCAACAAGTACAACTACCACGAGTAGAAGAGTATAAATGTTTGGGAGTATCGCTTAACGATTGCGAAGACTACACGCATGCGCGTGAGGCTCACCTTAAGACGAAAGGAAGACGGAACGCGGTTATAATGAAGTATAAAGCACTGTGGGGCTACAACAAATAAGAGGTGGTAAGGAGAGTCTGAAAAGGGATCATGGTACCAGGATCGACTTTCGGAAGGACGGTTCTCTGCATGAAAACCAGAGACCCAAGCGGGCCTGGAGGTAAATCAGAGGGCGGTAGGCAAACTGGCCTTAGGGGCCACAAAAAAACTACGAACGAAGTGGTACAGGGGGATATGGGCTGGTCGTCCCTGGAGGCAAGGGAAGCTCAAACCAGAATAAAGTTTGAGGAGCGACTTCATGACACGGAGGACAAAAAATGGGCCACGAGAGTGCTTAAAGAAGACTGAAGTGAATTTGTCAAGCTCCTGTTTTTGCTTGGACTGCGTAGACTGGCTCAAATAAACACACTTTTCGTCGTTTATTTGGTCGATAAGGCGGTATTTATTTATAAAGCCCGAAGAAGGAAAAACTACTATGCGCGATTCCCGGTGGCCGCACCAACTAAAGCAGTGACGTCCATACAAGGTGCTACGTGATTGGACGATGTCGAAGATTAAAATTCAAACCAGTTTCAGTCTCCGTTCTGTGAAACATGATTGGCATCCGACGTTACCGTTGGCTGGGCGTTCTCGATATCTCAGTAACCGGCATACTGCACTTAATTTGTGCCATGTTTTCGGCTGTAAAATGCATCGGATAGGCGTGCCAGCACGGCTTGGAATTGTAACGATCACTAGCCGAGGCGTATACGTAGTGGATGAACGCCCCCTCCGCGTCACCGCAGACGCTCAAATGCGATGCGCTTTAGGGATGACAATAAGTCTGTTCTCTCTCTCTCTCTCTCTCTCTCTCTCTCTCTCTCTCTCTCTCTCTCTCTCCTCTCTCTCTCTCTCTCTCTCTCTCTCTCTCTCTCTCCAACACACCTTTGGAGCTTGCCTGGCTCGTGCCTGTATCGTAATAGGTGTGTTCGCACCAGGCCAAAAGTCGGCTGATTCGGCATGTGCCCGCAAGCGGTCGGTGCTTACGGCAACACCACGCCAATAAGGACTCCGCCAGCGGCGTCAGTGTCATTCTGCACGCATTCTGCGAACTCGCGCGTGGAGCAATGAACGTTATACAGCGCAAAAGTTGTGAATTCAATATAGAAAACATTGCCCAAAAATGAATAACTCAACTGTATAAAAATGCACAATCGGGGGATTCGAACTTGTGAATTGAAAAATAATATACCTATTGCTCCTACACCACTCGGCCATAAGCCAGCGCTACCATGTGCGGAAATGTAAAGTATATAATGTATAGCCAGTCTACATTTTTATTTAGTTTTAGGATTTCAAGCAGCTTAGATGACTATTTCTTGAATAGCGCTCGTGCAGTAAGCGTCCCCCAAATTACCGCAATATCTCATGTCTATAGGGACTGCATTCTCTAGGCGGAAAACCGTTTGCAGATGTGTGGTCGTGCTGCTGATAGGCGGCGCTAGTTCACCCAGCACAAAAAGTGCTGCCCACACGTTATTTTTACGCTGTACGATAAAAGTTTAGGTTTATTTTAATTCCTTCGTACATATATTACTTTCTGACTCTTCTCCCGCCTTCAATTGGCCTTAAATTTGTCTACTAGCGTACCAGTCAGCGAAGCGTCGCATGTGCGCTTGCGTGGAGCGACGTGGACTTAAAGTCTACAAACTAACAAACTAAAGGCATATTCTTCCAGGCAACAAACGTGTCGTGGCTTAGTTTCAACTGAGCGAACGAATTGCGACGACCCGCCGGCGGCCGGCCGACTAAACCCTGGGCCACCTGGCCGAGTGATTCTGTCGGAGGATCGGCGAGCCGTGCAGTAGCGCAGAGTCAAGACAAGCCATCTTGTTTTTACGTCATACGAAATGTCACGAAATCGGCAAGAAGGATGCACAGAGGAGGACAGCATTTTCGAATTGATTTTTCAACTGAATAAAATCGCGTAAACGCAGCGAGAGTGGTTGAAACATGGCCTGGAGACTCCAGAACAATTTGCGCTAGGAATCTAGCAATGTTTAGAAATCACTTCAGTGTCCCTTTGGGTGCCTGTATATGAGGAGAATGGACAGGGGGTGGAGACGGAGGACCAGACAGCTGACCAAGCGGTTTACGTTTCGTTGTGGGTTCTGGTATAGAACACTGGACTTTGGTTATACCGTGCTAACTGGGGTTTACACTGGACTTCGGTTATACCGTGCTAACTGGGTTTACATTGGATTTCGGTTATGCTGTGTTAACTCACGCACTCAAACACACGCACGCACGCACACACAAACGCGCGCATGCTAGTTACGTGTACGGTAAAAATA
>NW_027526401.1:957156-1296332 GCF_048455015.1 Haemaphysalis longicornis | reverse complement strand
ACGGTCAGACAATGCCGAAATGATGCCCGTATTCTCCTCGGATTTGGGATTTTTACGTGAATTCGTTGCGCTCTCTGGAAACTTTTTTTGACTGGCTGTCATGTTGGTTTCCGGCATTCGCAAATTTCGCGTTTCATTACGTTTGACGGGACCGGTTTTTAATGTGGGAGCATCGATCAAGCATTCCGTGGCTCATTTGGCAAGATCCGCGTAGCCTGAATCGCTCTGTCAAATTCCCATCGGCTCCGTGTAACCAACACGTCAAGCCTAAATATGTCGGCAAAATTTCCATTGTTCGCGACGGTCATGTGCTGCGGACGCGGGTATTTTTTCCCATCATTCTGTGGTTTTTCCAGGGACTTTTTTGTTTAGTCTTCGTCGTATGAAGGTGATGTTTAAAAAACATTTTTGGTTTCGTTCGTTCGTTTTTGTTACTTTTTAGTTGTTTTTGCATTTTTCATTTTTTAAACATTTCTTTAGGCCACTTATTTCTATTGATGATTAAATGTGTTAACTTCGCTAATTATGCATTTTTGTGAACGCTGTTGGTGTATTTTACGGTTTTTTAATTATTCGGTTTGTTTTCAAGACTTTTATATTTTTTATTTGCCGTTTGTTGGTGGTGTATAAGAGAGATAGCTTAAATTTTGTGAGTTCACTTTTTATAAAAGTTTTAGTTTTTTAATTTAATTTTCTTCGTATAATTTACACTGATTCGACTTCGACTCTATTCGACACTTCCGACTCTATTTACATTGATGTAACGATTAAATGATTTAGCTTCGCTGAGTGGGTATTTGTGTGTCTGTGCAGAGCATTACGCAGTTGGTGCTGGAGGTTGCTCGCAAAGAATGCTTGCGCATTATTAACCATACAGCATCTAAAGCGTTCCGAACATGAGCGCCGTGTTTTTCATTGGCAGAATGTTCGTGACGAGAGCGAACGCTTGCGTCTCGAGATGTGGGGGCATGCCACAAGGAGACAACAAGGCTTTCCTGCGCCAGTTTTAGGGGCGAAGCACCTTAGGGGGCCGGGCTGTCGGCGTCTCCTGTCGTCGCCTCATGTCGTCATGGTAACTCAAGTTGCCAAACGATGGTAAAAAAACAAGCGTATAGTGGATAAAACGAGTTCGAAATAAACTAACATGATTTAAACTATTTTGAAATACAGAAATAATCAGGATTTGATTGCATTATTAACATACATTTGCTATATTCCTTCTCGAAATTAGTTTCAAACGCCACGTTTTCTTCTGTAAAGCATACTTCTCAGCATGCTGCGGCGTTTGACACGAAGGCAACTTACGGCCAGTCTGTCACCCATTTACTTGCTTAAATCCCGTTCAACGCAAGAGAGGGCGCCACTGCCTCAGCAAGCACGCGATTGCTCCTCCCACCGCGCTTCTCCGGCGTCCAATCAGCGCGCGCCGTGTGGTAAGAGAGAGACTTGCAATCTTTGAATACACTTATACAGTGAATGCTTCGCCCCTCCCCAGGTTTCGCGTTAGTAAAGACGGCCTGGGATTTTAAAGCAAAGCTTTCTACCTTTACCAGCCAACGGTTTCGTCGTGGCGTTCGCCACAAGAAACTCCCAACCAGGCTAAATAAAAACTACTGGCACCGCCAGAGATCGAAACTGGGCAAGGAGAGAAGCGGAGCGAGAGATCGTTGTATTAGCAACTAAGCTACGCCCACACGTGGAGACGGGGGAGACAGACGCTGGTTTTGATTCAGTGGCTGAGGAGGGGAGGGCGCTTTTTGGAGGCGACACATGAAACAAGAGTCAGGGGGAGGCAGTGAGAGAGATGATGCAGTAGCCGCGCGTGCCGCCCTCCTCCTCACCATTCGAAAGACGCTCCTCTCCGTTTTCGGCCTTTTGCAATTTCATCGGCCCTTTTGCAATTTCATTGGGGAATAAATTACAGTAACAGTCGGAAAGTTATGCGCAGTACGACGTCACCTCGGTGTCTCGGTATTTTTCATTTGTGTAAATTCCGTTCTTTGACTTTTTCTTCTTCTTTTGTGTTTTTTACCTTTTCTCTCGTTCATGCTTCCCGCCCCTTCCCGCCCACCCCCACCCCACCCCGATATAATATCCTGCGCACGCCATTGGTGACATGAATACTTCAGGGGACGATTTTGCGCAGCGAACCAGCACCACCTCAGAGTGCGCTGGCCTGAGCTGTTTTGTTGTTGTTGTTGTTGTTTTCACCGAACGAGGGGAGTACTCCACCCGGAACATTTTTTTAAAGCGAAGCTCTAGCTTTCAGCCTCTCACCGATGTCATCTGCAGTCCACCCAAATCGCATTGGAGGAAAGCCAATTTCTCTGACGATGATGATGATCGTGGGTGAAGTGAAGATAGATTAAATCGCTTCCCGTGGCCGGAACCGAACCTGGGTCCCTCTCGCCATGAAGCCGACGTCCACCCGACTGCGTCATTCCGGCACAGTCGGAGCAGTTTGTATTCGGAGAGGGGTGCGTGGACGTGCAAGACTGGGCAGAAGGTGCCCCCCTCCGTCTAACGCGACGATGGACCCGCCGCGGTGGCTCAGTGGCTAAGGCGAATTGTGCCACTGAGCAGGAGGACGCGGGTTCACTTCCCGGCCGCGGAGGCCGCTTTTCTGATGGAGGCGAAAAGCGAAAACGCCCGTGTGCACGAGATTTTGGCACACATTAATGATCCCCAGGTGGTCAAAATTAATCCGGCGTCCTCCACTACGGCGCGCCTCATCGCCTGCGTCGCGTCGTCGCGTTAAACCCTACAATCGATCAACGGCGACGATAGTTGAACGCTAGGGAAAACCATGGAATTCCCGTATCAGTAAAGCACTAGCAAGTGCAATCGCAGTGCAGCAAATCGTTCCGACAAGAAACAAGTGTTCGCATGAAGAGCGCACAGGCGCACTGTCTTGCGCCATACTGTCAACCTCTATCTTCTGGGTTGGTTCGTTTCGTGTTCTGCTTGACTCTGAAAAGCTTCGCGTTGCCCCATCGTTGTCGCTTCGACAGAGGTGCTGTTGGTTTTGTTTATCCACCCAACTATACTGTCGTTAGTGCGGAAACCGTTGAGTGTATTTAGCAGGCGTTTGTGGGGGGCCCTGTAAAATGCCTTGAAAAAAAAAAACGCATTTTGTTCGTTTTGATGAGCTATAGGTGGTGCAAACGTCGGTGAACGATTCGGAAACCTGGGATTCACATCATTTTTTCGTGTTGGAAGTCATGCTGGTTATAGAAAAAATTGAATTATTGACTGCGCGGAACTGCGTGATGTTACTGTAAAGAATGGGCTCCGGTAGTTTACGTCACGTGGAAGTTTTAAAAAATAGGTCTGATTCACAGTCATTGCGGTCACCAGAATCCTATAAGGTGGCCTTCCAGTCTTGAGGTGCAATGTTCTCTTGTGGCGATTGTTGGAATAATTTGAATAAAAATGATGACGACCGCGCAGATTTACGAGTCTAGCAAATATGTCACCAGGGCCGGGGAGCATCTGTTGACAGACATTCAATTGCTTTCAGATCACCGCTTGCTGATACGTTGAAGTCCAGCATTCACACGAGTATTTGGTAATGAATAATTTATAGCATGCGAGAGGGACGTCGGGGCATGGTTTTAGGCGTAAAAATATTCTCAAAATCCTCATTAATTTTATTAGCTGTTCAGATGTGGCGAGGGTTTTCTCTTCGTTAACGAGAGCTGGAGCGGGTCTAGATTTTGGAAGACTAAAAATTTGCCTGTTCATCGTGTGAATACACCATTAACGATCTGAACAGCCACGACACGTCAGTCTGCTCTTAACTGTCGCTCTGGTCAATTTATTGAGGTACAGCATTATTTTCACGCTGCTGCGTTCGAGCTGGGAAGTTCTCGACGCAAAATGGGGCATTGAGTGCGCCGTCGTTGCCATTTATCGTAGTTTTTAGCATACAGAGCTGTCACTTGGAGAGATACAATAATTTTATCGAGGTTAGCTCTTAAAACATTTGTAAAGGACTGTTTGTCACCCACAGATTTTTTTCGCGTGTACAAAAGCAATGTCTCCTCCAGTATTCATTAACGGCAGGGTTTCGCTGTGCGTACGGCAAACAAAATGTTTGAATCATATATAATACTGCACTTGCAACATTGCATTGCAATATAATATTGCACAATTTATTAAATCCTTGAAGCATGTTGTCGAGTGTCTTATAACGTATTGGACTAGCCTCGTATTAGAAATTCAAAATTTAAACAATGCGGGCTTTCTGACGGGAGGTCTGGGCATATTCCCGAAATTAGTCTATTCCATGCCTAGATAACCTTCATAAATACTCCCAAAATTGCAGCACACAGCTGAAACACGGGACTATATATATCTTTGTCTAGTGTTTATTTGCGTTACTTCGTTTTACGCCAGTACTTATGTCTTATTATGCCCCATACCAAAACTAGCCCAACTTTCTGTCCAAGTTGACATCGATTTCACCGGCAGCAGAACGGGCTGACTGCTAACGGGTGTCTAGTACAATAATATTTTCGACTGGATGGATAAATGAAGCTAGGGAATAAGAAAATTACAGTCCCTTTCTTAAGAGAAAGATAGTCGAAGCACGAAGCTTTCTACCATGCATCCTGAGTCAAACTCAAAGCCCAAAATTCAAACAAACTTCTTCGACCTTGTCGGAATGTCGCAGCCGAATAGACGTCGGCTTCATATCGCGAGGGGCCCAGGTTCGATTCCGACCACGCGGCGCGTTTTCTTTTTTTTTTTTTTTTCTTGTGGCGATTGACGTGTTCGTGTTTATAATCATCATCGTTTTGTGAAACCCATTGTGGAAAGTTGGCTTTACTGCAGCCCGTTTTGGCGCGACATATCGAACGCCATCAGTGAGGCGTAGAAGGCTTCGCTTTAAAACACGTTTTCATTCTGCTGTGAAACGAGAGGAGTCCTGCCTCGTAGGACCTCCCTATTCCCCAATAAAATAAAAAAAGCTGAATATTATGTGCCATCCGGCATTCAGACGCTTATATTATTATCCCTACGAGTAAATAATAGAATTTCATGAAAAAAAAATTGCGTAGATGGAGGCGAAAAGCAAAAACGCCCGTGTGTACGAGATTTCGGCGCACGTTAAAGATGCCCAGGTGGTCAAAATTAATCCGGGAGCCCTCCACTACGGCGCGCCTCATCCCCTGCCTTTCGTCGGCGCGTTAAACCCTACAATCAATCAAAAATTGCGTATGCGAACGCTGAAACGATTGCCTGCCGTGGTAGCGCTTAGCGGGTAAGGCGTTTTCGCATGAGGTCCCCGCTTAAATTCCCGGCAGAAGGCTATGTCTGTCACTGAGGTGACATACCTGTAAGAAACTCTCTTTGGAATTCCTGGTGGTTTAAATTAATCTGTAGAGCTCCGTTACGGCGCGTCTAACAGCCCAGAAGTAGTATCGGCGCTCTAAATGCAGCATGCCGTTTTTTTGTTCTTTCTTGAAATGTATAAATATTTAATCTACTGGAACACAGCGTCGGGCTCTAAAATAAAGCGCTGCTAAAACTACACGTTAGGTCATTTTAAAGAGCTAAATAAATAAAATTGTTATTTATTTATTTATTTATTTATTTATTTATTTATTTATTTATTTATTTATTTATTTATTTATTTATTTATTTATTTATTTGTTTGTTTTTTATTTATTTATTTATTTATTTATTTATTTATTTATTTATTTATTTATTTATTTATTTAATAAAAAAGAATGAATGAATGAATAAATGAATGAATGAAAAGGACTCGTAACATTGTCCAGATGTTTGCCATATCTTGCGTGTTAGTTGCCAAACAAGCAAATGGCATCGTTCTAAAAATGCATTCCTGAACTTTTGCAGTTGCATGTTTGCGGATAATTTTCCCAGGATCGTCGACAGAGAGCATGGTAGGGTAAATGGAGAGCCTCCTTTTTATGCTGAAAACATTCACTCTGCCGGAGATGGGTCGGTTTCGTGCCGTGAGCAGGATGCCATTCAGTGCGTGGAGAGAATCCTGGTTCATCCACTCGCACAATTGCAACAAAAGTGGAAGGAGCCCATCAACTGATCCGTTCAGTAAAGTTCGACAAATAATTAAATCTGTGCTTAACTCTTCGATCTGGAACATCCCGAATTCGAATGAACATCAAGCCAACTTAAATTTGACATCTAGTTGTCTCCCTCACTCCCAAAAAGATGTTTCTGTTAAAAGAGGTAGAAAAATAAAAAAAAAGAAAGGCAATGCAGGGCGGCCGGCCTCTCCACGGATATTCGGAAGATGGGGCGCCTCTCCGACGTCCGAGCTCTTGGGCTGTAAACGTCAAATGTCACGTGTTGAAATCGCCAATCCATGACGTTAGCGTGGCCGCCTGTCGAACCAACACCGTCTAGGCCAAGATAATCTTTTCTAATCGGGCGTAGGTGACTCTACGGTAAGTGAACGTTAAAGATAGAAACGTCAGCAAAGGCCAGGCTTGCAAGAAGGCACCGCCAGTGAATCGCCTGGCGGGGACAACGAGGTGGGTGTTAAGGGAAGGCCTCTGCCTGCGCTTAAAGGTCCCCTGCAACATTGCCGATGAACGCCTACACTCGTTCCTTCGTGCCCGAAAGGAGCAGTTCTAACACTACAGTTATCGCCACCACAGAGATGCACTGCATGATTTGCTCGTCACAGCAGATCGTTCTTTCGGCTTTCGGCAGATAGTTTCGGCTTTCACTTTGTTGCGATGTTATTTTACGGGACCATGAAGACAACATGGAAGTTTGGTTCATTGAGAGGCTGCTTTGTCATAATAATGAGGAAACTTTTGACGCTAACTCCGAACAATTAATCGATATATTAAGAAAAACGGACGGAGCAGTGCGAATCAATGCCCACGTACTCGACCAGTTCTTATGCCGTCACGAGGATTTGTTTTGTGCGATTGGCGGTCGTAACCAATGTCACCGCCAAGAAACGTAGTATTCGTAGCATTTGAATAATAACATTGAGTTTGCATACTGATAGCTCTAGTTTCAGTACTGGCCCTATTACATTGCCGACGTCGTGTTGCGCGAAATTTGAAAAAAAAAATTGAGCGTTTCTTATTTTATTTGGTGTAAACGTCCGTCGAGGTCGGAATGGAGTTGAGTGAGTTAATAGAGATTAGTCATTTTAAATTAAAGAAGGTTGTGTTTGATCGTCACGGTCTATTTAAAGGAGCCATGAAGAGAAAATGCAAGTTGGTTTTATTCTAAAGATTTCGTGTTTTATAGTGCCCCCAGCGCTTGTCCGGATACAAACGGTGCTTTATTAACTGAGAAATTAAACAATTTAGGTTAAAATTTTGATTTTCCCGCTCAATCGTGCGTTTTCGTGGTCCCAAGTGACATCACTGGAACCGACCGCTCTGCAGCCTAGAGTACCTTCATTCACGCATCCGCCGTACAGGGTAGAGACACGTATACGCTGGAGCCGCCATTTTCGGTTGCTCGCTCGCCGCCGAAGCAAGTCATTGTGTCAAAACCGCGCTAAAATTATCGCCGCAATGCGGTTTACTGAAGAAGTTTAAATCATATTGTCTGTTTCGCGTTGCTAGGTCTCGTGGGAAACGAAAAGAATAACGCGTTGAGCCCGTTGGCCCAATTGCGGCGTCACGGGACCGTTCAAAGGTTGTCTCCACCCTGTATAGCGGTGTTGGTTTGTTCCCGCGTTTCTTTACGTTCCGTAACCTAGATGGCGCCACCATACCGTGGCAAGCGTTTGGTTTGTTTTTGCCCGCATTTAAACCTGGCTTGTTTTTGTTCTGGGAGAAAATATTCGTTCACTGAAACAGTGCTCGCTCGACGGGTCACGTAAGACACCGTTGCTTGCGTCAATCGGCCAGTGTCGTCTGAGACAACCCCAAGCCCCGTAGTGCTGTGCAGCTAAACCAAGCATGCTGTGCGCAGTACGAACAGCAGAACGCATCAGTACTTCTATGTTTACATGTGCTTTCGTAACTTCCACTGTTTGTCCCATCATTCTTGTTGCTTTGTAAAGATTGTGTCCTAAATTTAAGCGCAAATCGCTCGTTCGTCTAGTTTGTAAGTTCTACCTAATTTGCGTCTGCTTCTGCCAGCCTCCGCCAATCGCAGAGCTTAGCTCATGTGACGACATAGGTTCTGTTGCGGGAAATGAGCTGGTGGGTCGCATGACCATTCCCGTTTTTCCTAATTATGTAGCTTATTTGAGCGAAGTTTACGTTAAAAGTGGTGTCAGTATGATTCTAACGAGACAATCTTTTGAATGAACCAAACTTGTGTTTTCTCTTCATGGCTCCTTTAAAGTTGTAGAATGCGTTTAGTGCTGCAACTGAAGGAAGGCCGGCCAATGACAGCGATATGGCTTGAGTGACGTCGCTAAAGCTCTCCAACAATGCCCAGACCGACAACAGAAAAAAATCGTTTGAGCGAGGCTTTAAGTGTTGCAGGAGGACTAAGTACCACTGCCGAGGCAGCAAATCACAAGTATGCATAAACACACACGTTTCCCAACTACTATCCCCTGGGGCACGGTTCGTGCATGTCAACATCATTTAGCTCATAGAAAACCTTACATACATTTGATGCAAAGCAGGAGTGCTTAAGAGGTGGTGAGTCTGTTCTGTCAATTTAAAATATACAATGCCTTAATTGTTACGAAAACAAATTAAACCATCGCACCTAGGTTAGAAACAAAACTTCATAGAAAACAGGCGAGGTTACTTACATACACGCACACGCACATACACACTTTTATTTTGACTGCACTGATCTTGAAAATGGTTCCTATTAATAACTAATCCGCTCTACATGCATATCCAAGGAAGGTGACCGCGTTCTAATAGCACAAGCACCGAAACGTTCGATTTACAAAGCCGCGTGATTGGTCGCCTTATAAGGCGCACACTACGTGACGCACCACATCATGCACTACGTCATACATTCACTGAGACGTGGCTCCGACCCGACTGACGATATGCGTTTGCTTTGGCGATATGAGTTTGTCTCTATTGTTGCCTTTTTTATTCTCAGTTCTTATAGGAGGGTTTCCGCTCCGGCGAGAGCCGCGATATGCATTTGCTGTGGCGATAAGCTTGTTCTTTTGTAAGGTGGCTTTACCACATTGCATTTTTCCTCGCGCGCGCTGACGCCATAAAATCCATCCAGGATCCTAGGCGTAGAAGTTTCTCCGAAGAGATGGCTGCGACACGCCGTAGGCAGGAACGGTGCTACTGCGCTGCTGATGGAGTTCACCCCCCAACCCCCAAACTGACACACACAAACACACTAAAGAAAATGAAGTCAACAACAGCAAAGAACTCCCAATCGATGGTTTAAACGTGAGTGGACAGCGAAGTCAAACGAGTTTACGACACAAAGCACGATTGACCGGGGCGCAACCTTGACGGCGGCAAGAAACAGGACACGAATATTTGTAATTTGTGATTTAGCACAGTTATCAGTTAATTACCTTGAAGAAACCCGCATAAGGACTACAGTTTTATCCTAGCACACGAGCGTGTTCGTGTCACAATGGCTTTGTGAGGCTGCTGGAAATGCTTAGGAGCGGCGACGTATGTGATACCTGCTGCAATTCCCGTGGTTATGTAGTCGTTTGAGCAATCCAACGTCATGTAATTTGTTTAGGGGTAATTCCGATAAAACGCGTGTTACAGCCGTTTTGTGTAATGCCGAGTTGTTTATAACTCCACGGTAAACTAATTATGGCAATGGAATGAGACTCGGTGTAGGGAGGGGGTCGTCTAAGTTGCCAGTGCGGTATGATTTTTTTTTACAAGATATCTGCTTAAGATTGAAAGCTACAGATAATACGCAAGAAAGTTGGCTTTGCCGCAAAACGTATTCTGCCTACTCTAGGCTACGCACGCCACACACGATGTAGCCGTTATGGGGTTGGGGGAAGTCGCCGGTATGCAGCTCCATTTAGGAAGCCTACATGTGCGCGCCTTCATGCCTACGTGCCTAGGCACGGAGGCGCGCTCATACGGGCTCTCTAGCTACAGCGTAAAAAGGAGGCCCTCTGGCACCGCCGAGGAGCCGCGCAGGTGGCGTCCCGGTGAACTGGCCCGCATCACTGCTGAGACTAACCACGCCACACGTCTTGACGCTGTCCGGAAGTTAACATTGATCAACAAATTGTGTGCTCTCCGGTGTTTGTCAGCATAATCGGGCTTGCCTAATTTTAATGCGAAACATCCTTTGCCTACTAATCCCAGTTTTGAAGACCTGCCTGTTTGACTTTCTGACCCTTCCATCACAAGTATGCTTCAATGCGTTATCACAGCTGCCGCGTTTGCGCAACACGCGCACGCACACGCGCGCACACCTGCGTGCGTGCGTGCGTGCGTGCGCGCGCGTGAGAGAGAGAGAGCGTACACTTGTCACCTGTATTGTTACAGCAGAGATGACTGGAAACGTTTTTCATGGAGGTGAATGGGCATGGGAGAGCATCCACGGGGTTAAGAACGCTCCACAGTGCAGCTGCTAGAGGAAAATTAAAGTACAATTCGCAGCTATATAACGAATATCTGTGTTGAGAATTTTTTTTATGGCGGTGGCGAGGAAAATTGATATAAATTCGATGCATATATGTTTCCCACCGCAGTGAGCATTGCGTACTTCTCCCTTTTTGTGTGTTCTTATAGAAGACACCTGTGGTGTTTATCCAATGATCCTCGAACTCATAAAATCTTTTGACCTTACTCTGAAAGTCCGTAATTCCTTCGAAACGGCTGTTCTGCCGCGATAAAAAAAAAGAAGGATCATCACGCAATCAATTAAACAAGCAAAACACGGAACGATAAGAGGAACGAAGAACACTAACGAGGGATAAAGGTAGCAAGAAATCAAGAGCCATGCAATTAAGCGTGAAATCAGGCGAGCAAGCCGTGGAGCTACAAAAGGCGACGCTATATGGCCACGACCGCGCGTAATCCCGGGTTCATCGGGGCCCGGCCGGCATTCTCCGTCGCCGTAGCCGGACCTAATCTCCGGCCGTGTTTGTGGCAGCCAACAGCTGCCGCTTGCTGCCTGATAGGCGCGGAAGGATGGGACACGCTCTGCTTTCGGCCCCGGTGCCCGAGCACGCGCGGTCGTGGCGGCGGCCTGGCAACTGCTCGCGCCCTGTGCGTCACCGTCGCGCCGCCGTTAATCACCGCCCACGCTCGTCTTTGCCGCTTATTTTCTTCGATCGTTTAGACGAGAGAAGCTGCGCGTCAGCGCTACGTCGCCTCGTTTCTCCTTACGCCGACCATACTCCACTGAGAGTACACGCCCCCACCTGCAGCGACCGGGATGAGAGCAGGATTTGAGGCTTCCGTTCCTAAATAGTCCTGTCCTTTTCTTCTTCCTCTGCTCGTTTCTTTTCTACCTACAAGTAGTTGCATTCCTCTCTGAACACGTCCTTTTGTCTAATTCTGGCCCTTTCTAATGGTTCGATAATACAACTGCAAGGCCTACGTGTGTTTAGACGGTGGTGCTACAGACTGCCTTTTCGGTGTGCTCCCTTTCGTTTTCGTTGCTTACCTTTTGGTGTACTGATCGTCTTCATATATCGTCTCTTCTCGCTTTCTCCTACAAACACACGTGCTGACGGAACGCACATGCGCATATTTTTTGTTCATGTTCTCTTTTCTTCATTTCTTCCTTCCTTCCTTCCTTCCTTCCTTTCTTTCTTTCTTTCTTTCTTTCTTTCTTTCTATCTTTCTTTCTTTCTTTCTGCGCCATTCCGACGCGGTCGAAGCAGTTTGGATTTCGGAAATTTGACTTCGACTTTAGTTGCATGAGAGAAAGTTTCGCGTTTTAATCACCTTCCTCTAACGAAAGGGGATTTGATTTTTTTTTTCCATTTCCTCTCGAGCACGTACGCGCAATACGTTCCCGGTTACCCTACTCTTTAATTTCCTGACATGTACAAAATCGTTCGCTGGAAGCTGGAAGCTTTTTCGCCGTGCTGCTGTCACGTTTGCTGTAGTTCAGGTATTGAACCTGTCAGGCGAAACATTTCGCTTCCGGATGAACGCCTCGGCTGTGTTCGCATTTTGTCTGGCAACTTGTTTCTCGTTTACTTTACAGCGACAATGTCAATAGTTTCTAGTGGGGAGTACTTTTTCTTGGCGTATGTTTGACATCACGATGAATGCGCGGCCAAACGCTCGTCTGAAAAACAAAATCTTTTTTGCGAGTTCGCAAGTTTTGGCGATCGAGCATTTTTCCCGTCGCACAACAGCCACTCGGTCACGGGTACTCTCAGATAACAAGTTATGTCTGCGGGGTTTTTTTTTATTTTTTTTAAGCGAAGCCGTATAGGCCTAGGGCGCCATGTATTTTCCTCTGCGTATGCGAAACGCCTTGCGGCAAAGGCAACTTTACCGCAAATGCTAAGCAGGAAACGGCTGTAACTCTTGTTTTAGCGGAACGTTTCCATAAACAATGTTACAGACAACGGCTGTAACTGACCAAAGCATTCTAAGCAAAAATTATGTTGGCCGCTAAGACTACTCCATTATTGCACCGAGTTTGATTTGATTGTCGTAATTAGTTCACAATAAATGAGTTCGTAGCTGTGCTCAAACTTCTGCGACGCCCGTGTGTCGAGTGCTAAACAGTTTAGCTGGTCATCCACCCCCGCATATTGGAATGGCTCATAACCTTTTTATTCGCGTTTTGTGCCCTGTCCTAGTGCCCAGGTGGTAGAAGAGAAAGTAATCGTGGCTTATTGATTTTGCTTATTGATGTTGATTTTGTAATTGCCCACCCATGCGGCAACACTGCCTCTTCAGAAACTTCGTGCAGCTCGCAAATGGTAGTTCATATTACGCCGCAGGGAAAGTTCTGAATAAAAAAATGTAGCTTCACCCTCCACCCCTTTCCAACTGCGTCCCTCTTTTTATGTTGAATGTTCTCCGAAGTTTCCGGATTGAGCTTCGCTTGTTCCCAACCCCGCGTCATTCCCGAAGCCTGGTCTATCCATGGCTTTGAGAAGTCACGGCGAATCGGTTGGTCGTCCAATTAAGTTGCGCCAAATGTTTTATCTAGATCGGCAGTCGTTTATCTAAGTCGCTAACGACGACTGCGCCTACACAAGCAGTATTTATTTGAAAGTTACCTCTGATTACGGTGTCTGTCCTCGCTGTTTAATTCGTGTGCATGCGGGATTTAATTGGTTACGGCTTACAAGAAGCTTTGCGTTGCTGGAAACCGAAGATTTGTTTTCCAGCTGCTTACCCTTTCGAGCTCAATTATTGCCCGTAGGGAATGTATACCTTTCCCGTTTATTTTAGCAGCGCGTTTGCGAAGAGGTGTCCTCTCGTTTTGGTGACTATACAATGCGTTGGCCTCGATCCTAGCCACGACGTCACAGAGCCCATTTCAAGCCGCGTTTGCCTATACTGAGACGGCAGGGAAACGCAGAGGTTAATATTCTACGATTTTACGTCAGTAGCTCTAAGGTATCCCTCATACGTGCACACATCCTCTGTCAGTCGAGGGGCGACATTAGGAAGCTTGTTTCAAAGGATGGCGCAGGGTAGATATGTTTGGAAGTATGTCTAGAAGCAAGTATCTACTTATTTATTGTTCTTCAGGAAAAGTGGAAGGTCCACCAGCAGGCGTAAATTGTCTCGCCTAGGGGCGGACACCGGAACGCCTGCTGGTGTAGAGGAGGCGGGATGGGGAGGAAAGAGTACAAGGAATAGGGGGATAGGGTAGAGGAGGGTTAACGTGTAACATACATAACATCGCTTGGCGGTTATGAGCAGGGTGATGATAATAGTAGTAGTTATTATTATTGAGCGAGCAGTATATTGGGCATGTCGGCAAATGTTTGCCCTCGATCCGTCCCCAAAGCGGCAGAACAGAGAACGAAAAAGTGCGTGGCTGCGATGATGTTGGCTTTGTTCCGCTGCCACTGTTGCTTGAGAGACGTCAAGTGCAAGTCAAGTCGCCGCCTGCCTCTGCCGATGCACCCGCCTCACGCCGACTCGGCGGGCCCCGTGACATACCTCCGCCGCTTTTAAGCGTTGTAAAATGGAGTGTACAGTCAGCGCTTGGCGACAAAAGAGGAAGGAATGGAAATGAGCGACGGCGACGACATGCCGACGCTGGGGGACGACAAAAGGAGCGACAGCAGCCAATGCCGCTGCTAGAGCGAGCAAACGGGACCACTGAGAGGGTACAGCGCAGTTGGCATAGTGTACGAGGAGCGTGCGAGAAACACCGCATTGAGGGCTTCTGGAGCCGGAGGAAAGCATAAGCACAAGGCGTAAGACTATATACTATTCCATCGTTCCGCATTATGTGTTTCTGTAGGTGGCTTGCTGTTTTACTGCTATGTCGGCCATGTTAATTATTTTGGTTCCCACTTTTGTAATGTTTTCAAGGTTTGTTCCAACTCATGGTTGCCGTTAGTAAATACTTTTGATTTGTTTGACGAAACTCTTCTTACCTCCTGTTTCATTGGATTGATTGACTGATTATTATGACGGCCTTCTTTGATAAGTATTTTGTACGAAACTTTCGGTTTATTTTTGGTTAATGAGTATTTATATAAAATTTGAGCACCCTTTTTCTTCTGAAAATTATATTTTACCTATGTTTGACGTATTTTCTGTGGCCTTTGTCTTAATTTTTTAGCATAATTGCAATTAGGGCAGTTACAAAAAGTCGAAGAGAACTGATGTTTCTATTGGGCTTTCGTAACATTAAACAACCATATGGAAGCGTCGCGATACAGCAACTAAACGATTGAGCACGGATTTCGTCAAGGAGATGGATACATAAAAAGTGTGTTTATTTACCAAAATCACGTGACTTTGATGAGTAAGGACACATTTTTTCTGTGCCGATTACGTGGTGCCGAATGAAAAACAATGACAGAGACTATGACGTGGTCATGTGCACTCCAGACTCAGCCACCACAAGCCTATAGATATCTCACCAATGAGGCAACGCATTTAGTTTAAGGTATTGAACGTGCACTTTTCGAATATTGGTTTCAATAATCATGGCTTTTGCACTCGCTGGATGCCTAAAGTTCTTGAAGTGCATAATCAAAACTGTTCTGCAACGACAGCGCTACTCATTAATGCTCCATGTGACCGTTCGATAAGGAGGCGCGTGAGGGTATCAGGCGTTGAAGAACCGGCCAATGGACACCGATCAGCTCGTTGGCCGTACATTGTACCATATCCCCATATACGAGCTTATGACAGTTAACTGAATGTCCCGCAAAATGGATTCGGTGCACAGCTAGCTGTTATTTTAGGTTTTGTTAGCCCGAAAGGTGTGGGAGCGAAATAAGTGGTTGCCTGCAGAGTTCATGCCGCTTGGGTACTGGTTAGAGGCATCGCCTTGTTTGCTTCGTATACTTTCTTTGCGCGTATTTGAGGAAGAAAGCGTAATTTTTGGGGATCTCTAAAATGGGTCGCCCGCGCAAAATCCGACTGTCGTCCTGAAAGTGGCTATGTTAGGCCAGGCGGGAGGCAGCCCAGTGCCGACGCATGGACTGACCCAGGGCAGACACTGCGAGAGACCTAAGTTAAGCGTTCAAGACATCAGCTACGCGAAGTATGTGCGGTCACGTGCACGACTCAGTGGTTCGACAACTAGAGGCCGGAGGAAGGCACTCATTGAATTCTTCGTAGAAATCCCAGACACGTGCTCTCGCCAAACGTATACGTTCGAGCTAATCAGAATATGATACAACTAGTGGTGTGTCTCCGTGTAGTTCGCGATAGCAGTGTCGAAAAGCCACGGGGTTCTACTTTCGCAGAGGCAGCCGAGTGCGCACATGCTATTCTTTGGACAAGAGAGAGTGAGAGAGAGAGAGCTTTTTGTCGCAGCGGAAGGCAATGTGTTGCGCCATTAGCCGTTATCTGTTCTCCGACATGCTACCGTGCGGGGAAGAGTTGGGGAAGGTTTTATGCTGACCCTGTTGCACATGTCGCCATATAAACAGTTCATGAGGGAGTACTCATCGCAATAGATAGCGTGTTCCCTGCGCAACGTCACCACGCGGCTACGCATACAGCCACACGAGGCAGATCAACACGCAAGGAAACGTAGAATACCGACCACGAGAACACACGACGGTGGTGCACGAAAGGCGAAGTTGGGAGTGGACATCGCTGTCGTGAGAAGACAGCGTCATGCGTTTCACTGATATGTCCAGGCGGGCCAAAGAGGCGCTTGCGCATAATGTGTGCCCGCCTCTGCATGCTATTCGAAAAAGGTGCTATGAATCATGTCAGGAAGCCTGCGAAAAGTGCAGTCAGCATGTTCCGCGCGACCGATGATAGATTTCAGAATGAACGCAGCGGCGGGACTGAGCGGACGAGGTCGCGCCGTTTGGCACCACTGAATAAAGGGAGGAGCAATCAAAATCTTCGGCCGGGGCTAAAGTTAAGACACGCGCTGTAACGTACGTGCCCAGTGGTTGTGTTGTGGTGCAGGAAAGGACGATGAGGAGCGGACAAGCAAATACCGATATGGGGTCTCGCAAATAGAATACATGCCCGAGAACTGCGACTGCCGCATGATTCGCTATGAATTTCAGAGTAAGCAGGGTCATTTCAGATCAGATCGAACAAAGCATGGCTGGTCGACCTCTTCAATTCGCTTGAAATTTTTTTACCTCATTCCCGCATGTATGTAATGTGCGGATTCACAAATATTTTCGGCGGAAAAAATTTTGGCCGACTGAAAAAAAATTTGGAACCCACCCGCGTGGACCCCGGCCGCTACCTGCCCATGCGCCGCGGCCAAATTTAGCGACGTCTAGCAAAAAATATACTAATCAGGCGGGAATGGTAATTTTTATGCTTAATCTGCGCCTGGTGTACATTTCGCGCCCAAAATATCGTTGGCTAGAAGAACATATATTTTTTGTAATAAATTTCCAAATCTTGCTCAGAGCGCATTTTGTTGTGTACTTCGCGGGCCAGTATTATCGTACGTAATGGAGCTAGAGCGTTAAAATTTGAGTGAGGGCTGCTCCTGGCAAGCACAAATAAGGGCCGTAAATATCGTGTCTGTGCACACTACGGTTAAAAAGTAAATGGAGCACAATTGTGAAGAAAAAACTAAAACACTCCGAGTTCAGAGGCTTATTAAAAAAAACACTTCTTCGATTTTGCTGAAATTCTCCCCAGATATTAACCTGTGAATTTACTTCAATGATCATTAAAAACATGTTGCATCATTTTGTTCCTGACGCGCCTACAGCGCGAGAAAAAAGCCTGGTCGGCCAGGTCTTCACAAGATCCTGAGACACGAAACAGTGAGAGAAACTTCCAGTGAATGTGCAGACGTTTGATAATTTTTTTGTACCAAAGGCAAACTGTTACTTATTGATAGTATTACAGAGAATTCAGAAGCAAAACTGAAATGTTTATGTGAATTTTGGAACGAAAATAAACAATCTGCGCACCGCTAAACGTGTACTCTTCGAAGAAAAAACGGAGGAACTCCAGATTCACGCGCATTTAAAAAAAAACCCTTCTTCGAGTTTTATGAAGCTTTCCACTGATATTTTCCTCCTACTTTAATTGCGTGAGCCATTAAAAAAGCTCGTATCATTTTGATCACTCAAAAGCAAAAGAGCCCTGTCAAGCATGCGCGTCACAAGGAGCTGAGACATAAAACGACGATTGTGACTTTCTGCAGATTTCCCTTATTTATTTTGTAGAAAGGGCAGAATATCTTCTGAGATAAGGAGAATAGAATAGCCAAGAAACATTAACGAAGTCAACGTTTGAAATGACAGCGTTCCATCGGCACTCCATTGATACCGTGCAGCTACTAGCTGTTTATTTACACGTCGCTTG
Organism: Haemaphysalis longicornis; assembly: GCF_048455015.1. Lineage (NCBI taxonomy): Eukaryota > Metazoa > Arthropoda > Arachnida > Ixodida > Ixodidae > Haemaphysalis > Haemaphysalis longicornis. The sequence goes on along the minus strand of NW_027526401.1, from coordinate 1,278,480 downwards.
CTGCATCAATGTTCACAGTTTCCTCAAAGGGGCACAAACAGTCCGCGCTGCACATAGTTTGCATATATCTGCTTCTCATGACTTCCTTAAACGCCACACGTGCCAGGACTGTATGCCGGGAAAGGCACGCACTGTTCGCCATTCTTCCTTTTTTGTTTCGCGATGGGAACTTCATATACGGCGTTCAGATAAGGGCGTTCACTTCATATACCTCGAGGGGAACTTCGTTCCCCTCGAGGTATATGAAGTGAACGCCCTTGATCTTCTCAGACAACACAGTTACCATGTCTTTTGCCGTCTGAATCGCATTTCTTAGTGGTTCTCTTAGGTTTTAAAGTGTCGCCTGGTGTTTGATGATTCCCCCAACTCCGTCGCAGGCATTCTTTCCGCGCCCTGTTGCGGAGAATATCCATTGCGTTTCATGAAGCTGGTGAAACGCAATGAAACTCATGAAGCTGGTGCCTGTTTTTAAAGTGACTGGCAGCTCCGTCACTCACATAAGTCACATTGGAGTACAGTGGCAGATTGTCGTCTACCCACAGCCTGATTTTTGCTAAAGCCAAGCAGGCATGCGCAGAGTCATGGCAGACGTCATCGCTTGCAACCACAAAACTATGACAAAAGAGACTGAGTAACAAGCTAAATATATACAAAAAGAATAATAAAATCAGAATACTTAAAAGGAATAATAAAAACGTGATGAAATGAAGATTAAAATGCGACCGTAGTCAAATAGTGGGGAGGTAGCGCAAGGCACTCTCCCAATGTGAGAGAACTGAAAACTTGTAACCGTTCGAACGCATGCAGCCCCTTTTCTTCCAGTCCCCTCTTTCGCTCTTTCTGTCAGCCAAGACCCCGCCGCCGCATACGGTTGAAAAAGCCTAAAAAACACTCGACTCAAACAAAAAAATGAAGATCCCACATGTGTCGTCCCGGACCCCACCGGGCTCAAGGGCGTTTGCCTTCCTGTTTGGTCGCTAATTCGGTAATTGAACCAGTGTGTCCGGAGAAGGACCGAAGAGGGGCGTGCTACCTGGAGACGTTACCCGCGCCGGGGTCGTGTGTGGCCGATGTCCGTTTTTAATACTTGCCATGTGTGCTGCCGACCGGACGGGCTTCCGTTGAACCTTTTATTTCAGGCGAACGAAAGTTACGTCCAGGCGAGTTAAAAAACAAGACTGCGTGCACCTTGTCAAATAGGTGATCTTATGAACCAAATACAGCGCATCACGGCAGCAGTGCGCACAAAAAAAAGAGCGTTGATAATGTAAGACAAAGAGTGACCGCGGTTGGGGAAATCTAGAGGAAGCTATAAAAATAGGCCCGAGAACCTTCAAATTGCGTGTTTTACCACCATACATTGCAGCGGTTTCGCCACCGCACGACTGTATCCGCGCTGTGCTTAGAATGACGCACGATATTTCTAGGGCTCACACAAGTACGTTTAGAGGAAAATATCTGTGGAATGCTTCATAAAACTCGAAGAAGCGTTTTTTTTTTTAAATGCGCGTGAATCTGGAGTTTCTCCGTTTTTTCTTCGAAGAGTACACGTTTAGCGGTGCGCAGATTGTTTATTTTCATTCCAAAATTCACATAAAAATTTCAGTTTTGCTTCTGAATTTTCTGTAATACTATCAATAAGTAACAGTTTGCCTTTGGTACAAAAAAATTATCAAACGTCTGCACATTCACTGGAAGTTGCTCTCACTGTTTCGTGTCTCAGGATCTTGTGAAGACCTGGCCGACCAGGCTTTTTTCTCGCGCTGTAGGCGCGTCAGGAACACAGTGATGCAACATGTTTTTAATGATCATTGAAGTACATTCACAGGTTAACATCTGGGGAGAATTTCAGCAAAATCGAAGGAGTGTTTTTTTTTTAATAAGCCTCTGAACTCGGAGTGTTTTAGTTTTTTCTTCACAATTGTGCGCCATTTACTTTTTAACCGTTGTGTGCACAGACACGATATTTACGGCCCTTATTTGTGCTTGTCAGGAGCAGCCCTCACTCAAATTTTAACGCTCTAGCTCCATTACTTACGATAATACTGGCCCGCAAAGTACACAACAAAATGCGCTCTGAGCAAGATTTGGAAATTTATTACAAAAAATATATGTTCTTCTAGCCAACGTTATTTTGGGCGCGAAATGTACACCAGGCGTAGATTAAGCATAAAAATTACCATTCCCGCCTGATTAGTATATTTTTTGCTAGACGTCGCTAAATTTGGCCGCGGCGCATGGGCAGGTAGCGGCCGGGGTCCACGCGGGTGGGTTCCAAATTTTTTTTCAGTCGGCCAAAATTTTTCCCGCCGAAAATATTTGTGAATCCGCACATTACATACATGCGGGAATTAGGTGAAAAAATTTTTAAGCGAATTGAAGAGGTCGACCAGCCATGCTTTGTTCGATCTTATCTGAAATGACCCAGAATGATTTCGAAAACTATACATTAAATTATCGATACACTTTCGCATGCGCAGTGGACAGCATCTATATGGTGCTGGTGATAGGTGCGCTGCTAATTTGTCCATTGTTCTCGTGGATACAGCAACGCATGTCTCACGTACAATGCTGGCGCTATGGTGGGAGGTCACTTCTGATACAAATTAATCACTTCTAGCTCCCTGACCCATCTCTTGCGACGACTGCTGTGACCTCGTGGCTAACGCTGCCAATCCCTCACAACCCACAGAAGACAGACGACTCTCCCGGAACGCGCCATTATGTAACAGTTGACGGGGCAGGACACCGTGAAGTGTCGTAGCTGTTTAAAATCTTCTCTGCACCACAACACAGACGCTGGGAACGTCCCTTGCAGCGCGTCTTAGCTTTAGCCCAGGCAAATAAATTAAGGTAAAAAACTATATTACGCCCATTGCGCGTACACTGCATCTATCGTGCGACATGTCCTTAGGACGCTGCACACGCAAAATGTCATAACTTTTTTTTTCTCGTTATGATGCTACATCTTTCTTACTTCTGCGAAGGAAAGTTGAATTTTTCTTCAACTGTGAAGTTTCTGAGGAAGCTGTATAGCTTTCCTTTGTAGCCGTATGGCTGCATTGAGGTGGATGTCAAATTTCCTTCGCAGAGACTTAATCCACCTTGGGGATTTCCCCTAAATCTGGTCGATTAACATCTTTCTTACTTTTTACCGGCCGTGCAGAGCTTTATAGCGCTCCGAAGCTGTGAGCAACATCGGCAACCCAGTCAGCGGCCACTGCATTCCGGTTGAAAAAAACGCGAAATCTGACATCTGGAGCCATTTAATGGTAACCGCACCGCTTCGGTGGAAATTTATTGAAGGCGGCCGTCAACTCCGTCGCTTTCATGCCATACGTCTGCCAGGGTGCTTTCTGGTGCCAAACTTGAGTACTACTAAGGACGACCCTCACCTTCTACGGGATAATGCCCGCGATTTGTGTATAGGTCAATAACTACGCCCGATAAAAAAAAATGTACACCGCGTGAGGTCAAGGTGGTCGTAAGCCCCGTGCTACCCGTTGTAGGCGTTGGTGGGTTTTTTGTGTGCGCGCCTGTGCATACAGTTTCACTAATCACGCATGTTCTGTATTCCGTGGAAGAAGCAGCTGCAACCTGTCACGCAGCGTTCAATCGAGCGCGGCCGGGTAAAGCGATAAAGGGCCTGCATAGAACGGTCCTTGCCCCATTCTTCTCCGCGGACAGCCATTGTCTGCAGGGCGAAACGGAGAGTGATGGAAGCCGTCTCTGCAGCTCTCTCTCTCTCCCCGATATATGAGCGCCGCAGCCGGTGTTCAGTCCTGCTATTATAAGCCGCCAGATCAAATGAAGCGCGCCTCTTGCATGCGTGGACGCAGTGTCACGCCGCGCCCGTGCATAGCGAACCGAGCACGGGTTTGCGCGCTCTCCGCACGGCTGTTTTGTGCGACAAAACACGTCGGCACAGAGGTCGCTGTAATTGAAAATCCGTTTCGAGTGCGACTAAATTTCACTTTTGAACAGCGTGAGCGTTTCTATTGATCCATGCTCATCGCAGAACGCAGCTGCGGTGTGTGGGTATACTAGTGTCATGTGGAAGGGGAGAACGACAGATCGGATGTGTATGTTCGGAGAGGAGCAAAACAAAAAAGTCTATGCCTTATGCGGCTCAGCAGGGTACACGTTATTGCGGCCAACGGAGGTTGATGACAGCAAGCGGGGTGGACGTGCACTGATCGGCCTGACAAAATTACAAAGTCGAAGTAGTTGCGGTAAATCAATAAGCGCCATAAAACTCAGAGCGGTAAAATAATACACGCTGCAATGAGGCCGTAACAACAAACCGTTCAATGCATTCCGGCTGCCGGGTACAAATGATGTGATGCACGTGATAGCGAAGGGTCGGTTGAAAGAGGAGGGGCGGGGGTTCTACGAGGGAGTTTACCGGTTGACATGCATTGTGCCGCCTGGCATCGTTGCAACTCAGGAGGGAGTCATAAAAATATACCCTCGACTTCAAATCGTCTCTCATTGGCGCAATAGATAAACTACGAAAAACAAACTGCGACTGGACAAATGGCGCGGGGAAGTTGTACCAGGCAAGCTGGCCTCCGCGTATCGCGCCCGTGGGGCTGCAGGTGACTGGCGGCGGGGAAGGGCCACTTCATGCGTGTATCACGTTTCTGGCCAGCGGGAGCATCTTCGCTGTGCGAACCGGAAAAAGTAAACGGGACGGTCGAGGTGGACCACATGGTTACCACCCTTCCGTGCGACGTTTCCGACGACAAAGAAATCAACGTCCGCAGTAAAAACGTGCACGTGATGATTGAGTGTAAAAGCACAATTGCAAAACTTCGCTTTACGTTCGTTACCCATATGTGTGGGATCCGCCATTTTTTAAGGCAAAGGCTTACGACACAGCTTATCGACATCAAATTTTGCAGGGTATATCTGAAATGGGAATCAGAGGGCGAATGCTTTCTTGCATAACGGAGATTTTCTTCAACGAACATCTGAGACTATAGCGATGTGCTGTCACGCATACATAGAAAAGTGGGTTCTTCAGTGCAGCGTAGTGAGTGTGACCCTTTTCGTCGTTAAAATAAATTATTTAGCGAAGGTTATTCCTCTACCAATCATTAAATCTCTTTGTGTAGACGACTTGCATATCGCCTTTCGATTGCGTAGCTTGCCGGTCTGTGTAAGACATGTCCAAGCTAGTGGGTTTTGGTTATAACAATGGGCGGCTGGAAATGTATGTGATTTTTCTCCCGAGTGTGCATGTGTGCGCTTCACGCGAATACGAGGTATTGGTCCCAATCCTGAAATAAAACTTAAGGATTCACTCGTTTCATTACATATAGAGTACGAATTCTTAGGCATCACATTTTGCTCATAAGTTCACATTTAGGGCATACAAAAACTCGGAATGGATTGCATCGGAACACTAAACATACTGAAAAAATCGCAATACAAATATTGGGATGCAAGCTAAGGATTTCTGGTCCGCTGGTATGGTTTCGTCTTCACTGTCAGCCCGCCAGTCTATCCTCACCTCGCTCGACCCAGCCCACAATCTGGTCCCCAGACGTGGCCCAGGTGCGTGTCATACCACCCCTGTTTTCACGTTGAGTGCAATGAGTGACGCTTGCACTGTCGTAGAGCACACGAAAGTGGAATGTACACAGCCAAAAGAGCATGCATAAATTGCCATCTCTGTGCCGGCAATTCGTTTGGGAATAGGTTCTTGAAGCTGTATGACGACAGGCCGAGAGTGGTCCGCCCTCTTTTGTCTTATTCTGTTGGAGGATAACATGTCTTGGTCGGTAGAACATGCCCGTGGGCCGTCTTCTCCACAACGCTCCTGAGCGACCAATCGAAGGGATTGAGTGTGCAAACTCGGCGAATGATGAGGCGGCCCAGCATTTGATTTGACTGATACAGGGCATCTGCGCTGGGATGCAAAACGCCGTGCACGGCTTTCGTGTTGTCCCTGCGCACATTCATTGCTTAGTCCCATCGTATTCTGGGGCTCGTCATTCGCCGAATTTGCACACTCGGTCACTTTGATTGGTGAGACGTCCCACGCGGATTTTCACCGCCTGATTTTCTTCTCTCTAGGGCCACAGTGCCGTCGAATCTGATCTGGCTTCGTTAAAATACGACAGAAGGTTTTTGTACAGCAATCTTTTACAAGAATTTCTCACGCTTAAGGACAAGCACAGAAGCTATTGCCACTATTTCACTGATGGCTCAAAAATTCCCGGTTACACTGGTTTTGCAATTATAAATTCGGCTGTTACAGTAGCAGAGAAAATAGGCGATCAGAGTAGCGTATTTAGTGCGGAAATATTTCGTATAGCCTCGGCCATTAAAGGCAAATAGCAAATACAAAAAGTCGACATTTTTCACATATTTCTTGCGACAAACTCTCTTGTCCTTTCAAAGGATGCAGGTGTAGGTGTGTTAAAAATACACTTTGCGGCCTTACATCGGCCCGGGTTAGCGTCGCTTTTGCTAAATACTAGCCGTATTGGTATTCTAGAAAATGAAACTGTGATGTTAACACTGTGAAATATCTATATATGAACCGAGCGCATTGCACAGCTTCGGGCTCAGCCTCACGCCGGAAATGTTGATAAAACGTCGTTTATCGCAATTACTTTACTGCCGGTAGCATGTTGATGTGAACCTATGCAAGCACCTTCTCATTATTCTATTGTCGTTAGCCTTGCCAACGAATGCCTCGCACAATAAACGAAGGTCACCTCAAAGCTGTTCGGGAACAAAAACCAGGTGCAAGTATATTTGCCGCTAGTCTACCAAAGAGACGGCGAATGACCTCTTTAACCGCTAACTTGCCTCAGTAAATATCAAGAAAGGCTTCGCGTAAATGCGGAAATTCTGCGCCGCCTGCATCTGCATTGACGTAATAGCATATTCACACCGATCGGCAGACGTTTTTGCAAAATGTTCGAAAAATTACGACGAATTTATCAATTTTGCGCAGTTTCTAGTTAGCGCTTACGCTCGTAGACGAAGAACTTTTCTATGCGAAAAGAATACCGTGCAAGGGCCCATCGCAATTGCCTTACTTTTGTTTCTTTGAAGGGGACCACATGCATATGGTATTGATCAATTACGCACCCCTGGTCACTATAATTTGAGATCATCGGGGGATGACTTGCTAAGGTCCTTCACCGTCATTTGAGCCCAAGGATGCGGGTTCGATTCCGGCCGCGGTGGCTGCTTTTCTGATGGAGGCGAAAGCTGAAAACGCCCTTGTGTCGAGATCCCCAGATGGTCAAAATCAATGCGGGGGAGCTTCGTGGCCCAGGTGAGGCTTCGGCACACTAAGCCACGCCATCTGATCATCCGTTCCTCTCCCGGCATCGTCAAGGGTGCATGCGGCCCGCGTGCGACGGTTGGCGGTGTGCGTTGCCAAGGGATGCGGCGTCCGCGACGGGAAGTGCGATCCCCGTAACCCTGTCGGCGGCGGGGTCTCGCAGTGGAGCCCGAGGCCAAGTACGTGGCCAACATGCACGGCAACGAGGTCCTGGGCCGCGAGCTGATGCTGGCGCTTGCCTGGCACCTGTGCGAGCGCTACCAGCGGGGTGACCCGGAGGTGACCGTTCTGCTGAACACCACCCGCATCCACATCATGCCGAGCATGAACCCCGACGGCTGGGACACCGCCGCCAAGGTACGAAGGAGGAGACTCATTCACTGTTGTCCGCGTTCACTGATTTGACGAAGTAGACCTATTGGCAGTGCTGTTTATGCGCTTACGTATACTTACTGAGTCATTCATCGATTTATTTATTTATTTATTTATTTATTTATTTATTTATTTATTTATTTATTTATTTATTTATTTAACGATTAAATTATAATATCCTTCGCAGACCTATCCCACAACACGACGCCACCGTGATGCAGTAATGCTGGCATCGGTAGTTACCAAGAAAGGCAACAATAAGAACAAACGCATGTGCCATAACGAGAACAAAATGTAACAAAATGAACATGGCCTAACGACGAAAACGACGCTGCGTACTTTGCGATAGCAGCGGCATACCGCATATATGGGCGCTTCTCAAGCTGCGGGCAATATAAGGGCAAATGCCTATACAGCTGGTCAGCTGTCCTTCGTAAAATCTGATTGAAGGGGTACGCAGAGCGTATGGCAAGTCTCGGTAGTTCCGTGTTACGGGCTAGAAGGCTGCTGCAAATCCTGGCCGAATCCCGGACGTCATAACCGGAAGCGACGCCACTTCCAGCGATGACCCCGATTTCCGTCAGCCAGCACTCGGCGTTAGATACATCTCACAAGCCGTGCTCGTCATAGTGTTTCATAATGAAATACAGGGTGTTACAAGAAAAAAGTGAGCGTATTTGAAAACGTTCCCTGCGAAAACCGCTTTACAGGAAGGTCGCATTTTGTGGTCCATTTTGTTTGACACCGCGAACGGCGATGGCACGTACAGTACGTACCTGCTCATTCAGAAAACGAGCTATTGGCAGAGCCGGTGGCCATCCAGGATAAGGCGATTATCATGGAACTGCGGTGCCCCCTGGGTCATCCAGAACAAAGCACGCGATTTTTCGTTCTGGATACCCCAGGGGGCGCAGGTTATATATAACACGTTTATTCGTGTCAGTTTCGGTTTCGACGGAACGAACAGCTAGGCGGCCGCCATGGCGGCATGACACTCCTGACGTCACAGTTCTCGTTGCACAGATGCGACACACGACCCTGCGCACGTGCCCAGTTTATGCATGTATGTCTTACCTCCGAGGCTGGCTTTGGTCGAATTCTAGCAAAACCGTAGAACTATCCACTGTCACAACTTCTGCATTTTAAAAAGCTGCAGCTCTGTTAAACTCGACGCAGTTGTGACCGGCTTTAAACATTTGCTCAGGGGTATAGCTAAGCACAATAAATTTTCCACATTGATAGAAAAAGCGCTTTCAATACAGTCATTTGACTGCATGAATTCAACCACCGCATCTCAGTTTTTATAGTACCAACAACGTCATTGACCTCAAGTGACCTGCAGGAGTTTAATAAAAAAAACGACTAACTTCACTTTGCGAGCTTCCGCTTTCACAAACAAAAATTCTTCTAACGGCTGACGAGCATCTCCACCTTGCGCGTCCTCGCATCGCAAAAACATGAACTGGCTGTTCCATTTGCATTTAGTAACACTGAAGGCTGTTTTTTTTTTTTCGTCCGGCTCATAACATAAATTGTCTGCTTTAGCCTTCATGAGTGGGGCTATGAAAGTTACTAGCGTAAAGTTTTTCATAACTGTAACAGTTTCCTTAAAGCCGCTGAGGTAGTACAGCAAAGCTTGCTTTTTATCGTGTTGTACTAGTCTACTGCATTTCACGCGAAAGAAATGAGATGGTGTACTTGCTGCGGGATCAGTCTGAGCCGGGTAGCGGAGATGGTTCCCGGCCTGCCTGGTGGCCTTCGTGGTCCGTCTAAGGTGGGACTTAAAGGGGCCCTACTGAACACAGTGCAGAACAAGAGAAGTTCTAAACTCTTTCATCTCTCCGAACGACAAACGTCTCGCTAGCAGGCACAATTTGCAGTTCGCGTCCGTCCCCATCTCTGATAGCTTCTGTTATCTTGAACAACAACCAATTAACGGAAACGCGCAATCGGACTACCACCTCGACGTTTATCATTGTAAACGATGGCCTTTTTTATCAAGTTGATGTTGCCGTGCAGCGTATATAGCTAATAGACAATTTCTCTCTTTCCTTAGTGTCTGAATGCACTGCTAAAACTATACTCATCGCTGTCACAGAACCTCACTCCAGGATTTTCTCGCCCCCAGCATATACATAGCCTTTTAAAATGTCTGATCATTTCTACGCGGAGTCAACTAGAAAACCCGCTTTCCCGCTTGATGTGTAACGTTTTGGCCGCACCCGAAAGGGTTACTAATAGAAGGCGGTAGGTCCTTCAAACTTCGATATGAAACTCCTTATATTGCCCCCCCCCCCCCCTCCCACTTCCCTACAAAAAAAATGTATTTCCAATAATGCATTTGTGTGCAGCCAACTCTGAAGTGGTTTGGTTTATAGCGCTCCATAGGGATACGTGGGTCCTTAAGGAGGTATTTAAAGGACTTTCATATTTTCGTATGCGACATCTTGTATATCCCCCGAAAAAAAATGTCCTCCTTGCAAAGCATTTCTGCGTAAGGGTGAAGTCGACTTTAAAGGCACTTCGTACATAGCGCCTCATAAATTGGACACCTGGGGTAGGTATGTATGTATTTAATAAAATGCCAGACGGAATTTCTGCTTTGGTATAAGATTGCTATATGGTGCCTAAAAGAAATGTCTTCCCTACAGTGCTTGTGTGTGTAGTAGGGAAGCCGGCGTTAACGGATTCAGTGTACAGCAGAGTGGCTTGAAGAGAGTTTTTTAGAAAATTTCCATCCGGGAGTTTCTGTAAATTTGATTAGACTCTGCGAAGCTTTGGCGGCGGTTCTCTCTAAAGCGCCTATCGAGTGTTTTTATTGCTCCGACTGAAAGGAAGTATACAGATATCTGCAGTATCTCTTGCATGATGTCACACGAGCCCGCGTACAGAACCCCGACTTCACGGTTTGTCGATTGCGCAGTCTCCTCGAGAGGACTGGGTGAGTGGGAGGACCAACGCAATGGGCGTTGACCTGAACCGGGATTTCCCGGACTTGGAGCGAATCCTGCGGGAAAACAAGGGCATCCGGCGAGTCAAACCCGACCACCTCTTCAAGGGAGAGCTGACGCACCCGGTAGGTCCACAACTGCCCCCAGGTTCTCTCTAGTTGCAGCTTCCTTAGCTTTAACAGCACCCGCGCGAGTGCGGTGCCGACCGATGCGCGTTTTGAACCGGGCCGTACACTGGTTTTCAGGGCAAACTGCAGGTCAGTGTTGGTGGAAGTCGCTTATGCGAGAATAGAATAATAGCCGCTAAACAACGCTCTCTGAAGCCAAGCGCCGGTAAACGTCGGACATCTTTCGCCGATAATATGAAACGCACAATATTCCTAAATACTCATGCAGTTGTACTGCGCCACGACGCTTATCCACTATATATTCGCTGGAAACAACGTATCAAATGACACAATGCAAGCATGACACTGCGCAGTGCCCTGCCCAGACGATTTAGTTTTGTGTCAAAGAGCACTACGCTGTTCCTCGACATTCTCCGCGTAGTTACAGCGACTGTTCATTTTGTTGCGCTGTGGTGAAGCAATGCAGTGTAAGGAAGCAAACATCCTAGTTCAGCTGTATAGCTTTGACCGTAGTGTTCAGCAGCCAGTAAAATAGTAAACTTTGGACTGGCGCGTCGCAGGTACAACCAGAGACACAGGCCGTGATGGAGTGGATCTTAGCGCTGCCGTTCGTTCTGTCCGCCAACTTTCATGGTGGCGCTCTTGTCGCGAACTACCCGTTCGACGACACGCTCGACGGCTCACAGAAGAAGTACACATCATCGCCCGACGATGCAACCTTCAGGTACGCATTGTCCCCAGCGGCTCCTACGGCTGGTGAAGCGGTGCGACCATTCGCAGTTTGTTTTCAAAGCAGTGGAATGCAGCATTGTAGGACTCACATGCGCCTCCGTTGCTAACGAACTCGTCTGGGTGACCTCGGCTGTAATTGGAAATCATTGATAAAAGCGCGTAGTTTCGCGATGTAGGCCATTTGCAGACCCTCCGCAAAGGAATGTGCGCAATGTTCATTTGTGTCAGATATTTACAAGGACCGAGGCCACGGGTGTAAGGAATATGACCAACAGATTGAATCCCTCGCTACAATTTTGCAGCTGCGCGTCGAGTTACACCGGCGAAAGCTATCAAATGCAGAGAACGGGATGCATCAAAATAGCCTCGCCATCCGCGCAACAATCCGCTAAAATGCCCTCAAGTGCGTATTCGCTTATTTTTTTCTGAGGGGATGCCTGTTGTCAGGCGTAAAAAACCCAGTTAAGTTCAGGCATCATTGGATCGATCTCTACCTTTGACTGACTTCGGCTCCTGCATACGCTGGGGTAGGTTAAAGGGAAATCACAGGCTGCGGCCTGCTCCAAGGAAGAAGCCGGCGAATTCGACATCAAGTTCCTTTGACGAGTTTCAGATTTAGTGGCGCCGAGGTTTCAGCAAAAAAAAAAAAAAAAATCGGTGTTAGGGCAGTGCGCTCGTTATTAACCTTGTTTATCTTTTATCCTGGGGGGCAAGTTTCTCTGAGTATCATTCCGTAAAACGATGTCGCAATGCTTCCAATATATATCTTGCGGGTTTTTTTTTTTGTTTTTTTTTTTGCATTTGGCATTCAGCTATAAGTTCCGTGGCTTCTACCTGAAGGTCCCGACTTTGCTAATCATGATTTTTATTGATTGATTGATTGTAGGGTTTAACGCGCCGACGCAACGCAGGCGATGAGGCGCGCCGTAGTGGAGGGCTCCGGATTAATTTTGACCACCTGGGGATCTTTAACGTGCGCCGAAATCTCGTACACACGGGCGTTTTTGCTGTTCTCCTCCATCAGAAAAGCGGCCGCCGCGGCCGGGAATCGAACCCGCGACCTTGTGCTCAGCAGCGCAACGCCTTAGCCACTGAGCCACCGCGGCGGGTGTCATGATTTTTATTGCCTACTTAATTATGCCAAGTGGTTTGTGTACGACAGTATTTTATGCAATGCAAGCTAGGAAAATCACTACAGCCCGAGCAGGAAGTCCCACGACAAGTATATGATCTCTAACGAGATAAATTATGAGCAGTGAATCGTGGTCATACCAGAACGTTATTTTTTAATAACGTTTAATAAACGTTGGCCTTGAGAAATTCGTGGCGCTTCAATATAACAGTCTGTACGCGCACGGGTGTTCGAACTATAGTAGACTCTCGATAAACGGAACTTCAAGGGACCGAAAAAATTAGTTCCGTTTAACAGGAGTTCTGTTTACTGAGATAGATGTGTGAAAGTGCAAATTTATGTTCGTAGACCCTCTTAATACCATTTCATGGAACTATAAGCACTAGAAGGTGAATGTCGCTGATAGTTTTTTCAGAAAGCAAGAAAACTTCAAGAGGTTTAGGCACAGAATTCACAAAGTTGATTTGGCAACAATGAGTCGCTGTGCACTACAAAATGCATCAATTATTTTTGTTTGAGTCATTGCAACTGAATCTTCATGGAGGCTATAGGCCTCAACTTCGCGAGTGTTTACGAGCCACAGAATTTATAAGACGGCAACGCGGTAATGAAGCGCGAATAGCACCACGATGGCACGAACGAGGCGGCAGGAGCTGAGCCCTCTAATCTCGGTGTCTTGAATCGAGACCGAACGACTGGAACAAGAACTGCGATGTTGCATTTGTTGCGGTAACACGGCTCACCACTAACGAGACGAGTCTTACGAGGTCAACGAGGCAAAAAAAAAAAAAAAAAAACATGGAGGAAGAAAAAAACAAAAATGAAACAGCCGGAACCGTAAAAAGCTGATTCTCATGCCAGTGGGTTTCGCAAGAAGTTCCATTTCTGGTTCCATTTACACGGTGCCGCGGAAATATTAGTTCCAATTACCGAGAGCTTTTTTACGTTATCTGAATACAAAACCAACCAACTCACAGGCTACTGTTCCGTTTAAAGGAGCCATGAAGACAAAATACAAGTTTGTGTTATTCGAAAAATTTAGTGTTTTATAGTGCCCCCAGCGCTTGTCCGAATGCAAAAGATGCTTTGTTCACTGAGAAATTAATCCATTTAAGTTAAAAGTTTACATTTTCCCGCTAAATCGTGTGTTTCTGTGGCCCGCAATGACATCACAGACCGCACTGCAGCCTAGGGCCCCTTGATTCACGCGTCCGCCGTACAGGGTGGAGACACGTATACGCTGGCGCCGCCATTTTGGGTCGCTCGATCGCCGCCGAAGCAAGTCATTGTATCAAAACCGCGCTACAATTATCGCCGCAACGCGGTTAACTGGCGAAGATTGAATCATCTTATCTGTTTCGCGTTGCTGGGTCGCGTGGCAAACAAAAAGAACGAGTCGTTGAGCACGTTGACCAATTGCAGCGGCACGGGACCGTTCAAAGGGTGTCTACACCCTGTACAGCAGCGTTGGCATCATAGAGTTAATACTACTGACTCTAGAGCAAAAGCTGCCCGGCCAGCCCGTGCATTGAAACCGTGCTACACCCGAGCGCTGACATGATGCCACCCTCACAGCGTTGCCCGCTGCCTTTTTGCCTACTAGAGTTGGCGGCAGTAGTCGGTATTCACCTAGTAACCAACGCATTCCATCATGGCAGACTGTTCTGTTGGTTCTGACTGCAGCGATTTCGGTGTGTGGCGGTGTGTGAGGATGTGATGAGTAAGTGTATGCTACATGAGTGAGTGCACGTGGCAGGAGCGGCGAAGTGTCTGCACCGACGCGCGGTGACACCACAGAACAGCGACGCACAGCAAGGACGCACTGGGAGGTGAGCGGTGGTGTTTTTCGACGCGAAGGCAAGGGGCTAGGCCTATCGGGAGCTGGAGACACTGCGGGCCACCAGTAAACGCAGGTGTTACAGGGTGGCGCCACCGGACACACGGAGCGTCCAGCTTCCGCTGCTCCACAGGAGAGGGCGCTAGTGGACAACATGCAGGTCAATGGGCAAATTGCCAAGTGTGCCAGTTGCGGGTGGCTCTCCGTGGAGAATGATGGCCCTGCTGAAGAAACGGAGCCGAGCAAGGAAGTGACGTGTGGGATGTGCCGGAGACTACAAAGAATCGAAAATGCCAGCCAAGAAGTGGTGAGGGAGATGTCCTCCCGGCTGGACGGCATATGTGAGGAGATGCAACGGGCCGCAGAAGATAAGACCCGGATAGCTCAGCTCATGCAGAGAGTCCAATGTTTGGAAGAGGAGAAAGTGGTAGACGCAGCCAAATTGGTAGAACTGGGACACAAAATTGCTGAGCTGGAGGGAAAAATTGCTCAGCTGGAGGACAAACACCCGGCGGCTGACAGACACCCGAGCTCAGATAAAGACTCCTGCGGTTCAAACTCAGGAAGCCAGCAGGGTAAGACTCCGCCAGTGACAGAAGGAAACGGAAACCCGGAAATCCCGGAAGCAAGAGGCGCTGGAGGCAAAGACGGGACGCTGGACTCACGAGTCCAAGTTCCGATCAGCGGGACGTCCGTAGAAAAGACAGCGCCGGCAGCGAGAGTGTCAGCTGAGGAGGGGACGAGTCACACCTCGGCACAGCAGTCAAGCCACAGGCCCCCCGAAGGCCTCCTGCGAGAAGTCTTGGTAGTTGGTGACGGAAATGTTGGCAGGGTGGCAGCTACACTGGTAAGAGATATTGGGATCCCAGATAGTGTAGAATTTCTCTACAGGAGAGAAGCGACGGCGAAGCAGGCCCACGAGTTCGTCACACTGTACGAAATGCAGGCCCGGGACGTAGCCAGGTCATACGTGCTACACGTGGGCCTAAACGAGGTGCTACGCGGAGAGGCGGAACAGTTGACACCCAGGTTGGAGGAAATGTGGAAGGGAAAGGAGGCCAGTCTCGTAGTCTGCTCAATACCTGAGGTCACGACCAAGGGTAGAGAGGTGCAGGCGAAGACCGTTCTGGTTAACGAGGAACTTCATGCGTGGTGCAGGAGATCTGGGGCCCGTTTCCTTGACTTGGCAAAGGTGTTAAGCCCAAACTGCTTTACAAGGGACGGGGTGCGGTACTCGCATGAAGGCGTGCAGCGGGTGGCCAGGGCGATGGCGGAGGCGGTAGCTCCTTTTTTAGGGAAGCAGCGCCCACCAGTGACACCCGCACCCAAAGACCGAAAAGGAGGCCGCTACCCCAGGAAGCAAGCCCTGTGGAGGGCCGTGGAGACGCTCGTGGAAGGCCTAAGACAGAACTACACCCCCACGGCGAACAGGAAGTGGCAGCAATGACGGGCGGCGTGGAGGGGGCAAGACCGGACATGGCGGTGGAAAGCACGGAGACCGGACGCCCAATGACCCGAAGGAAGTCCAGGAGGGGGAGGAAGACAAACGGGAGCGAGAAAATCGCTTTCCTTAACATGAATGGGGGCAGGACGGAACGGAAGTGGGAAGAGATATACAGGGCAATGGAAGGGGAGAAGTTGAGTGTATACGCGGTTGTGGAGACTCATTTCCGGGAAGCGGAGGGCCCACCAGGGCACACAGGTCTGTGCTGGGAGAGTTGCAACAGAGATGTAGGGGGGCGAAAAGGGGGTGGGGTCGGAGTCCTGTTCACACCGGACGGTGGATGGATGCGGGCCAGACCGGATTGCCAAGAACACCTGTGGCTGACTGGCATACTCGCGGGACAGAAGACGGCGATGGGCGTGGCATATATGTGGACTGGAGAAGGGGCAAGAAAGAAGAACGAAGACCTCTGGAGGTGTTTACAGGATGACATTAAATCGTTCTGGAAGGATCATCGCATTCTCGTCGTGGGAGATTTTAATGCACACGTGGACTGCCTGGACGGTACCACGGATTTCAATGGTCAAAAGCTGATGGACATGGGAGAGAACCTGGGACTCGTTCTAGGTAACCTTGAGCCCAAATGTGTGGGACAGACCACATGGTCCACAGCAGGACGAAGCTCCACCATCGACTACGCAGTGATGTCTCCTGTACTGCGGGACAGGCTCACCAGAATGATCATTGATGAGCAGGGGGATCACAGCATAGGGAGCGACCACAACAGGCTTTTACTAGAATTCGGTGGGCGCCGAGGGAGATCCGCGGAGGACGTGGGGGCAAAGAATGGCCGCCGCCTATCGGACAGCGAAGTTGAGCGTATGGCGGAACGCCTGGAAGCGTCACCGGTAGATGAATGCACACGCCTCGTCGAAATGGTACGTGAAGAGCTGGAAAAAAAGCCAAGACGGAAAGGCCGACGGCAGAAGTACAGATTGAAAAGGTGGTGGGATAAGGAGGTCCAACGCGCGGTGAGTGAAAGAAAAGAGGCTTGCCGGGCGCATCGACAGGCGGTCAGGATGCGGCAGCCGGAGGCTGTCCGGGAGCACTGCTGGAAAAGGTACATGGCGAAGAAACATCGGGCAGCAGCCGTAATCCAGGAGAAGATCAGGGCAGTTGACCGCCAGTTCCTGGATGAGCTAAAGAGGAGTGGCCGGGACGCGCCTAGAAAATTCTGGCGGCATCTGCAGCGGGCATACCAACATGCACCACCTAAACAAGACCTGCGTCACCCTGAGTCTGATCAACTGCTATCAGAGGACGAGGGATGTGATTTGATGGCGGAGCAGATCAGAAAAGCTTTCCGGCGCAGAGACACAGCTGATTTGCCCTGTACCAGTGAAGAAGAAGAAGAAGAGAGTACAGAGCTTGAAGAGTGGCTGGGCCCTGTCGGAGAATTGGAACTTAAGAACATCATAAGGCACATCCAGGCAGGGACTGCGACAGGATTGGACGAGTTCCCAGCAGCGCTGCTGAAGAAAATAGGCCCTCAACAACGACGGGCACTGCAAGAAATGTTGAGTGCCATATTGAGGACTGGGACAGTACCCAAGGAGTGGAGGCAAGGAAAGATGGTGTTCCTGTACAAGGGGGCGGGAGACCGGTGCAGCTGGACTTCGTACAGGCCCATTACGGTGACCCCGGTGCTGTATCGGGCTTTCGCTCAGGTGCTCCGCGGTCGTATACAGGCCTGGGCGGAAAGGAGTGGCATCCTGGGAGAGCTACAGAACGGGTTCCGTAGGGGAAGGCGCCTAGAAGACAACCTGTTTGTCATCACCCAATGTATAGAGATGGCACGCACGCAGGGCAGAGAACTATGGATGGCGTTCTTGGACATCGAAAAAGCGTACGACTGCGTCGACCACTCCACTCTGTGGAATCAGCTGCGACACAAGGGCCTGCCAAAAGAGGTTGTTGAGCGACTCCAGGGGCTGTACTCGGGAGCGGAGGTGATGGTGGAATGGCAGGGCAGGCGGTCGAGTCCAGTGCCCCTTGAGCGAGGTCTTCGTCAGGGCTGCCCGCTGTCCCCATTGCTGTTCATGTTGCTCCTGTGTGACCTTGAGACGGACCTAGAAACCTGCGGCCTCGGCTTTGACGTGTCGTACATGGATGGAGGGAAATCGGTGCGCCAGACGTTACCCGGCCTGATGTATGCGGACGACGTCGTGTTGACAGCCGGCACCAAATCGGAGCTGCAGAGCTTAATGGACGTATGCTCCAGGCATGCGGATGGCCTCGGACTCCGGTTCAGCGCGCGGAAATGTGCGGTGCTGCGGTGGGGCGTCACGGGTGTGCCGAACCAGAATGACCCACTGACCATTCAGCGACAGGTGATCCCGTACGCGACATCGTACCAGTACCTGGGAGTGATCATCGGAACGGCGGCCGGCTATATGGAGGAGCACGAACGAAAGCTGAAGAAGAAAGCACTGCGGGGACAGAGTATACTCAGATGCAGGGCACTATGGGCCTTCAACCGAATGGAAGTGGTACGTAGCCTCTGGAAGGCGGTGACGGTTCCTGGGCTGACATTCGCGAACTCAGTGATCTGCCTGTCAAATGCAACACGGGAGTACATGGAGCGCAGACAGCGGGAGGTAGGTCGGATGGCCCTGGGGGCACACAGAGCGACGACAAATGAGGCCGTTCAGGGCGACCTTGGGTGGTCGTCGTTCGAGGCTCGGGAGGCAGTGGCGAAGCTGGGCTTTGAGATCAGGTCTTGGGCCCTCGGAGGGGACCGATGGGTACACCGGGTGCAGATGTGCATGCTGTACACTGGGGTGACGTCCCGGTGGAACCGGCGAACGAGGGCTCTGGCCACTAAGTATGAAGTGCCGCTGCCAACCCTGAACGACCTCAAGGGAACGAGCTTGGGACCGAAGGCACTGCGTGAGCGGGTGTGCGCGGCTGAGACTCGCATGTGGGAGCAGAGAGCTCGGAGCAAGCCGGCACTACGGACGTACAGTGCGCACAAGACAACGATCAGCCGGGAGGGTTTCTATGACAACAGTCGTGGGAGTTCCCTGCTGTTCGAGGCACGCTCTGGAACTTTAAGGACCGCTGTGTGGTGGGCGAAGTGTGGCAGGGAGGGGGAAGTGAGGTGCTCGGCGTGCGGAGAGGAGGAGGAGTCTTTGGAACACGTCGTGATAGAGTGTAAGGCGATCCAGCCCCACCAGCCTAGTGGAACTACACTAGAGCGGGCGCTGGGCTTTGGATTCAGCAAACCGCCAGGTGGCGGGCCGCAGGCCAGTGAGGCGAATGGTGGAGGAGACGATGCAGCGGTGGACATTGAGTCACAGGCAGAGACCACCGAGCGGACGAAGCGTCGTCTCGAAAACTGGTTTGCAGTAGGGAAAAAGAGGTGTGGCGTCGTAGGCTAGGACCCGTGCGGAACATTTTTCCGAACGTTGTGCTCCGCCCGTTTCAAAGGGAACAGCCATCAAGACATCATCATCATCATCATCAGCCACCGTTGCTGTGAGTGCGCCGTGAAAACTTTGCTGTGCAGAAACGTTGTGTGAAGTTTTTCCTGTGGTAGGTAGCGAACTTTTGTGCCATGCTGCCGCGTTAGATGCAGTTTTTCATTCTCCGCAACTGAGAAGGGTAGCGCCTAGATTAGCGGGTACTTCGTACGCTCGGAGAGGTAGCTTTTGCGGGTGCGTCAGGGGAGTCCGGTCGTCGCTTCGGAGTTGAGCGGACGTGTTTTTTCGTGCTCCTGTGCTTCGGAGGGGCTTCATTTCGGCGGCCCGTTGCAAGCGCGGGCCGTTGGACGTCGCCTGGCTTTCGTTCTGCTGGTGTGGGCGGTCGAGTGCCAGCTCCCTCCCCCCTTCCCAGTACCCGTCTCCAAAGCGGTCGGGACCGCCGCACCATGCTCGCCTCCGCGCTTCACTGTTCCCTTCGAGGTTTCTCGTCCCCCGGACGCAGCATTACGCCAGCCAACAGTGTTTGTGGTGTGTTGTGTGCGACGGAATCGACCACAGTGGAACTACTCTTCTCTACTGTTTTCTCACCTTTCTAATCTTTACTTTTCTTTCTCCTATCCTATTTCCCCAACTATTCCCGCTTGCGGACTGTGTTAAATGCAGGTGAGCTCCCATGAGAGCTTAATAATATCCCCAGTCCATTTATTTTCCTGCTTCCTTTACAAAGAAATCACTTCCCCCTGATTGCTTTTTTCCCCTGATTTTTTTCCTGGTGGCTTCCCCTGTATTCGCGCATGCGCTGTTTCTGTATATATCATTTTGTGTGTGCTAAAAGAGTTCAGTTGATATGCAGCACTAGTCCTGTGTTTTCTTTGTTGTCCCGTCTGTACAGTGCTATTTTAACATGTTTCACACGCCTCCCCCCCCTGTAGGCGTCAGCTGATTGTTTTCGCAGTCTATTGAGGTGCTCTTTACAACTACTTGCTTTTCTAGCGAATGGAAGTTCGAACTGGACAACGCTTCCAAGAAATGCATGTAAATGGAAATCGTATTTGTGACTGCACTTTATGCTAAACAAACATGCTTTCTGTGCCTGTTCCTGTGCCTGTCTACGAGGCCCCTGCAGCACGTGTGTCAACTTTTTTCTCCAGTTGAAATGCTTTTAGGTAGTTGCCCTTGCATTAGCTTAGTTTCAATAACCGTAAAATACCCAAGCCTAATATTACTGAAACTCTCCCAAGAGATTTTCCGTTTTTCTAGGTACGCTTACAGGATTTGTCATTGATTGTATGCTTGGGGACGTCACACAAGGTACATGATTAATGTTGTCAGGTTACATTAGGTCGCAATAATTCTATTTAATAGCAGCTTAAACAAAATCTCGACAAAAGCAAACCAGAGACTAGAAGATATCATGTAGAATGCGCATTTCCATTCTGGGTTTGTGGAACTATAGCTTTCAGTACTTCCAACTACAAAGAAAGTAGTGCAAGTGTTCATTAGTCGCTGCAGGGCTCTTTACCTTTTAAAATTTCATGCCCCCTCTCCCAGAATAAAGAAAGAGGAAAATTGTGTGAGGAACTAACTACTTCCAGCGAAGCTATGGCAGGTTTAAAGCCAATAAACAGACAGGGTTAAAAGCCAAAAAACCTTTTTGAAGAACAAACAATTTCATGATAAAAAACCTAAGCACTGGAGAAGAGGAGAAGAACGAAATAAAGAAATACAAGCAGAGGCAGCATAAAAGAGCAAAAAATGAACAAAGCAAATGCAATTCTACGAGGCAGTTAGTCACGAAACTTCCACGAAGGAGCAGACACTTCAGGAGAAATTTTAAAAAATTAGAAATTATGTAGCCTATTTACATTATGTACACAGAAAATCAGACATATTTCAGTGGTTTTAGACAAGATGGAGCTGAGGTAGCCAAATCAGTTCTTGCCTTGAAGAAGCAGATTGCAGTGATTAAGAGAGAAAAACAGTCACAGGTGGTGTAGGGGTGTTACCAGCATGCAGCATCCTTCGTTTGCCCATTTTGTCATTTTGCCGGCTTCTTTTATGCCTATCTTTTTTTCGCCCATGGTGCTGTCTTTGTACTGGCCATTTCCTCGCCATGTTTTTTTTTCTCCCGAATTTTTTATCCTTTATTTTATGCCAGTCCTTTCCTTTCCTTTCAAGTTTACTGTTCCCATTTCCACATGTAGCACAGTCAGCTGGACAGTTCTTCTTCTTTCCTTGGTTAACCTCCCTAGCTTTCTTCTACAGTTTCTTCCTTTCTTTGAAGTCGCACATTAGGTCATCTTAGCCTTGCTCTTACCATCACAAACTTCCCTAGAGGTCTGGTGGTATTACTGGTGGTGAAATAAAATTTGTTGGATAGGAATTGCTTGTACATATGACCCTCTTGCTTTTTCTGTGTTTATTTTTGCTTCTGATACACGGACTGATGGCATTGCGATGGCCCATTATTTTTGATGAAAATAAGAATGCTGATGACCACAATCTGAATGAGCATTAGCCAGAACTTTCATAATCAGCTACAGCATTACTGGAACCCAGCTTCGGTAGTGCAACTTCGTCATCATCCTTGTTGCTGTGAGCACGCTGGAATGGAAGCGTGGAAATTCTACAAGGTCTGGTGTGGCACCTTTGTGGCCACCGGTTTGATGTTGGCATAAATGAGAAGGCTGTGCTACACTTATCGAATTCCTTCGTTCTATCGCGTATCGCATTCGCATATCGCATTCCTTCCTTTTATCTAGTGTATACAGCTGAAGAACGTCTCCAGATGGCCCTGGCTGAACCAATACGTGCAGATGTAACTGTGGCAAATAATAAAATTGAGAGTTCAATTTATTGTCGGCTTTCTTAATGACTGCCATGTGCAATGCACATTACTGCAATGCACAATACTCTATATTAGCGATTGATAGTCTCATGCTAGGCAGTCTGATTCACCTGCTATAGTTATGTTTGGCAGCTGTTTCAAAATTAACCACTATGATTGAACTAATGAGCGGCAATAACAATTTATAGGTGCACTCAAATTAATTTACTTTTCGAGGGAGACGTATATCCTTCGTCGACTTCGCCTTGCACAAAATACGTGACGGTCCCATCGCGACCCAAGAAAGCGCATATGTGTGTTACCTCAACATTCTTCCTAGGCGGTCTCTGTTGACAGACAGATTTCCGGCCGAACCCGCAGGCATTTCAGGCAAAACCGCCTGCAGGTGGGGTGGTCCTGATAATTGGGCGTGAACAGAAGCGGCCGTTTCCGTTCATTGGCGAAGGCACCCAGGGAAGGACAGAATAATTTTTCTTAACGCCCGACCACACGGGTGCCCATCTCACATGAACGAAGTTTACTCCTCCCCCACCTCCTCTGTGCAGGTATATACATGGGCCATATGAGAGCAGAGGTGCAAGTATACGTCATTAAACAACGTCGCTGATCCGCCGAATTTAAGAAATGTGTCATGCAAAGCATCAAATATATTCTCGAAAATTTCAGATTGCGTGTTTCAGCGATCGAAGGAGCATGCACCAATCGCACACACCCATACAGGAGATTTCTGCACCTACATTCGGGATTACCTTTCGGCTTCGCCTTGTCCTCCTCTAGAAAACCACCTTATCGTGCAAATAAAGTTACCATTATTATTATTAGTGGGCGGTTATTTTATCTCTGACTCAAGAAAAAAACGTTCAGTGAAAGTATAACAGCACCCGTAAACAAGAGCGTAGTTATACGCTAGGCATGGTAAAATGGTTCGTACATTTGTTTGTTTTTAATTTACAAATCATATATGCTTAAAAGGAGCCGATGTGCCCAGACATGTTTCGCGTAACATATGACCGGCTGACGGCGAGTTCAAATCGGCAGCAGGCACTACGGACATGTAGAGAAGGTGTCCTTGAAGATAGGCGGCGGCGGCTTTATACCGTATCGTCGGCAGTCTTCGCAAGCGTGTCTTCGCAAGCAACGAAGTGACACAGCAGACACTAAGGCGTGTTAGAGTGAACCTTTGTAAATTAGCCCCACACGACTGACGCTCCTCACAATATACCGAAACTGAATTTGGCGCCTCATCCCGACGTCTTCTTTTTGCTTATAATTTAATTTATTTTTGTTCGTCAAGCATGAATACTTCAAGAAAACTAATAAAAAGCATACAAACTCGTAAAAAAACTCAGTTATTGCCATAAACGTTGCCTAATTTTAGCTTAGGGCCCTAGATTTGTGCCTCATTTTTAAGAATAATTGTTAGCGTAATCTTAAACTACTGATCTGGCAACTACAGCGTGGCATCATGGCGGCATTCGTGTTTAGACACATTTTTGAGCCAGCTTTACCCAACGGTTCTATAAACGTTGAGCTTTACCCGCCTGGTTGGCATCGAGGTGCTCACGCGTTTGTTTACGTAAAACCTAGATGGCGCCACCATACCGTGGCAGTACAAGGGGATATGGGCTGGTCCTCCCTGTTCTGTGGGCTGGTCGTCTTTCGAGGCGAGGGAGGCGCAGAGCAAGATAAAGTTTAAGGAGCGACTTCGTGACATGGAGGACGAAAAATGGGCCGCGAGGGTGTTTAAGTACCTGTATTTGAGGAGCGTGGACACGCGGTGGAGACGGAGGACCAGACAGCTGACCAAGCGGTACGGAAAGTCGGTAGGGGAAAGCGGGGTTTACACAACAGTTAAAAAGCAGGTAAAGGCAGCAGAGACGACGAAGTGGGCACAGAGAATGGAAGCGAAAAAAAACCCTGGAGACTTATAGGGCAGAGAAACGGGAAATTAAGAAGGAGGGATTCTATGGCAATACGAGAGGCAGTGCGTTGCTCTTCGAGGCACGAGCAGGGTGCCTAAGAACCCGGGTATACACGGGTAGCTACAGGCAGCAGGATGAAACGTGTGCATGCTGCGGCAGTGATCGGGAAACTATAGACCATATTGTCAGGAGCTGCACAGAGATACGGCCACCACGGGGTGAGGGGGAAGCGACGCTGGCGGAGGCTTTGGGATTTGGGGCGAGGGGGAACCTCAACTTTAAGGCCATAGAGGTGACGAAGAGGCGACTGGAGTGGTGGTGGAGGAAAAGTAGGGAAGGGATGGGTACGCAGGCGGAGTAATCATGCGGACGAGAATTTAGAACAGCGAGGGGAGAAAATAAGGGGGGTGGGGGCGATTAGTTTAAAACAGAAAAGAGGGAGAGGTGGGAGGGAGGACGCAAATCTATAGGTTAGCTGGGAGTAGGGCAAGTAAACGCAATAACACAGGCAAGTCGGTTGCTGACAACCGACGCCCCGATTTAAAGGGAAAGCCACTAATCATCATCATCATCATCATGCCGTTTTGTGCCTTTGGTTTGTTTTTGACCTTCTTTAACCTGACTTGTTTTTGTTCTGGGAGAAAATAGTTGCCTGAAACATAGTGCTCGCTCGACAAATATGGTCGCGTAAGACACCGCAGCGTCAATCAATCGGCCAGTATCGTCTGAGACGACCCCGAAGCTCCGCAGTTCTTTGCAGCTAAACAAGCATAGTGCGCGCAGTACCAACAGCAGTACGCATCGGGCCTTCTATGTTTACATGTGCTTTCGTAACTTACAGTATTTGTCCCACCATTCTTACGGCTTTAAAAAGAATGTGCCCTACATTTAAGCACAAATAGCTCGTTCAGCAAGCTTATAAACTCTGCCTAATTTGCGTTTGCTTTTGCCGCCCTCCGCCAATCGCAGAGCTGTCTCATGTGACATCATAGGTTCTGTTGCGGGAAATGAGCTAGTGGGTCGTATGGTCATTTCCTTTTTTTCCTAATTATGTAGCTTATTTGAGCGAAGTTTACGTTAAAAGTGCTGTCAGTATGATTCTAACGAGGCAATCTTTTTAATGAACCAAACTTGTGTTTTCTCTTCATGGCTCCTTTAAGCGTCAATTCCATTTAAGCGATTTCCGTTTATCGAGATTATTGGGGGTAATAGATACTCCGCTCAGCGTATAAAATTGCTGTTGAAGGTTTATAATGTAAGGTTTTCAAAATACTTTACTGCAACGACCCCGGGTAATCCGAAAATCAGTTTCTGGGCCACAAAGATTACGTTTGTAAGTACCAGGAGTACACAGGCCAGTCCGTGAAAAAAAAAAAAAAAAGCATCTTTAGGAAAGCTTCGGAAATAGGGCTGTTCCTAGCAACGAAATACGACTCATTATATCCGGTAGGCCCGTGATAACTCAGACTTGAAGGGACCCCAGGATTTTGTTTGAATTATCGGGAGTTTGAATTATCAAAAGTCTTCATAAATATGACTCGGGGCAACATACCAATTTGTTTTGTAATGAAACATTCACATATATTTAGTAATACAATATTCACACACAATACCGAAGTGCTATTCATACATTTAATAAAAATTCACGAATGGATGACTGCTTTGTCTTTGCTTGAGAGTTCAGAACAAAGTTTTCGATGCCAGTAAGAGCAGGTAGTTCATTGCTAGTTTTCTGCACTAGCTGTTGGCGCGCGCGGTTTCGCTTTGGCAAGTGTATTTGTGTCTGTTAGTGATACAAGGATGCAAATGTGCCGCTATAAGCGGCAAATGCGGCAGATATTTTCCGGCAAAGACAAGCAAAAAGTACGAATTATCCGAATTTACGCAATGGAGCAGTTTGAATTAAGAGGCTTTGAAAACGTAGCGGGCCAACCAAAATTTTGAAATTTGTTTAAATTAACCAAAATTTTGAATTATCCGAATTTGAATTATCGCGAGTCTGCTGTAACTGAAAAGTCTGCGAATTCAGGGTAGTATTGGCCACCGGAGCAGCGTACGAATTCTCGAAATAGACAAAGATGACGCTGCAAATATTGACTGGGTAAAATAAGGCCTAGTTGCAAGTAAATTTCTAACGTAATATAAATAATAGGAAAACCTTAAGTAATCCGGAACCCTCAAAATAATAGCCGCAGTGATTATATCAAGAATCGAGCAGCGCTTCCAGTACACTCTATAAGGCGTCAGTCACGCTGGAAACTTGAAGTCATCAGTAGAGCAGCCAGGCGGAACTTGGCTAGTCTGCTCAAGTTTAAATATTGTCACGAAGTGAAGGAGGAAATGAATTTCCTGTAGCAATGAACGTTCATTGGAGCTAACTTGTGCTCCGCAATAAACTTAAAGAAAACACAAGCGGCGTAGAAACAGTCAGCGAAGTGACGTGCACAGCGTCGGCGAATCGAATGCCGCGGTGTTTGGTCTGCGAGCATCGTCCTGCGCTATACTTTCTAGAACCGCCGAATCAGATCGAGAATACTGGCGATCAGAGAACCTTCTGCTGTAGTGACGACAGGGCGGAAGAACCTCTACATAAAATAAGATAGCCTGTGTGGCATACAAAGGAAAGAGGAGAGAACATGCGATTCGCTTCGAGAACAGATAATACAGCCGGGCGCAGCCAGACGCCGGCAACGAAACAAAAAACAATGTATGTTTCGCGGCAATATAGTACTGCGAAGGGAGATTGAGCAGTCCCAAGAAGCGAATCACCAGTGGCTAAGAACCTCCAAGGAAAGGGTTTTCATTAACCGAGAAGAGCAAGGAGGTGCCAACCGTCCATTCTCGTCAAGCAATCCTAAAGGCAAAGATCGCCTTGGGAGAGGTCTAGACGATACGACACGAAGGAAGAAATTTCAGGGAAGCTTGCACTTACCCGCAAGACTTGAATGGCGGAGCTGTTGCAGGTGATAATTGCCAGACCATGGTTAAGTTTCAGTAACACCGTTTATTTGCATAGTTTATTGCATAGTAATCGTCGTCACATGCATCGAAGAGGTCGTCGTCCTCTTAGCGGCGGGTGGTGGATGCAAAGTCGTCCTCAGCACTGTCAACTTCCACCAGCACTTCTTGATGGACTCGAGGAAGCGCTAGCGGAATCTGCAAGTCATCTCGGAAAGGGTTGACACACTCGTAGCCATGTCTCCAATTAACCATAATGGCTTCTAGAGAATGCGTCGGCCGCGGTGACCTCTCCCAAGAAGGGTGCATTTTCCACTTTAGCATTAGCGCTGGAGTGTTTTCTTTCTTTTGCTAAAGCCACTGCGCGAGCCGGGGACTCGGCGGTCGCCGCGAGGTTTCGGCACTGTCGCGTTAATTGCGTATTTCTTTGTTTTTCGTTACTCATAATGTTAGTATACTTGCACCTCAACCGTAACGCAAAGTAGGTAAGGGTTGAGGCATTTGCTTTTTTGGTTTTTTATGAACTCCGAAATAATGGATTATTATCTTGCTGTACCGCGTGTGCTTTGCAACAATAACGCAAAATGTTTTTGGGCTGCAAATTATTTGTCGACGCAGATATTAGCATAGGAAAAATAATTTTCCTGAATTCGGGTGTGAATGTTCGCGAGTAGAAATTAAAAGCGAGTAGAAAGAGAAAAGCTCGTTCCGTTTAATCGCATGCGCCTTCAAAGGACGTCTCACATATCAGACACCTGATTAATTCTAATGTATGAATCTATGTACCAACGCAATTTGTGCAAGTTGCTCAACAGCAAAAAAAAAAAAAAAAAAAAGATCGGGATGTGCCAAGTGCGAACAAGTATCCTGCAAGCGGAAGGAAATAAAAATGCCCTGTGACAAATTGAACAGATGACCCTTTGATGTCGAAAAGGCGGCCCATGGGACCTGAAAGGCTTCCGGAACCGACGTCCCCCAACAACACGTTTCATCCCGTGAAATAGCCAGGGCACCGGGCTGGTCGAGCGGCGCAAGGAGAAGACGATGCGTCCGTAGCAGACGACAAGACGAACACTGGCAAAAGCTAAGTCATTAGCGACGCTGCAGTTGACCCGAGCCTGCTCGATACGTACTAACGCACATTGTTTCACAAGTCGAAAGAAAATTTTACCCGGCTATTTCCTTCGAGTGAGAAATGCGGCACGAGCGCCACGAAAAAAGCACGCGTCCGAGCGGGGCGAGCCCACCCCGGCCCATAAACGAGCCTCGTCCACACGGGGGAACCACAGCGCCTTCCGGCCCGCTTGAGAGTGCGTGCAGACGACAATTACGTTTCTTGGAGCCCATGCTGGGTCGTTTTGTGAGGGCTCCCCTCTTTTTTTTTTTTTTTTACTTCCTGGTTCGGCGAATTTCAACGGCGAAAAGCTGGCCACTTTGGGAAACCGTCGCGAGCGGCTAGACCGTGTGTGAAGGCCCTGGTTCTCGCGCCGTGGGGGAGAGAACAAGAGAGAAGGAATTGTCTTCAAGTCTGCTAAGCCACGTGGTGTCAGTTTTTGGAAACTCGACGCCGTGTCCCGAAATCCTGGCCATGGCACGCGCTCACGAGCTCTCGGCATTTTCTTGGTATTTTTCCCGGCATTGGCAAACTTACGGTAAATCATCGTGCTGGTGCTTCTTGAGCCCATAGAAATTGTCTGTGTTCTTTGAAGGATTCTTTGCTTCAGACGTCGGCCTTTCTATTGCCTGATGCTTGTACTGTGCGCATATGCCTTGTTTTCTTGCCATGTAATTCTGCAGATGGCATTTTCTTCTGGTGTTTCTCTTTCACGTATTTCTTGTTCTGCTGCCCTCTTTTCCTGTAAATGGTACTCCCTTGCATCTGGTGTTCCTCTAGCGCGTCGGTTGTGTTCAGCTTCCCAACGCATTCAATCTGTTCTTTCGGAAGATTTATTCTTCAGAGGAACCTTTGCGTACCATCTGAATATGAAATTCACATTCATCCGTGTTCGCACTCTCTGCACGATGAGTCTTGCGCCATTTTGTTGGTGATGCTGGCTGCTGTCACATGATAATCACTTAAATTCAAACCCGGTCCGGCTTCACAGGAGGTGCAGACATTTCATGCTCTGTGTCCTATTAATCTGCGTGCTGCGAGTCTTTAGTGTCATCTCATTAGTGCAAATCGGGGTATCTTCCCGCTCCTGTGGCCGCACCCGAAAGACACCCCAAATCCGACGTGTGCGGGCTCAAAAGGGCTGAAGCATTTCATGCGTCCATAGTCCCGACTGTTCCGGTAATGCAGGTCTACGGTTAGCAGTATGTGATTGAGTCCTTCGTGCGCAGGCATCTGGCCCACACGTATGCGTCGAGTCACCCGCGCATGAAGGAAGGCGAGTCGTGTGGCGGGGATGCCTTCCGAGACACCGGGGGAATCACCAACGGAGCCGCCTGGTACGCCGTCGCAGGAGGTGCGTATCTTTTGGCCGTTGGTCGCAGCCGGGTAGGGCAAGAAACGCACAAGACATGAGTGCGAGCCCTTATCTCACGTACCTCAGTCTGTTCAAGCAGGGCTAAACAGCCAACAACAGGTTCGCGAATAACACTTTTGCGCTTTATTTAAAAAACGCGAAAAAATTGGCGCAGCGTGCACTAGTGGTGCAAGGCTGGAGAATCAGCGGAGCTGGGGGTCGACCTAGCTTCTTCCGGTTTTGCTAAGTTTTGCTAGGCTTTGCTAAGATTTGTTAGGTTTTGCGATGTTCTTGCTAGGCTAGGCTAAGAGTTGAGGGGTGAGGCCAAGTTCAGCCGGATTTTACAAGGCCGTTCCGGTCAGTCCCCCACACTAACCGCGGATCCCAGGGGGGAAGAAGCTACGTCTACCCCCAGCTCCACTGTTTCTCCAGCTTCTCACCACTATTGCAAGCTGTGCCAATTTTTCTTTTCGTTTTAGTAGCCCAAGAAAGATTATAGCCTTCAAAACGGTATAGTAAGGGGTGCGCATACGCATACGCCCCTTGTGCTCGCACTCGAGCAGGTGTGAAAGCCGGCTTCACTGTTACAATACCCTATCTGCGGTGGTGCACCCTTTACAGGTGGCACTGTTTTTTTTTTTCTTGGTATTTTTTTGCTAATGCCACAGGACCAAGCTCAAGCTTAAACAGCTTCGCTGTTCAAAGGTCACTGTGTCACACCAGCATTGCTTTTTCCGGTTGAGCTTTGAGAATGTTTTGGTATCAAAGGAGGTTGGAAGTTTCATCGATGTGAGTTTTTTTTTAATGCTGATAACTAGTGAGCCATTCTTTTATTTTGAATGGGAGTAACACGGGGTCAACGTTTTCACGTTTTAGGCGAAGGTTATATGACTATGGTGCCATATATTTTTCATGCCCGCGAATGAAAACTTCCAAGGCTTCACGTGTCTTCGAAGCTCAAGGCTGGTGTGTGCGTTAATTAGCACTTGGTCGCCACCAAGTCGCACGCCATTCAAAACATACATTAAGCTTATGTCTCATCTCTTTTACACGTATCTTGAGTAGATTAGTTAATAATATGCACAGTTTTCAAGGTCAAACATGACTTCGACCTGAAGGTTATTGGTCCCATCACTTGAGCATTTCGAGTAAATTAGTTAATTATAGGCACCGTTTTCAATATTAATAAAGTCAAAGTAAAAGTGTGTGCGCTTATGTCTTTCTTAAGTATGACCTCCGTCAACGCTCAAATGAAACAGCATTTGCTCATACGTTTCACCTAAATTATCACCTCTATGTCGTGCACATCAACCTTTAGTGAAATGACTCATGATTTCTTTTTTTGTTTTGTTTTCATGGCGCCGTTGGTGCGGAATTTTGGGGTTAAAATGTTGATGTCGAAATCGAGGCCTCTTTTTTCTCTTTAGTAAGGCTCGTGTTCTTACACCGCACATCGCAGGAATGCAGGACTTCAACTACCTTGGTTCGAACGACTTCGAGATTACGGTTGAACTCGGCTGTCGCAAGTTCCCGATGGCCTACGAGCTCCAGAAAGAGTGGGAGGACAACAAGCAGGCGCTTGTCAATTTCCTTTGGCAAGTACGTACGTGCGACGCTCTTGTTGCGGCACAAAAAATAAAGCAATGGTCCACACTCGTGTGTGGACCTGTTTACTAAGAACCTCGCAAATCCTAATCAACGTCTCTCAGGCTCATGTTTCACACATTATGGCCTGTTCTCGCTGAAACGTCGTTTTCATGTGTCAGCGCATTTATTTCAATAGGCGGTTCGTTTATTATAGCGCGTAGACTGCCCCCTTCATATATGAGAGAAGAGACGCAAAAACTCCATATTGACTATGGCCCCAGAGGAAAAGGCCGCCAGCTTTTGCAGGCGGGAACCGTTGTCACCAGCAGAGTGTCGCAGCTACTTGGTGTCGCTGACATCGAGTAGTGATTGTTCCTTTCCAAAGTCGGCTCCGAGGAAAGGTATGCTAGGTATGCTAGCAGATGCTAGCATGCTAGCAGATAAGTATGCTATCAGATAAGTATGCTATTTCATCTGAATCCTGAAGGGCCCTCGGTGCGAACGAGGCGAAATACAAACAAAACATTCGGTATGATGTGTTTCGTCGGCCAGACGCTAAGCCACTCATGTTCTAAACACCAATCTTGAAATGTATCGAAAATTGGTTTTAAAAAAGCACTAAGAGTGACATACTATACCTCTAATACGTCAACACTTCTGACGGATGTGGGAGATATTCATAATCTGTGTTGCAGCCCGAAGCACACACTCGAAAGACATGGGCACAATGTTGTAACATGAGGACTAGACTTGGAAGTAGCGGTGTGCGAATAGTGATTGTTGCTTTCGAAGGGTATGAGAAGTGAATAAGGATTTGGTTCAGATCGTTCCGAATCGAAGCGGATATTGAGCGATTTACAGTACGAATTTCTGAAACTGTGTGTGTGTGTGTGTGTGTGTGTGTGTGATGTGAGAGAGAGAGAGAGAGAGAGAGAGAGAGAGAGAGAGAGAGAGAGAGAGAGAGAGAGAGAGAGAGAGAGAGAGGAGAGAGAGAGAGAGAGAGAGAGAGAGAGAGAGAGAGAGAGAGAGAGAGAGAGAGAGATATTCGCCGCCATGCTACTCGGCGGTGAAAGGAGCAGAGTTGCATACAAGAAACTTTTAAGTTTTTTTTACTGGAAATTTAGTTTATACAGCATGCTTAAATAACTGGCCCGTAACTGCAGAAAAATACTGGGCTCCTATAAAAAGGTTAGCAAAATTCTCCTGTTGCACTAGCACAAAAGCGCTATCCTACTGCTTTTGGCTTCATTTATGGTGCTATATTTTATATAGGCCATTTTTTGTCTTATGTGGTGAGATCGACTGCAACTGTTTCAGTGCACTAGTGTAGTTATGGTATAGCTACGTACTCTGACAACCTGTGGGAATAACACAGTTTTTTTATGAAAAAGAAATGTAAATGGCAGTTTTATGAAGTTCCATCTCATCTCCAGGAAGGAAACTCGGAGTATGAGGCAATGCAACGGATGAAAAATTAGCTTTGTTTATAAACCCTTTCAGGCAAGCCTTCATGGGGTTGGTATCATCCTTCCTTTACGCACCTCTGCTTGTGGGTCTCGTTCCCCGTGCTAACAGCACATATGTGCTGTTAGTACACGGGAAGACACCCGCGAAATTTCTATTAATTTATTAGCGAAATTTACTAATTTATGCACTTGTATTAGGCATGAAATGTCCTTCGCACAACCTATACTCAAGATTTTTGTGTGTGCGGTGCAGTTAAATTTTGAAAGTAAAATTTTACTTTCAAAAATTACTTGCACCTAATTTCATTCCTAATACAAGCGCATAAATTAGTTCAGGCGAAAATCGACACAACTACATGATAATAAAGGTGCAGGGTTGGTCGGTGGGGTGAGCAAACCCGCTTCGCCTGGGCGCAGTGCCAACGCCCTTTTATTAATAAGCCTAATAATCGTTTCTGGGAGTGCAAAGCCAGGCAAGATTACCGTCTTTTTGCTGTGCTATGCATAAAAAAGAAGCATTGCAGGTAAGAGAAAACATCAACTTCGCGCATCATTTGATTAGGAAACCGAGTACTATGTCAGTACGAAGATAAGCTTCCTTGACTTGGGGGTGTTGACCCGGGCAGCTTTAGCGCGGCCACGTTATCGCGATGCCAAAAGACAAGCGCGAGGGTCGAGTTGGCCCAATGCCAAGGTGGTAGGACTAGGGAGCGCACCCCAAGAGCGCCTTCCTTTTGCCGTTTAGCCGCACGTCACTGGTGCATTGCGGGACAGCCCGTTGCTGCTAGTGGGGAAAGTCAAGTGCATGTTTGCGGCGGTCGGCCGTAAGCGCTCAAAGTGCAATATATCCAGTGCTCAGCTAGTTCTAACTCATTGCTGATTGATTGTAGGGTTTAACGCGCCGACGCAGCG
The DNA here is from genome assembly GCF_048455015.1 of Haemaphysalis longicornis. Lineage (NCBI taxonomy): Eukaryota > Metazoa > Arthropoda > Arachnida > Ixodida > Ixodidae > Haemaphysalis > Haemaphysalis longicornis. Next base: position 1,244,935 of record NW_027526401.1, on the reverse strand, counting down.
CGGGCGATGAGGCGCGCCGTAGTGGAGGGCTCCGGATTAATTTTGACCACCTGGGGATCTTTAGCGTGTGCCGAAATGCCGTACACACGGGCGTTTTTGCTTTTCGCCTCCATCAGAAAAGCGTCCGCCGCGGCCGGGAATCGAACCCGCGCCCTCGTGCTCAGCAGCACAACGCCTTAGCCACTGAGCCACCGCGGCGGATAGTTCTCATTGCAAAGAATATATTTTGTATGTTTTTTTTAGCGGGGTATTTCTTGTTTTTAACAAGGCATTATTTGATGTGTCCGAGTTTTTTTTTTTTCTCTCTTTTTGGATTTTCGAACTTGGAAATATTTTTGAAATTTGAATTGTGCTATTCCATGAGAAGCCTAATCGAATATTTCGTTATCCGCTTCAGTATTCGAAAGTTTCTATTTTTTGCACACCCCCATACTTGGAAGCCCTCGTATTTAAAATATTACGAATTTCATTAATTCGAACTTCCGGTTTATTCGAACTGACGCTGCGGTCTCGGCGAAGTTATGTGCATTTAAATAGCTTTCGTTAAATCGAACAAATTTTCAGGCCCCTTTGAGTTCGAATGAATGAGATTGGACTGTATAAGCACCCCTTTCTAATCTGCGCCATCATCCTCTTTTTATGCTGCCCTATTCTTCTCATTAGCCCTAAATACCAGGTTTATTTTTTTAGTCCAAGCACGTGAAGCCCAGCTGATTTTTTTTTTCTTCAGCATATCCAGCGTGGGTGACACTCCTGTTACCTAAGCTAAAATCCTACCTCACATGATGCGATTGTTATGATGCGATTATTTCTATCAACGCAGGTTACGGGCACATGAGCCAAAGCTAACCTAAGGTGACGTAACTGAACTAGTCTGTCGAGGCTATACATTTCTGCTCGCACGCAGAATCCGTGTGACATTTTCATGGTATGTCCTACAGTAATGATGCAGCATTTTCAAGATGGGCATTTTTTGTAGATTCGCCAAGCCTTCTTTTTTTAGAGTGAACTTCAGAAAGTACATATTGTACAGTTGGCGTTTATGGTTTCAAGAAAATGGCTACGTTTTTGTTTACAGGCGCACATTGGAATCAAGGGTCTGGTCACTGACAGTTTATCGGGTGAGCCAATCGTCGACGCGGACGTGGAAGTAACGAACGTCACCGACGGAGAGCCCAGGCTGATCCGTCACAACGTCCTCACCAGTGAGTGCGCAAGTGGCACCGTAACTAGAGCTCATGATGATCCTGACGACTTCGTTCATACGGGGCGTCGAGCAGTGTCCCTGTAGAGTTGTGGGTGACTTAAAGACTTGCTTGTTGTCTATATAAACTCGGAGCTTTCCACTATGGTGGCATCTACACAGTCATTCAGTCAACTTGGAACAAGAATTAAAATAAGAAATGTGGAATTTTTGAACAACTAAGTAAATAAATATAATTATTCGAGGTGGCGTGGACTATCCCTTCACGTGTTTACATTTTTTGCTAGTTTAAAAAATTGTTTAAGGTAAAGGACGAACGTTTTAGCGTGGGTAATGTTGAAATTTTGCAATAACAAAATTGGAGGGCATCGAAACAAACATTGAAGGCAAAGGCCTCTAGGCTTTTTGTTGTGTTTGAAATTTTTTTTGGAAACATTATCTTACTTTTAAATGCCAGTGGTTTTATTTAAACTAGTTTGTTCATAAAGCAAATTAAATATAGGCCAGGTGGTTAATACCACACTGAATGAATATTCATTACTTTGGCACCGCAAAATTTAAAAGTAATATTGTTTTATCCAAGGTACATAAGACATCCTGTATGACCGCAATGCTGCTGCGTGATCATGAAACACCGGGATGAAGTATTACTGCACGTACATATGGTGGAGGCTTTCGAAGTGCACTCGATGTCTTTGTCAAATTGCTCAGCAACCGCAGAACCAGAGGGTGATTATTTCATGCTTTTTTCTCTTTTTGTCTCGTTAATTACCTCAAGACATAGCAGCGCGTTTGCGACACTGCACTTTGGGTAGCTGATATATTTAGGCAGGTGGCAGGGGGAACGTGTAGTAATCCAGGGGACATTCTCATCTGGTTAATGTTTAAGCCACATTGTGTCAGAGTTAATTTGCAAGTGCTAGGCGCGAAAGCAATACAGCACTTGTACATGAGAATATTGGCTTGCACCCTGTTGAAAAGCCAGTGTTCTTTGTCGGCCCTGTGTTGGAATGAACATTAGACTCACTGCTTAGCACATTTTTCTTCAGTTCTTTTCAACTCTTACGTTTAACCCTACTTTTCGTGACGATTATGCCCAATCGCTGGGTACACAAAGAAAGGAATGTGCTTCTTCCTACTTCCGAAGTCCAAACAGGCGTAGTCAATGTGGTGCGACCTAAATGTTTTGTCGTGCAAGGCATCAGCCTCGCAACAGCTCTAGCAGTAGCACCAAAAGCACAACACAGTATGGTGGGAGTAACATAATGAAGATTGTAGATGCCATTACAATCCGCTTGAGCAACATAAAATGGTTGAGGTGTGGAAACATTTGAATTCTAAGTGTAATTTAAGTCATGATGTAACAATTCTGTTTGACCTTAAAATAGATACATTGTATACTAGTGTGCGAACAATTCGAAACACCGAATACGGATCTCACAGTCTTGAGTCATGACACTGCCCTAAACAATGCCTTCTGTTTTGTTTACTTATTTGTTTTGTTGCCAGCGTCTGGCCACGCCCGGCTGCCTTATCTGTTTCTTTGATAGACCACGGCTGGCATAAGCAATTACTTTTTCGGAGCCGTTCTGCTTCTGGACGAGGACAGCACCCAAGCCTATATGTCACTGGAGTCTGGTTGCATTTCTGTCTCGACGAGGAGATGGGGCTGAGCTGAATTTATGTCTATCCTAGAATTACAGAAATTGTATTGAGGTACCTGGTAATTTAATCTATACAGAGGACAAGTTACTGGTTGTTAAGGCAGGTGGCGAAATGTGAAGTCACGCCAACAAAATATAAGCCACAGAAATTCGCAGCCACTGGTGATTCTGCATAACAAAATGCGTCTGACCATCAGTTTCCCAGCTCGGCCTAGTTGTGCGCATTCGTCTCTACTTGACTGAGTATGGTTGATTAGTGAAAAAGACTGATTTTCCGCACTGACATGGTGCAACCACTTCTGGTTTTTCTCCCTAAAACGCAGGCACTAAAAGTAGGGGTGGGTGCTTACAATAAAGGCCTGTTTGCATTTCGTAGTTCTGTGTGTGTTTTTGCGTGTGTGTGCGCGTGCGTCTGCGTGTGTGCGTGCGTGCGTGCGTGCGCAGGTGTGTGTGTGTGTGCGTGTGTGTGTGTGTGTGTGTGTGTGTGTGTGTGTGTGTGTGTGTGTGTGTGTGTGTGTGTGTGTGTGTGTGTGTGTGAGAGAGAGAGAGAGAGAGAGAGAGAGAGAGAGAGAGAGAGAGAGAGAGAGAGAGAGAGAGAGAGAGAGAGAGAGAGAGAGAGAGAGAGAGAGAGAGAGAGAGAGAGAGAGAGAGAGAGAGTATGGTCCTCAAAAAGTAGGTACGGCAGCTTAGAATTAAGGGTGCCTCAATCGGCGTAAATGCTGAACTCTGTGTACTAGACAAAAAGAATGGGTACTGCAGGCGTCAAGTATTTTCCCATGATGATGAGGCAGCACCTCGCCTCTCCGACTGATCTCGTTGTGGAGAGGGAAGAGACACATTCTGTTCCCTGTGTGCAGGCGAGAATGGCGAATACTGGCGGCTGCTGATCCCCGGCACGTACGACGTGCGAGTCTACCGGGACGGCTACCTACCCGAAAAGAAGAGAGTCGTCGTTGAGGAAAGGCCTCGCAAGGAGGCGCAGCGTGTGGACTTCCACCTCAAGCCAGTTGCCGCCAGAGCTATGGTGAGCTTTCACTCCTACTTCTTATTTGCATTCCATGTAATAGAACGAAATTAGGTGCTGGAGGAACGAAAGATGCACAAAGTAAACGGGACACGATGCCTCTCCGTGGTTCCTTCGTTCCTCCTGCGCTTAATTTCTCCATGACTGACCAACTCTCCCAAGAAACCACAATCGTGGGGCATGACTGTGATGAAGCGTACCGACATTTTTACCGCCGTTTGAACCCTGGGCTGTGCGGTGAATGACGTCTAACAGATTGATTCAATTTTGTGGCACACACACAGGGCCCAGCAACTCAGCCCACGATAAAAATGAAGGAAACTAGCAAAGTGAATAAGAATAATTTATTAACCAAAAACATTGCATATATACGCTCGTGATGCAAAAATATATCTAAATTGGCTATGGATACTATCAATAGTTCTACGATGGCGCATTAGTCTTTTTTTTTTACTTGCCCTGCCCGTTGCATGCAGTGCTCGTGATCCCATGCGCCTGTGTGTATCCTCCGAGAAACGCAACGAGGCTTACATCTGCTCTAACGATAGTATACCATCTCTTCACGCCCTCCCTTCCCCTAAGCAGTATGAGAGAATGAAAGCTTTTCCAAAATTTCACTTAGTGCTAGGCCGTAGGAGTTTTGAACCGAACATGGCAAATTCTATACACTAAACGAAAATATAGTTTTCGCCCATGTTTCATATTCCGGCAAGTTGTCGTACATGCATTTTCTTTGGTCGTCACAATGGAGGTTCATTGACGGAAACACCATGCATAGTTTTTTGTCATAGTAAATAAATAATCTACTGGCTTCAACACTTTGATTCGATGACACTGTCCAGTGCTAGTGTCATGTTTTAGCCGGACTTCAAGTTCCAGGAACACATAGTTCACTTGTGAAGGGCAAAAGATGCTTTAATTTTCTTAATGGACCCTGTCCATTCAAAGAGTACTCCAACTTCATGATAATAATTTGAAGACATTCGAACAAATTTCAATATTATACGGGAAAGCTGATTCAGAGGCTATTATGGGTAAGTTTGATTGCATTCAGCATGTTTTTTCAGTAGTGTTTACGTTGTTTCTTCAGCTTTTCCTTGACTTTTAGATTGTTCCTGTATGGTTGCGCTGCAGTGGCCACTTTGGTCGGCGGTTTACCAGAAACGAACACTTCCCTTTTCTTCACAACCACTCCAAAGTACCATTCATGTCTTTAACATAGCTTACTACCATAACACTTGCTGGCCGCCGTTTTAAGAAAGTAATAAATCGATATTTTATGATGGCCAGTTATTGATAGTGCTATAGTGATAGTTCATTGATGCCAGAATATTGATTGGTAATAGAAGATTGAACAGCCTAATTAACTGCCGATAGTATCGATTGTTTGTGTATAGCTTTCCACATATGAACACAGGAGTATTGCAACATATTCACGGGTTTGCAAATGTGTTTGTACTAAGGGTATGTGGACAGTGATTTTTTGCTTTTGAAGTGAATACGGAGCGAATAAGGATTTTGTTTGAATAATTTCAAATTCAAGTAAATATTTTCGAATCGAAGCAGCTATTTAGTGATTTCAGATAACGAAACTGAAATTTATAATTTGTGATACATGCTTCAGTAACTAACCTGTAAAAAAATAAAGGGTTCATTCAAAAGGGATCCCAATTTTTTCTGTCGAACAAAACAAACACAGAACATTTATTCTGCTGCTTTTTGCTTTATTTGTGATATTATAGTGCATATGCGACAGCTTTCAAATAATGTGGTGACCGCAACCTCAAGTGCTTGTAAGTGTTAGTGTAATTATGGTATAATGTATATTCTGACAGGCTATGGGATTGAAAAAATTCCCATATAAAAAATCAATGTAAATAGCACTTCCATAAACTTTAATGTCAACTCTAGGAGAAAAACTCTGCTTATGGGTCAACGCAAAGCATGAAAAATTAGCCTGATTTATAAAGCCTATCAGGCAGGCCCTCACAGAGTGATGGTATCATTACCGCTTTCCAACATTCTGCTCACGGGTCCTTTTCTGTGTGGTAGCGACCCCAAAACACATGCGCTGCACGCAGAAGAATCTTAAATGTGGATTCTTCGAAGGTAATTTTATACCTAATATAAACGTCTAGAAGTAGTGGAGACCGAAATTAAGGCAAGTGGGATTTTTTATCTGGGTATTAAGCTGGAATTTTTTATCTGGAAAGTTTTGACTGGGGCAGCTTAAGGGCGACCGCGTTATCGGGATGCAAAAAGGGAAGCTTGAGGGTGGAGTCGGCCCAATGCTAACGTCATTAAAGACGCTCCCAAAAGCGCTTTCGTCTTGGTGCTTAGCCGTACGTCACCGGTAAATTGCGGGAAAGCCCACTGCCGCTAGCGGAGAAAGCCGGTGCATGTTTGCGGACGTCGATCGTACGCGCTCAAAGTATAATACTTCCGGTTTCCAAATAGTTCTAGCACGTTGCAAAGAATGTGTTTTGCAAGTGCTTTAGCCCGGCATCCCTGGTTTTCAACTATAGGCATAAGTTTATGTTTCAGAGCTTATTTAATCTGCCGACTTCCGTTTTCTAACTTCGAAATGTTCCAAAAAATACCAGAAAATTTCAAAAAGTGCTATTATATTCGAAATAGAATTGATTATTGTGTTATTCACTTTGATATTCGAAGGCTTTGACTATTCGCACGCTCCTAGTTCGTACAGCTGCAATTTGTCAGTGATCGTAACGGAATCTTCGACCTATTATGGGCTACGTTGTATCAAGGCTCGGTGACAATCGTATAGGTAAAAGGGAGGCACACTGTTTCCCGAGTACGGTTAGAAATTAGACGAAAAGAAAACGAAGTTCGTCGCTGCTCAAACTTTCTGCGCGTGATTTGTAAAGCATCGCTGCTACAATCTGAAAGTTTGTTCCCTAAAGGTAACCTCTTCGCTCTGACAGCAGGCGTGTCAGGGAGCAACCTTTACAGGACACGCGTTGTTTGGATGATGCGTCGGCGAAAAGAAAAAAAAAACAGAAACAAAGGAGAAGCACGAGCATCGGCAGAAACACCAAACAACAACGTGGCGACGACTTAGTGCGCTTTTCTGGAACCTACGTCCAACAGCTATACTGTTTGCCAGATAGTGGACCGAAAGGCGAACTACACGGCCGGGGTGCCCGGCAAGCGCTTACGAGTACCGAGCATGCATAGCATGGGAAACAGCGTTTATTACTACTGCTTGAAATGTTCATTCGCAATATTCTACCTTCTACCCACTGTATCTCAAGGTCACGTTTTTGCACTTTTGCCATTTTTGCGGACCGAACATGTGGCTGCCTAGCCCTTGACTAGCTGGCTCCAAAGCTGGCGAGTGGACCACGCTTCGCACGGAAGCCATTCACAACGCGTACGGTATTGGAATATCTCTATTTCTAAGGACCCAGTAGCTAAGTTTTTCCGCTGACATACTGGAGCACTTAGGTTAGATTTAAGCCATTGCTGTGGCTTCCCACTTGATGGGAGTATACAGAGGGTGCCAGCGTACAGAATATTTTGTGAACACTAATTAAAGGAATAAGGAGGCACTCCTCGCGTTTTTTCGGCCAGTAGAATTCACGGTAACGTATAACAAAGCAAGTGGACGAGGGGGAAAAAGTTGTCGGCTGGGCACTTTGTTCGTCAGTCTCTCTGTACAGTCCATTTTGCGTTTCACGTTACGATTGAACCCGCAACTAGCCCCATGCTCCCCCTTGGTAGGAAAATCCCAAAGTAGTTAATTTGAGGGAATCAGCAGCATTTATGAAAATTTTGATGGGAATATATATATATATATATATATATATATATATATATATATATATATATATATATATATATATATATATATATATATATATATATATATATGGTAAGCAGAGACAAAGACACACGAGAAAAATATTCAAAAAATAAAAGTTTACTGACGTTCCAGGCAGAGGACTTCGTTTCTTCAGAGCACAGAATAAGTTGGTTTCAGGGTTATATATTTAGAGAATGCAGCAAGGGCGAGGACAGGGCAAGGGAAGGGAGAGTTTGTACAATGGGATCATGGTTGGTGGGCCGCGGAAAAAAATGAGAAAAGTGGAAGAGCGAAAAGAAGATAACAAGAAATCACAGCCACGCGGTACGAACATGCGAAAAAAGACGGGGAATTACCTTGTTAAAATTTTTTTTCGTTGTTTCTTTTTTTCGTTCTTTTTTCGGTGTTTTGTACTAGTGTACTAGTACTAGTACTTGTACTAGTGAACGCCTTTTATTTGATATTTTTACTACGACCACAACAGTGCGGAATTTTGGGGTGAATATGGGCCGGACAGGAGATTTTTCCAAATTGGACAAATGCTTTCTCGCACATTTCTTATTTTTTTTAGTGTCAATATATTTTTCAAGAACTGTCCACAATGATGAAATTCAGTAAAAAAATGCTTGATTGGCTGAGAGAGTGTGCTTTTACGTGTTAAAATAGTTTGAAAATGCGCAATATCGTGTATTTTCTGAATGACGTAACGAGTGCAAGAAAAAAAAATTCCCCCGCACCTCCCCGAAGGGAATCGTGCAGAAATGCGAATGCATTGGGTGCACCGATGAGTGTGTTGCGAGTAATGGCGTAATTAATGACGAGAGTGTGAACGTAATCATCTATTCATCAGCACCTGTTTGTGTTATCGTTGTACCTGACGGCCACAATCACTGCCTTGTGATCGCTAAAGTGCACGGTCAAAGGGTCTTTGAGAAGCATACGCGCGTCACAGTTTCGTGTAAAGACCAGATCAATGCAACTCCCGTGAGTGGGAGTGGGGCACGTGTCGAAGCCGGCAGAGAGACAATGCATAGAGTGCCTGGTCTGCATGTACTCGACCAGCCACTCGCCACTCTTCTTGCGCACGTCAACGTTGAAGTCGCCAACCAAGACTATGGGGTCAGAGGGTTTGGAGCGCACGCGCACACTTTCCATAGCCGCGTCCAGCTGCGCGGCAACGGCGTCTCGAGCGAGGTTGGGCGCGAGGTACACGGTCACCACAAAGACTCCGTCTCCGGTGTAGGCAAGGGTGTACAAGTCCTTGTACGGAGACGTGTCTCGAACGGGAGACGGGGCAACGGCGTGCGATATCAAGTTCCCATACACGTTAGACACGAGACTAACACCGCAGTACTCGCCGTCCTTGCCGCTTCGAGCAAACTAGTACAGCTCGCTTCAAGCGCATGCGTTCGGCATTGAGCGCGGAGAGATAACACCTGCGGGCGCACGCCGACGGAGCACGACAACCCCCGACTAAGAAATGCATTCGCATTTACGACGACGACGACGACGACGAAGGCAGAACTACGAGGCGCGCGCTCACGTGCGCTCGCGCTGGAGGAATGCAGGCGCACGCCGCTCGATGGACGCGAGACAACCCCCGACTAATAAATGCATTCGCATTTAAAAGCAAACATGTTTATAGTATGCGGCACAGGGCAGCTCAGTGCCTGAACATGATGTCCACGAAAATGGTGTCGATTGAAAAGAGTGATTTCTTAATGGTTTTTTTGCACACCTAAATTTATTCTCTAAACCCTGGAGATAAAAGGGAGGCTACAAAAATAAATATTTTTTTTTGGACAATGATACTTTGAAGGAGCGTTGGGGGCCATGCAAGGATGAGCCACAATTTTTACTGAAGAAATCTGTGATCGCCGACATTACGGCTTGGACGTTTGGCATGGAGTGATCCGGCTGGTAGCACCTTCGAAAATCTGTGCATGCAATTCTTGCGGCTATTCTTCAAATGTAATGTCTGCACTGACACTGTTCTTCTCCGCGCAGGAGATGCTGCTGGAGTCTGAAGCCTACATGGACGGGAGCCAGGAACAAAGGCTGCCAGTGAAGCGATTCCAGCCCATGTGAACAAGGGTCTTGCCCCACATAGCACGTGCGAAGCCAAAGATTTGTCCGAACATTACATATTTAACGGTTATATGCTTGCAGAATTGTAAAATGCCACCTAGTGCGCGACTGGGCCCAGTGAAGAAATGCGGAATGATTGAAGAGCTCTCAAAACATATCAGAACAACCTCCAGGGCTTAGTAACCCAGTCCAACAACAACCATTGCCGCTGCACAAAACAGCACATTCAGAAAAAAAAATACTATTAAAAAAACGCAAAAGGTGGCAGCGTGAAATGATGGGCACGAACACTTGGATGTGGTTTGTCCCGCGATAAAAAACATAAACACTGCGCATCGCAGTCGTGTGCATGACCAATGGACTTTGTTGAACTTTTGAGGCGGCCAAGAAATGCTTTGAGCATGTGACTTAATAGATGTTTCTCCTGAGGGATGTGTATATATTCTAATAAGCCACCTCCTATCGTAGTTTGAGACCTCGGTTTTTTGAACCAATTGAAAAATAATTCGAAAAATTGAGTTGCCTACATCAGAACAAATGATGCCGACAATATGTGCTCACGAATAAAGAAAATTAAAACAAGTAAACGTTCCAACACTTCAGGATGTGTTTTCACTTCTGTGCAGTGGCTGAACCTGAATACAACCGTGCTACTTTTCTTCCTAACTTATTTGCAGTAATTTTAACGTTTAGAATTGGGGAAAGCCTTGCTTCGTCGGGAGCGGAAAGCACTGTGGGGTCGACGTTCGCGCATGAGCTGGCCGGAACGTGCGCTTAACATTTCGGGGTTCCCAGCTATTATAATGCGAAAAACACTGGTCAATTATGTTGATAAAAGATCAACATTGCTGCGTAAAACTCGAACCAGAGTCCTCTGGAATGCTAACAGAGCACAAAACCCTGGGCCACCAAAGCTTTTTTTTTTTTGTCTTTATTGTGGACCATTAAATCCCGACGTTTCTAGCTGACGAAAGGCGAATCTGGTGAAAGGACCGTGACCTTTGACTTCGCAACATTCGTTAGAGACATGTACTGATCGAGTAGTACAGGACAAACTTGAGCCTGGTAAATCGACCAGTAGCAGTAGTACGGCCCTGCTAATAGAGGGGCTAAAAGGGCCGATGAGCCAAGCCTCTCAGCCATATAGTAACCGAAACAGGTAGAAAATGATAATGATGATGATGATGATGATAAGACACATGCCCACCAGTGGACACGTGGAGCTGTAGGCACCAACCGTACAACGCGCTACCTTCTACGCAACACTTGTTCTACGAATTTCATTGAGGCCGTGCATGCGGTGATGGACTCTGAACCGTCTGTATGAATAGCAGCCGTGAAACATGACGGCGCATGCAATACCGGCATAATCGTTCCACAGTGCAACACTGATGCTTTCGCATTAGCTACATCATAAGGGAAGCTTAGGTATTCTAGAATTTTTTTCAGAAGCAGGTCCCCAAGAAAATTTCATGAGGTGCGAAACAGCGCCAGAAAAAAAAAAAAAAAAAAAATTCCCGGGCCATCTCAACTAACGTGAAACCTGGGGATGGGCGAAGCATGCAGTTTATAAGTGTATTCTTGGCGCCCTGGCGTTTTAAGCCCACGGAAATGAAACCGTTGGGTGGTAGAGGTATACAGCTTTGCTGTAAAAGTCTCGTGTCTTTGAAGCACGAAGCGTTCTAGCACGGAGCGTTGGAAGGCGAGTGTCCCGGTGTGTTCTATTATAGTACGCGTTTTTGGCCACGCATAGAAAACGTTCTAGCGCGAGGCGTTGGAAAACTAGTGTCCCGGTGTTTTAGTACCATGCCTACATGATACTACGACGACATGAGACGCCGGCGACATGAGACGCCGACAGCCCGAGGCCCCTAAGGGGCTTCGCCCCTAAAACCATCCGGACTTTCACGAAGCACCGAAGCTGGTCCAAGCTATCCATGGTGCCACTGCTCAAACTCCAGGCATGACTGCTGAAGAGGTAGTGTTTCGCCTAATAGGCTTGTGGGTGGTAGCATGCTTTTGCGCGCGTTATCTCTGACGTACACGAGTTTACATCCCGAAGTGTACAAGGATAAGACAAGTCGAACGCGTGTTATATTTTATTTACGCGATGTACGTACACTGTGGCGGCACCCAGGCAGGTTTCTTGGCGTCGATCTTTCGCGTCGCTATAATGAAGCCGATTTCAGCTCACGGAGAGTTTACAGCTGCAGAAAAACATTCCGCAACAGCAGTGCCAGTAAACGAGCGGTATGTGTGGCCTACCAAATCGCCCGACCACTCGAAGCGGTGAGCAAGTTTATACATGGAAACATTTTGCAACAACAACAAACAAAAAAAATCCCGGGCACATTTTAGGCAAAACATGTCTGTGTACAATAGAGAAAAACAATGATATATTAATTAGAAATTCACATATATATTAATTAGAAATGCACGTTAATGGAACTAACGAAAGAGTATACGTTTATTACCTGCCAGCGGCATCCCGCCGTCAACTTCGTCCAGCTCACTCGCGCTAGATTCAAATCAAGCTGGCCTTGCACTTATCACGTAGCGTTGTGGAAAGTTCTGGGGTACCACTTTTAAGGCTTTAAGAACTACCGTACGTTCCTAGGTAGAGAAACTTTCTAAAAGCAAAGCGCAGCTTGAAAGCACACTCCAAAAACCAACGCACAGAAAACCGCCTTCTAGAACTTCTGTAACACAGAAAGTCGTAGACGCTGCAAGTCTACTCGGGCACAGCCGTAGAAAATATGCATTTGGGTTTCAGTCGCCGAGGCTATTGCAGCTAGCTGAACGTTAAACGCGGTGATCTCCTATGCGCCAAAATGTGGCGCCCAGAAGCCGCGCTGAACGCCGGTATTCTGTTTAATTGAACACGCAGGAGTACAGGTGCCGTCAAAAGTAGTTGGAACACGGTCTGGTACATTTACAGGAATTTATTCTGCTGGAAACTGCCTGGCTGCATTGGTATGCATTTAAATGAGTCTTCCCTAATAGAAAAAGCTTACTAAACCGGTAATGTCTGCCGTAAAGCCAGTAAGACAATGATTTTGTGATATTCACAAATCCTTGTTCCCATTACTTATGACGGCACCTGTACATAAAATTACCCTCTGTACTCCTATAAAACATCAATCTACGCCGATTCATTGACGCTATCCCAAGCCTAGATTATGCAAAACTAGCCGCACTCAAGTTCCAGAGCCAATGGTCGGAAGCTAGAGTGCGGCTATTGTTTCATGGTATACAACGAGTGACCTAAATTATCAGTACCGATGTAACCCCGGACATGCGGGGATGCAAGGTAACAAGGAAGACCACAGAATCGTCCACGTGCAAGACAGTCTCGGCGAGCTCCGAGCAGGACTCTACAGTCCGCTAATGCAGACTCGAAAGGTTACACCGACAGAGGTGGTGCCACTCATGGAGGAAGAAAAAGTTAGGAGACGGCGCTACCGCAGAAACGTGAAGCCTGTACATAAAAAGTAAAATCGAAGTCGGCCCAGGCGTCACTGCACCACGTGACCCCATCGCGCCGCCGCCGCGAGCTCTTCAATTTCGTCTGCTCGAAACTACTCTGCTGCCCGTTGTCGCGAAGCCTGATATATGTTGGTTTTTTTCCCACGGCTTTTGTCTCTCACACATACGCGGCACTCCTGCCCGCACGCGAGCATGAGATCACCGAGCAGACAAATGCAGGAAGGACGGGGAAAAGCTACCGCCAACCAAACACTGGAGAAGCGCCGGAGTCGAAGAGACCGCCGCCGCCGCCGCCGGCCCACCCGACCATGGAGGTCACGTGCTGGGCCGACTTCGGCGGCATGAGAAAGAGAAACGGCGGAGGGAGCGGCTTCAACGGAGCTGGGCTTGCAAAGGCTAGCTGCGTGACGTCATGCCGTCTCCTAACTTTTTCTTCCTCCATGGTGCCACTGGCCAGGCGGAGGCAGAGCGGAAGGCCCTGCACGAAACGAAGGGGAACCCGACCTGTACTCCCCGTACTCGGAGTGTGGTTCTACCACATAAGGACCGGCACTGCTCACATTACGGACCGGCGAATCCACACAGCCCTAGCTGCCAGTAGGGCGACACGGGGACACTGTGGAGTGCGAAGTTCAGGGCTGCTCAGCATTCGCTGGGAGCGATGTTTGAAGATTGCCTGCTTTTCCTGGCTTAGATCCACTAAGCTGGCCTACTACAAAGCTCCACCTCGCGGAAAGAACGTGTTTCACGCCCGGCTTGACTTTCAGCTTATTCTTCTCACCCTGAGCTCCGTCTTACCATCCACCGATACGTTCCCGCTCCAAAGCAACGTACCGTCCAAGGCTTAGAGGGCCATCACATGAAGGTTTCCTGAATTGTTTTTTTTTTCTTTCTTTGGGCAAGCAGTTGTGTCAACTCAACTCATTGCTGGTTTGGGGTAGCCCGTAGAGCGCGCTGTGGCCCCTAAGCGGCTAAAGAGACTATTAGGCATGTATATACTATCACTGGCCCAAGTTTACGCTTGAGTGACGTCTGTTCGTAGCTCTCGTAGCTCTTGTAAGCGGCGTGAAACTTGTCAAAATACAGCTCAGCAGGTCGGCTTACCACCTACAGCCATTAGACCCGTTTTTTTTTTTCATTCGGCCAGCACATACCCGATCATGGCCCATCTTCCAGGAATAGATTCCTTGTGATGAGCAGCATGCACTGCGCAAGGGTTTTAAGTGCGAATGCACTTTATACACCATTTTCCTTGCTAGAGGTGGGCGCCGCCATTTGCTTTTTCTGACCGGACCGCTAGCGCCGTCTATGAAGCGACCGCCGAAACCTCCGCGCTGGGCTGTTAAGTGCGCCGTTCTTGGCGTGCGTCTGCTCGGTATCCGTGCATTACCGAGTGAACCGTAGTGGTTTGGCGTTAAGTTAGCGGTTGCAGTGCTTGTGTGTGTGTGTGTTCTGTTTTGTTTTCATCATCTGCGTACGGATTTTAGGTCCGAATGTGCTGCCAGAGTGGAAAATGCCGACTCCGGCTGTTGCTAGCAGTAGTAGCAGTGTGGTGGTGGTGCCGCTGGTGCTCCGCAGTTCCGCGATGCAAACGTTCCGGTATGGCACCGACTGACATTGAAATCGATATCGGGGAGTACATACGTGTTTTCAATGCCACCGTGCTTGTTATGTTCACCGATTAGTCATGTTTACGGAAGCGCGGACGTCGAATGCGGAGCGCGCACAGCATATGTGGGTCACGGTGATCCGTGCTCGCGATGGACTTTCGACGAGGCGATTGTTACGCTGTTGACATTGCAATGCAATATAATCTTTCTTAACTATACTTATGAAGGTTACTGACAAAACGAAGTTACCTGGGCGGAAAAATAACACGACCGCACAACCAGTCAACTTACTAATCGAAGGTTGAGCAGAAGCTAGGGTCAAAGTTCGGGCGAGTTAATATTGGTTGATCATGATTGAACTAACTCTGCGCAGCGCATGTGGCTTTTCGCTCGGAGCCCACCTTTGTGAAACCGCTGCTTGCACCACAAATGCTTTACGCGACCAGCAGTAACTGTTTTGTAATTGTAATACTTTAGATTCCGTGGCAACGCAAAAGGATTAGAAGATTTTCCTTTGACCGCGTTGTGAACAGGTTGAGCTATTTTCCAAATGCAGCGTTCACGCGTATCGCTAGCTGCGTTTCCACATTTGGCTGCTTGCTTATCCTGCTATCGACCAGCAGTGTGCGATGGAGAAAGTTATCTTTTCATATCGTTTGGCAGTGTAATGCGTTGGCCTGAAAAAAAGTAAACAAAACGCCGTGATTTTAAAGGGTAGATTAAATGAAAAGGGGATTGTTTAATGCCAATCGGCTGTAATGACAAACAATATATGGTATTTTAAATTGACTACAAGGAACCAGAAGTTATTGTAATGTTGTATTGTATCGGCGCTCGTGAAAGATCCCCAGGTAGTCAAAATTAATCCGGAGCCCTCCACTGCGGCGCGCCTCATCACCCATGAAGCGTTGAGGCGTTAAACACCATAATGAATCAATTAATCAATCAACCAATCAATCAATGCTGTATTGTAAAAGATAAAGTTGTTTCCACCATTTCAGGGGGTTCCGTTCCCTGTCGCAGCCTTGCGTGTAATAAATGGATTTTGCTCCGTCTGCTTGCCGTCCAAGAGCACCCAACAAACCCTGGAGTTGGTCGTTGGTACAAAGTCGTTGCGATTTATCAACGGCATCCACCGATATCTCAACTCGGTGTACGTTGGGAGGCGATGCAGCAAAAACACGCCGCCACCGCAGTGCATTTTCTCCAGGCAGTGTCGTGCACATGCGTGCTGTCAGCGACTGTGATCACTTTCTCTGGTTGTTCAATAACCCACCACCGCGCCGTGCTGGAAGCGACGTTTGCGCCTTGAACGGCATCGCAGCATTGGCTAAAACAGTTGAAAGTTCCGCAAAAACTAAGCACACGGTGCGAAATACTCCTGAACTACGCAGCGGAACACACCGCGCCGGGCGATTTTAACAGCCCAGCGCGCACAGGCAACGCTGGTCGGCCGCCGAGAGAACTGGTTTGAGAGTATTTTCCCCCTTTCCCGGCTGCTTATGGAAAATGGTGTATAAGCGACCCCAAACCTTCCACCGCCGGCGGCGGCGGCGGCGGCGGCGTCTGCAGTCCTCCTCTCCCTAGCAACGGCGTGGAGCGGAGAGGAGCGTCGGTAGCAACGGCGCGGTGACGTCACTTCACCACGTGACCGCGCTCGCTCCGCCTCCTCGCCGTGGCTGCGCGGGTGCGCGCCGCTCCCCGCACCTATTCGCCGCGAGCTCGACATGTAGGTGGCGACAGCGTCGCGCTGCTAGTGTGGATGCTCCGCTGAGCGGCCCGTAAGAATGCACACTGTGGGCGCGCTTCGTGCCTTTTTCCCGCCGTATGTGAGCACGAAATGTGCAAACAAGAGTGGTATGCTGTAGTTCGGTTCCTCAACGTTCAATGTATAGCATGGAAGCGGCGGTCAGTTTTCATTACTACGCCAAAAAAAGCGACGACTCATCGGGAATCTCAGAATGGCCGTAATTGTGACAATGAACTTGTACGCTGTGGCTCGTAGCAAGCTCGATATTTCCAGACTATGGCTTTTTAGCCTTCAATAAAAGCATAAATAGAAACAAATCAGGAAGCCTCGATCTCTGATATTCTTTCGAGCTTACGATATTTTTTCTGCGTTGAAAAGGCAACATAAAATTACTGAATTTTGATCAGCGCAGAGATATAAATGTAACCGCTCTAACGGGTCTTTTAAATGAAATTTTAGCGACTCTGAAGGAAGGTTTGATGAATAGCGGTTTCGTATCACTTATTTACGGCTTTCGTCGCAAGTGAACTTGCGAATTGAATTGTCAACGCACGCAGTGCAATCAACATCTTATGTTTAGCTAGGTTTTTCGCAAAGTGACAAGCAGGTTTACAGTGTGCAAACCAAGCTTCTGGGGCCTCACAGTGAGCACAAATTTTCTGTTACGGCTGCTCTGTTGACCATTTGCGTTCCTTTTAAAATCTAACAGGTGCCTGCAACAGCGAGATGTGTTTGCATTCTTGCGTATAAGGTCGCTTACGAACCCTAAAGATGGCAATAAATGAAGTTGCGCTGTTGCAGATGTAGAAAAACATTTCCTTTTTATTTCACGTTGCGAATCAGTGGAACGGGTTCCCGGTAACTACTTTGTTTTCTAAACTGAATGTCGCCTTTGTCTTGGCATTTAATTCTTGAGGATTTGTTAAAAAATTAAATTCTGTGTAATTAGTTTTTTTTCGGGAAGAGGGGGGGGGGGTGCTGCCAACGTTGCAAGAGCAGCGAGAAGAGAACACATGTAACGCGCGCGAAAAGCCAAACTATGGTTATCAGTATTACTTACAATCGAAACTACACTATGGCGTCGTGTTCTGTAGTGGTGAAAAAGCAGTTCCGGGATTGTCCAGGAATTGTGGCTCGCCTTTTTCAAAATTGTATTGAAAGCAAGCATTGTGGAAAAAAAAAAAAAAACAGCGAGTCATGGCACCCACCCCTCACACATGTGGGCAACAACGTGCATTATATTACGCGTTTTCTCCTCTTTCTTTGAACTTCGGTCCACCTTTAAGAGGTTATGACGTGACCATATTAGGCATTTGGTTATGCTGAGTGAGACACGTTTCTGGACAAGGTGATTCATGTCGGATTTGAAAATGATATATATGAAAATGACACACGAAATGCCACATGACAGACGCAAACTCACAACTGCTTAATTTTACCGAAAAATCCCCCCTAAATAGTCTTGCGCATCCATAGAAACGTATTTTAAATAATACGTAAAATTAGCAACTCGATACAGTTGAATAAATGTTTATTCCTCCTCCTCAGTATAAACAACGACTGTCCAAAAATGGTATTTATTTTAGAAAAGGTACGGGAAGGACACGATCACACAGGCGCTTGCGGGTGTAAAATACGTGTCCGGTAATGTATGGGCGATAGCGCACGGGTCGTGTGCAGTGTAAATGTTTTTGTTTGTTTCTTCTTTCTATAAGGACAAAGCGCAATTTTACAAGGCTGTGGAATTTGCACGCGTATGCACAGGTCTTGTCGCTTCTTACCCGTTTCGCGTACTAAACTTTTATCCTTTAAATAATCACCACCACCTTCAAAAAGCACCCTTCGACGCTCCCGAAACGGCAGACGACTGCACTCAACAATACGAAAAGTGCAATGTGTGGACGCAATGTTTATAACACGTTTCACACTCAAGCGGTGACCAGGGCGAAGATGTTTCGTGGAATTAAACCAGCGCATTAACGCGCAACGGCCGCTGATTATTGCGTTTCTAGAGGAAATGCGCAAGCAGAGGTAACTATGTCATTGCTTGTTAACGAGCACACATATTGGTTGTTTTGTCGTGTGCAGCAC
Source organism: Haemaphysalis longicornis (assembly GCF_048455015.1). Lineage (NCBI taxonomy): Eukaryota > Metazoa > Arthropoda > Arachnida > Ixodida > Ixodidae > Haemaphysalis > Haemaphysalis longicornis. Next base: position 1,226,192 of record NW_027526401.1, on the reverse strand, counting down.
GCGTCTTGCGCCGCACGCAACGTGAAAAAGCAGACGATGCGAGAGCGCCATCCACACTAGGAGCGGTTCGTCCCGCTGCCGCCAGGGGCCGACTGTGTTCGCGCTCGGGGCGAATAGTGCCTAGAATATACTGGCTAGTGTGCGGAGCGCGCGCATTCTCTACGGGAGAGGGTGGCCCCGCCGGCGATGACTGCGCGCAGAGGCCGCAAGGAGCGCTGCTCGGCGAGAGGGTGCATGCAAGCCGCCAAGCTCCTCTGTCGCGGCGGCGTATTCGGCAGCCCACGCTTTGGTCGGCGGCGTGTGAGCACTGCCGAAGTAAACAGGTAGTCCTTTTTCAGAAACTGTTCGCCCATCCTTACAGTAAATAAGCTACCAATCGCCTGGCTATTTTGTGATTTCATCCAGAAACCCAAATTTAAGCTCTCCTAAGGCAGTATATTGTATATGCCGACTGAGCGCGAAATTTAATTTGAATGGTTTATTAATAAAATATTCTGAACCTGCGGGGAGCTAAATTTTTTAGAAAAAGTGGCGCTTACAGCAAATGAGATGGATACCGAACATCTCAAAAATATTTTAATAATAAAACATAGTTCACTGGTAATAAAAGATTTACATTTTTGCAGGCAATATATATATATAACAGAAGAAACACATTCCTATTGCATGCGGCTCTTTTGCTCTTAAATTACTAAATAAATAAACAAAATGTTCTATACCTTACGCGCGTTTCGCCGAAATCCAACCTTGAAATGGGGCATATATGTGTACGTATTAGCATGCTTTCTGTTTTTATTCGTGTTTTAAGAATAGATAAAAAGTTCTGCATGTTTCTACAAGCGTTTCCGTTTCACTCGCTAGTTTCTTGATGATATCCTCATCATTGACGCTTTTAAGAATCTCCGTCCCCACGCTGAGCAGCGACAAATCGCTGAGGCAGCTGTCAGTCACCACTGATCTAAGTGGTTTTTGATCGCTTTCAGCTGGCTGAATGACCTTCGCGAGTGAAATTAGTTACCGAAAAGCACAAAAAAAAATGTAGCAGCAACATGAACATCTGGGAATGAACCTTCAAAATTTTCACGGATTAGAAGTTTCGCCATGTCCGTCACAGAAGAGCAGCCTTCGTTGCTCGAATATGAAATAAACTGCCAAGCTTATCGGAAAATATGTGCCAGCCAGATTCGGACGGATACTTTTTGCAATGTCCAGTGCCTGCAGGCTCCTCGGAACTGGGGAAAAGCAGTTCCAATCTTTAATAAGAGCAAACTGCGAGGATACTTCGGTGTACGACCATTGAACGAAATCGCTACAATGATTGAAGTAACGTATTACATACACACATATAACGTGTACACGCAACTAGCAAGTGAAGGCGGGCCTGGATGCGTTACATCAATAAGAACGCCGCCAGAAGACTTGAGAAGTCCTCGAAAAGCTTCCAGCCCGATTGGCCGTGAACCAAGGCACTCACTCATTGCACAACACAGCACTGACGAGTACCAATTCCTCCCCCCCCCCCCCCCTACCAGGGACCGTACGTGTAACGCCCTGCATTTGCAAAAAAATTCGTAATTGGTGGCACTAACACACTAAAACGTTATTTAGCATGAATAGAGATAATTGCACCGACAAAATACTGAAAAACCAAAAAATAAAAAAATATAAATTTTACAAAAATTTACACATGAGAAATATGCATCTTATAGGCCTGAACTAAAAAAGCTCGAAAAAGGAAGATGCGAATACGCATTAAAAATAGCGAGAATGACCCAAAAGTTGTGCCTTGCATTTCCACAAAAATGCATGATTGGTAGAAGTAACACATATTTTGTTATATTGGCGTCAATAATTTTTGTACAGACAAAATTTCAAGAAACCAAAATACACCCCAATAGAAAAAAAATCATCAACTACACTTTTTCTACGACCTCAGGGGTCGTCTACTTGGGAAAATAAATACAAAAATTAAGAGGGGGGGGGGGGGGCGCAGGACATCCCGACCCAACCGCTGAATCCGAACGAAAAATCAAACCACCACCCCTTCGGAGTCCTTCCATAATCAGAGAATTCCATATCGTATAAGTATTTAATTGGGAGTTGTTTACGCTATCATGAAAACATGATATAGCATAGAAACCTCTGCGCGTTACCTTATTTCCAGTTATTTTTTTTTTCAGTGCATTAAAACGGGTTTCAAACAGAAACTGCTCTCTGTGCGCTATGTGCGTTCCGAAATTGTTGGACCGCAGCTGCTCATATTTCAGTCTGGCTGCTATCTGTGTCCGTCAGCTAAACTAGCTTCTTCGCTGTACGCGATGCACGGTTCTGGGCGATTGCAACGTTTTCCCCTCAGACTGATGCACTGTGAGCTGACTTATAGTAAACAGCCTTTTCGAAGCATTCATTTTGTAATAGATAATCCCTGTTTTAATAGGGAAATCAGCAGGAGGCCCAAACTTTGTTTGAAACACTGTCTGCCAACCAAGCTCCCTAAGCACGAAAGGCCCGGTTCATTTGAACGCCCCCTCCCCCCTCCCCCCCATGGATAATCCGCTTTTCATCGTGTGACCATGAAGGCCAGGGACTCTCGTCTAGCCGATAGAGATAATCCTAGACATGCAGACAAAGGTTGTCAATGTCAGTTAACTTAGGTCGAAGTGACGGCAAAGGTGCCTTGTGGCTTCGGCGGTAGTCTTTCTAGTTTCCGGAGGTGGTCGCGGGTTCGATTCCCGGCCGCGGCGGCCGCTTTTCTGATGGAGGCGAAAAGCAAAAACGCCCGTGTGTACGAGATTTCGGCGCACGTTAAAGATCCCCAGGTGGTCAAAATTAATCCGGAGCCCTCCACTACGGCGCGCCTCATCGCCTGCGTTGCGTCGGCGCGTTAAAACCCTACAATCAATCAATCAGTTTCCGGAGGTAATTACCGCATTAGAGCTTGCAAAGCGCGGGTATAGGCACATTAGCGCGGGTGCGTCCTGGTCAGCGGTGTGTTACGGTCGCTGCGACGTCATTCGAGGGCCCAAAGATGAATGAAAGGGGCGTCGCCGCGTCCGGAGAAGTTAGAGAGCACGCAGTAAAGTTCACAGTCGTTATGGGCCTTGAGTGTCGCCAAGGCGGCGGATATGTGACGAGGGACTGACAGCTCCTTTTGTAATGCACGCGCCGTCTTGACAAAGGCGAACAGTATTTTAAAGAGGGGAATAGTTTGGGCACGCTTTAAAAAGGCCGCCCGAAGGTCGATTCTTAAGATCACACTGCTATCTGGTAAGTAGGTTAGTTGAATCACGAGGAAACTTTTGGAATTGGTTAACGTGTAATAAATCGTGGTTTATATTGTTGGTCAGGCCCTTCGTGAAAAACAATTTAAAGTAGCAGATATAACAATCAATGTTTTTAATTTACTGCCTGGTGAAGCACAATAGCTGCTTTGAGATTTCGAACGCCAGTATTATTGTCATTACGACAGGAGTTCTGAAATATAATTCATGTTCTGTGTTGTTATCTAATGCCGTAATAGGTGAATTGTAGGTTGTTAATTATGTCTTCGGCAACGACCGTCCTTTGGAGACATCTACAAATATCCATGTTCATTTTAAACAAATTGAAGGTGTCGCTTTAAATGTCACTGCCATATTATTATGTTTTCTATTTCACCTCTGATATTGCCGCACATGTTATCTTATCTCCTTTGATTGAGAGAGGGTCGCAAACTAACGTCACCAGCCCTGAATAATCAGCGCAGCGCAGCAATTACGGCACTTATTCTGAATCTCAAACGTTGCTTTAGTGTCCGGTTATTTGCTTGACATACTTGTCATTACTATTTAGTTTTCACTTCATCTCTGGCAGAATGCAAGCCATGTGGTGTTTCAAACTGCCTGTGATATTTCTGCTCTCAGAAGCAAAATAAATAAAAAATCGTTTGGGTGGTTACTGACAAGTTAAGTTTTTTGAGGGCGGGAGGAGACGGCGAAGTTTACGCCACACATTTATCTACATTGGGTTTAACAAAATGCGTGCATTCTAAACACACTCACGTAGTTCTTATATAGCATGGCGTTTTGTAACGAACGCTCCAAATACACGGAAAAAGTAAACGCCCGCTTCGCGCTACTCCGCTAACTTGAAGCTTCGCAGCGCTTGGGGAGCGCGCGGAACGTTGCGCGGACGGCGCGCAGATGCACCCTCTCGCACAGCAGCGCCCCAAGCGGGCGCCGCCGCCAGTCATCACGGTCGGGGCACGGCCTCCGCGATCGGCTGCCGGCGGCGCGGCGTTGCTCCGGCCGTCCCATTCGGCCGGAGAGAGCGTAATTTCGGAGGGGCCGTTTCAGCGCTTTCCGCCGCACCGCGGCGCGCGGAGCCGATGGTTGAAAGCAACAGCCGTCCGTGCTGCGCCGGTCCGCGAAATGGCTTTTGACAGGTTTTGCGCTCCGTATGGCACAAATAAACGGCCATAGCTACTTTTACGAACGGAAAGTAATATTAAAGCACCTGGTGATGCCTTTATGTCAGCTACGGTGGCGACAAGACGGGGTTATTTCACATGCGCTGTCCCGCACTACGCTCCACAGAACCGACTATGCCTTTCCGATAATACCGCGGTAGCGAAAATTCCCGCGTTTAAATGATGTTCACATCAGAAACAGGTATTGTTATTTCTTATGCTGGCGTACGGTCTTAATTCAATTCTGTACAGCCAAGGCTATTAACTTGAGACAACGGGTGGCCGCAGGTTTTTCTGGCATTCGAATCAATCTTTATAGGTCGTAATACCGGTTGAGACTGAAAAACGCTGGAAGTGAATTATGTTGAAGGATTCCTGAGTGACGTCGTAATCTCCGTGGCACATCTGCGTTATGCTATTACGTTTTCGTTTTCAGCGGCAGCAAACAGAGTTTAACTTCGATGTACTCCGTGTTTATTTCGTTCTTAAAGGTATCTCGGTGCCTACTGGGAAGCGCAATAAGCACTGTGAGTGGTATGAATACCTAAAATACATGAACTTTTCGTTACTGATTTCAGGTCCCATCTGAGAAGTAATTTAGCTTTTATATGTTTGGTTTGAATGTAAGCAATTTCTGTTCACCCTAAACAGTTACCTACCACAGCGCACAAGCGAGTCCAGGGGCCGCATGGCTTTTTTTACATCATCACTGCGGAAGCATTAAATACTCAATTACGCAAAAATATGGAGTTGGGGGTCAGTGCGAGCGAGATATGGTTCCAAAAATTGCACGCCCCGCAAAGAAAATAAAATGGAAGAAAACACGGTGTATTTGGATCAGGAAATGCATAATTCGGAGCCGATGGAGTGCCAGCTGTCAAACACGCTATACGCCTGAAAAATGGCCAGTGAGTGCGCTGTGGTACTCAGACCGGTACTCAGACCGGTACTCAGGTCCACAGTTCTCAGCGGGAGCTGTGAAACGTGGGCGGCCACAAAGAGGGGGGGGGGGGGGGGGTGCGGGGGCTCGCAAGAAGATGCAAACGAACAAAAAATTAGGCAAGGCGTACGAAGACGCAAGTTCTCGCTGCCGCTAGAACGAATCCTAATCGACGCCTCCTCAACCGTTACGACACGTAGATTATACGCCAGACGTATCCCTGGGATGACTAAGACATTAGAGAGTTTTAGCATAGCGTGCTCCGTCCGCTAACGCTACGACGGCGGGTAGCGGGGCGCGACTGGGGAGAGCAAATTCGTCACGGTGGGGTGGATTAGAGTCACTAAATAAGAGTCACTAAAAACCGTATATAGTGACACTAGGGTGGATTAGTTCCGCGCGGCCTGCCTTCGCCATGCCCGCTCTTTCCCTCCGCTGAGGGGCAACCTCCTCGCACTCCCCGCGCGCGCATGCGCAGGCCGGTCCCGCTACCCGCTAACCTTAGCGTAGCGTACGGGAGCCGCTATGCTAAAACTCTCTATTGTCGAAATAGGAGGTGACACAACCGCGACGGACCTACATTGAGGATCGCACAGCTTAAAATAAAATGCATTCGCATTCCTGCAAGTAAGCAAAGTGTCTCTGTGAACGTTTTTAAGGGGAAGTGTTACAGGCTAGGTTCCGATCAGTAGCTGCGAACGTCGACAGGGTGCGTAGAAAAAGTCGCGTTGACAGCGTGTATCTTGCGGCAAAGCCAGCTTTCTGGCGTTTGCTCTGTATATGTCGATCTCATCTCATCCTAAAAAAATCGTAAAGAAATTGGTCGCCGGGGTGGTTGCATCATTACTCTGTGCTTCATTTAATTGTCATAATTAGTTTATAGTAACGTTATAAATGTTACAAAAATCCCGTCTGCTCTACATGGCCCTGTGGAGAGTGTATGGATACAAAAAACGGCTGGAACTTTTGTTTTATCAAAACTATCGCGAAACAAATATGACAATTATTAGCGGAAACGACCCGAACATTACGCCAGGTTTTATCGGCTTTTCACCACTAAATAGTTCACAGCTGAAGTTGGAATTCCCGTCTGCAGTTAATACATTGAAACGAACAGCTTCATATGATTGTCCAGTTTCATTAAACAAATTAACTAAGGAGTATACCGTATACGTTCAATCACAAGTTACAAACAATGTTTGTTTCATGCCCTTCTTCTATTGCATCCTGCTGGTCTGGCCGCTGGTCAGATTTCACACAGAATGGCAGTAAAATTTTTTTTACATATACGCAGTATTTTTATTCACAAATGTAGGGTCTCAAAGCGTGTGCCTGACACAAGCAGAAAATATTTCAGTGCGGTAAAAAATTTCATATATATGATTATAATTTCAAATCACGTTGCAGTGCCCTGGACGATAGTTTCTTGCGCGATGGGTCCTGGTAGGTGACCGTTGCAACATGGCACGCCAACTGCAAACTTGTTCTCATCACCCCAAATAACTTTTTATAATAACTCTATAAATGACCTCCGAGAAAGTACTGCGTACCCCTCCGTATGCTCGCTCCACGCTTGAAACATGGTCAACATTTCGTTGATCGCTGGCACACTTTTGCTTCATTTAAATAAGTTTCTCTAAGCTGCTGAGACAAGCCGACTTCATAAAATCATTGTGAAGTCTTATTTCATCAAAACAAAACGCCCGCAGGGGAGGCAAGAGGAATAACGACAGCGAAGACACCCCGCCGCGCAATCTCCGCCAAGCCATTCAGAGGAGCCGGTGCGAGCGGCCGAACCATCGGCTAACACCGCCACCTCGCGGCACGTTGCGGAGTGAGCCGCATTACATTTTTTTGCTGGGGGACGCGCCGAATGGGACGGCCGGAGCAACGGCGCGCCGCCGGCAGCCGATCGCGGAGGCCGTGGTCGGGGCCACCTCGGCGCCCGCCCTCAGCACACTAGCCAGTATATTCTAGGCACTATACCGCACCGCTCATCGCGCCGTGACGTCATGGTATGACGTCACAGCGCGCCTCCTTTCCCCAGCAGCTGCCGCGCGCCTCTCTCTCCACCGTGACGTCACACTCTCTCCTCTCCCCCTCACTCGGCTGCAGCTGCCGTGCGCCGCTGTCCCTCTCCCCTTGCGCTCGCCTCCTCTCTCAGCCACCTGGCTCGGCGCGCTCGGCGCGGCGTACCCCCCTATATATGCAGCGATAAACTGCCAGACCTCCGTGGGTCGGCTCGCGCGCGCTCACGGGCAAATGCCAACGGATTTTAACTTTACTCCCCCTCATAGCATCACCCCGTGCATTCGCACTTAACCATGTTCACCCTCGGGGAAATGCTTGGGAGTTTTCTTTTTATTCGAATTGCACCTCAGTGTCTGCTCATACACAAGCTCACACACAAAGTGAGCATTCCTGTCCCTGACCCGACTAACATCCCTTCCGGGGAAGCAACGACCATCCGATAGAAGGCCGGATGTCTCAATGTAAAGGGTAGAAGACAGACCACACCAAAACCTCACGACAAAGAACTGACAAACGAACCCGTAACGACTACCATTCTGTTAACGTCACTCAAACTAACACTGCCCGAAGGCCAGTTGCACTTTTAAGAAATTAAACACAAGCTAACGCCGGAAAAAAGTTACAGTATACTTGCCTTAAAGAAAATAAATTGGGCTGAAACTTCATATTAGGGAATTCCATATTGCACGAGACATCTGAAGAATTCTTCTTTTATTTTCACTTCAAAAGCGCTAAATTGCCCATTGAGTGATAAGTCCGGCGTCGGCGTTGTCCGCCATCCGACGTTTGTAGTGGCCCTTAATTTCCAAACGCTGAGACCTGTTTTGTAGCGCGTCTCGAAAAAAAAAACGAATGAAAGCGCAGTTTGGGTTTGGGCTAGTTTGTAACGGTAATCCATGACTTCGTGCAGCGCAAAAAACCTACACGAAGTCACCCATGCGCTACACGAAGTCATCCATGGCACAAAGGAAAGGAGCAGCGCTGGCCAGGCATTGAGCCTAACGTCACGCTATGAGGTCCAACGTCGTCAATTAGTGTCCGCAGTTTCATTAACAATGCGTTTGGCGTTGCTTGGCACATCGTCAGGCTTAACGCTGTGCGGCTACTTTCAGTTAAGGCTATTTAACTACGGCTACTGCTGTTTTTTGTGGTTACCCCGAACCAAGCGTTTGAAAACCTCTGCAAGTTTACAGGCCTGTAGTCTCATTTTCGGTGCTTTAGCCCACACTAGTGGACTTATTTAAAACAATTGGAAGTGCGACCATTCTTCCGAAAACGCGGGTGGCGCTCTAAATCCACCGTAATTTGCTGGAATTTTAGCCAATCAACCAATACGATCGTCAGAAGACACCACGATTTATGTCCTTGGTCCACCCAAAATTGGTTTGTTTAGACAAATTTCGACCCCGCTCGTGAGGCGGACGCTCGGCCTAGACCGCACCGCCGCGTCCCAGACGCGGACTGAAGCTATGGGGTATACAACGGGCCTACAGAATCGCCGAAGACGGCTGGCACCATCCACTATCTAGGGACAACCCGGTAAGGACCACTAAAATCTTTTAAATGCAGAGCATTTCTTTAACTCACATGTAGCGTCCGCCGTCCGTCCGCAACAGCTCAGCGCGCAGGTGCGCCCTCTCCCCCACTCCTCTCCCGCATCACACTACCCTCCTCGCTCTCAACAACAGGTCCGCACCCCTCCCCCTACACTATATAAAAAAATAATACTTACCGGCGCCTGGTTTCGATCCCACGACCCTGCGGGCGGAACGCAAGGTACATGGTGCTCTTCCCACTGCGCCACAAAGCCGACACAGAATGGAAGGCTACGAACGCGCCTTATATCCTTGACTCATTCAAACTACGTCAAGAAGCTGCTGATACAACGCATTCACTACCTGTGGGCGGAACGCGAGGTACATGGTGCTCTTCCCACTGCGCCACAAAACCGACACAGAATGAAAGGCTACGAACGCGCCTTATATCCTTGACTCATTCAAACTACGTCAAGAAGCTGCTGATACAACGCATTCACTACCACCAACTCCCCAAACACTAAACGTTAACGCAATACACCCACCCCCTATGCGACGCATTTACTCGAGTCCCCCTCGCGGGGAGATGGGCCCAATTTTTTTACGGACGGGATGGACCCTTTCGCTTGCCATTGCTAGGGCCCATAGAAATTGCCAACACCATACAAGATAGTAAAGGCCACCCACGCCAGAATTGGTGGCCTGAGCCACTCGGTCGCGCGGCCTGTTGGATACCTGCCGCAGCATGGCAGATACCGTAGCAGATATGGTCCATCAGATACAGGAAACACGCCATTGGGAACGCTTAGGCATCACAGCACCGGGTCCATACCCAATTCTGGCCGCATAATCCTGGGCCAAAAAAATTTCGGCATATTCGCTTTGCAAGCATATCATACCTATACCGCCAGCGGCGTAGATTTTCCATTTACTGGGAGGGAGTGGGGAGGGGGCATTTTTGCCGAGTTGTTCATTTTTTACAGAGGGGTGGTGGTGGTAAAAACATTTGTTTGAGCTTGAGGGGAAAGGGAAGGGGAAGTGGTCAGCCTCCCATGTCCGGGAGGCCGCGGGCCCGCGGCGATTCCAGAGCTCGTTTCACCAGGGCGAGTTGCTGCTCCGGTGCCGAGCTGCTCAGAGCGGGCTCCCACTGCTCAAGGGTGGGGCAGTGAAGGGGGCCTGGGTGATGCGGGCAGGAGAAGACTAGGTGGTAGGTGGTAAGAGTAAGGTCACACGCTCGGCAGTTATGGGGGAAGAGGGATGGGGAGTTGTGTGAGAGAATCGTGTGATTATAGAAAGTTTGAGTAGTTTATTTTAGGTGATACTTTTCACGGCGTATATTTATAGCATGCATGTGTGGGTCGCCGTCGCCTTGTGTTCTGTGTTCAGTACTACGGTGCATGCGCCGCCGAGCGCAGCATGAAAAACGAAATGCTTGTGCCGGCTGCTAAGTTTTGAGGGCAGAACCTACGGCCTTCTGCTTCTGAAGCAGCAATCCACCCGTACACGGTCTTCTGTTTAATAAACACGGAAATGGAGCCTCCGGCTGCAGGATACATATCAGGCCAAGTACTCGTTAAGAAGACAACGCTCAAAACAGTATTCCAGCTCAACGCATTGTCAACACAGGACATCGCAGACATCGACGAATGGACCTCAGCCATCAAACAGGCGGCGTCCGAAGCGACCACAGAGCTGGACACTGATGATGACATACAGCAAGTGGACAGCAAGCTGGCCCACATGATAGAAGCGCGACAGTCGATGCAGCGTCGGTGGAAGCGCCAACGGCACAACGGCAGGCTCCGAAAACGGGTGGCGGAGCTTGGACGAGCCATCGAGAAGTACAGTCAAGACCTGTGTACCCAGAGGTGGTACGCGGCATGCAGTGCTGCAGACGGCCAACTCTACAAGGGTCAAACCTGGAAACTCCTTCGACATCTCCTGGACGACACGTCGACCCGGGGATACCAACAGCACAGACTGTCCCAGACCATGCTCACTGCAATCAGAGAGCTGGGAGAGGAAGAAACGGGCAAGCGGATAAACGCTAAGTACCTGCCCAGCACAGCAGCCGAACAACACGAAGAATACCAAGGCGCGGCCAACCCGACCCTCGATCAAGACATCGAAGAATGGGAGGTACGCGCAGTGCTGCAGGAACTCAACTGCAAATCTGCTGCCGGCCCGGACCAGGTCCCCAACAAGGCCCTGCGAATCCTCAACGACGGGGCGGTCACCGCCCTCACAAAGTACTTCAACCGATGCTGGCAAGCGGGAAAACTACCCCCACAATGGAAGACGGCCCGGACGGTCCTGATACCCAAGCCCGGCAAACCACCCAGCATTGAGAACCTGCGCCCGACCTCTCTTACATCGTGCGTGGGAAAGGTCCTTGAGCACGTTCTCAGGAACAGATGGCAACGCTACCTAGAAACCGAAGGCCTCTACCCCGACACCATGCTAGGGTTCAGGGAGAAGCTCAGCACCCAAGATGCAATGCTGTTGCTGCAACACGAGATCCTCGACTCGTCCGTCCCCACCCGCGACAACAGGGCGGTACTGGGCCTCGACCTCCAGAGTGCCTTCGACAAGGTGCGCCACTCGGCCATCTTGGCGCAGGTCTCCAGGCTGGGCATGGGACGACGTTCGTACAACTACATCCGGGACTTCCTGTCTGAACGAACCGTGAAGATCCAAGCGGGAAATTTACAACTGTCAGAAAGGGCACTGGGGAGCGTCGGTACTCCCCAGGGCTCCGTCATATCACCACTCCTTTTCAACCTCGTCATGATCGGCGTGGCCAACCGACTGCTCTCGGAGGTCCCACAAGTCCGCTATACCATCTACGCGGACGACATCACGCTGTGGGTCCCCGGGTGCAGTGACGGCCACATCGAGGAGACGCTGCAGTCAGCAGTGAACGCCATCGAAGACCACCTGGATGGTACGGGCCTCAAGTGTTCGCCGCAAAAATCCGAACTGCTGACCATCCCTCCATCGGGAAGGTACCGCAAACAGGCAACGGAAGACTCCGCGAAGATCACTCTTCACACGAAAGACGGCACCGTCATCCCCAAAGTCAAGACGCTCCGGGTCCTCGGCATGTTCCTGGAGGCCAACAGAAGCAACGGCACCACAGTAGACCGACTCATCACCAAACTCGGGACGGCCACCCGTCTCATAAAGAGGGTAGCCACGAGACACCACGGAATGAAGGAAGCAAGCCTCCTCCGACTGGTCCAGTCCTTCGCGACCAGTCACGTGGCGTACATCGGTGCGTTCCACTACTGGAAAGTGCAATAACGAGACAAAATCAACGCAGCAATTCGCAAAACCCACAAGGCCGCACTGGGGCTTCTGAACTGCACCAGCACGGCCAGGCTTCTCGAGCTGGGGGTCAACAACACCCTCGAAGAGATTGCAGAAGCTCAACGAACCGCGCAACTAGAACGCCTCTCGACGACCAGAACGGGCAGGAGCATCCTCACCCGGCTGGGCTTCGCAGGGGCAACAACACCACCACCCCAGCAGCAAGAAGCCGGAGTCTTACCGGCGGAAACCCTACAAAGGCTCAAGATAACACCGCTCCCACGGAATATCAATCCCGACAACAACCCGGGGAGACGTGCCGCAAGAGCCAAAACCCTTACAGACACGTACGCGAACGACACCGGCGCCCTCTTCGTGGACGCGGCCAAGTACGCAGACAGAAAAGACACTTACGTGGCAGTGGTGGTCAAAGCCACGACCGGTGAAGTGTACAGTGCCTGCAGCATCCGGGCACCGTCGGCATGCCAAGCAGAGGAAGTGGCCATTGCGCTTGCCCTCACGGACCGTCGGTGCTCGACGATACTGAGCGACTCCCGCTCGGCAATCAAGAACTACGCCCGCAACTCAGTATGTGCCAGTGCAGTGCGCGTGGTACATTGCAGTGCAGTGAACGACTCGGTGCCGGCCACCCATCTGAGGTGGTTCCCGGCGCATACAATAACTACAGGCAGCGGCAGCAGCAGCCATCCCAACCGCAACGAGACGGCGGACGCCGCCGCGCGAGTACTTACCAACCGCGCGGCCGCCCAACACCGACTAGTCGGTGTTGGGCGGCCGCCCCAAATCTAGTCGGTGTTGGGCCGCCCCCACCGCCCTCGCCTCGGCGGAAGGAGCGGACTGGGAAGACTGTGATATGTGCAGTGATGACGACGACGAAACGGACCCACTACTCGGGTATGCGGAGGTGCTGGGCTGGTACTGGTACGGTCGCCGAACCATGCCCCCGCCCCACCCGGGACTGACACGCGAACAGGCGGTGTTATACAGACAACTTCAAACTAGATCCGTGCTCACGCCGGCGCTTGCGCGTTACGTGTGCCCGGAGGTGTTCGAAAGTGAAGTGTGCAGTGTGTGCAAAAGGGCTAAAGCAACTTTGACCCACATCCTCTGGGACTGTGACCTACATCCGGAAGAAGCGGTCGCCTCTCCCGGGCGACTGCCGGAAGACATAGCTCGTGCAGTGTTATCGCAGGACTTGACAGAACAATTGCAGGCCGTCCAGCGGCTCGAGGTGGCTCTTGCCCGACAAACGAGTGGGGCTGAGCCGGCTGGAGACAGGGGGTATAAACCCCACCGGTCGACAGCGGGCCGGCCTAGCGGGAGTCGGGGAGGCAACACCCCGAAGACGCCTTAACTACGTCGGGTGGCGGGTGACCCTGCGTGGTCCTCCCCGCTACCTCCGCCGGACATTCTGAATAAAGTTTACTTCTCTCTCTCTCTCTCACTCATTAACAAGACAACATACAAAATAGTGGCAAGGTTAGGATTTCGGCGAGTTGGTACATATCAAAACGAAGCAGCGCAAAAGACAGGTCAGAAGAAAGAAACGACTTATACACGTCGTTTCTTTGCTTTCCTTTTTTTTTTTTTTTTTGCTGATTCGTTCTGGCACAAAAAAAGGGTTCGCTGAAGTAAACACACATTGGTCAAGAGGTATACGTGCAATCAGGGAGTGTTCCAGTTGCGGCAACTATGTATACACTGGTTATACAATGATGCAATGTGTTTTATGCTCAAAATTATGAAGTCGTTCACCGCAGGATCGGTTGAGCAAGCTATTTGTGCAATTTATTGCAGAAAAAAATGAAATTTAATCATTCACTCCCTCATAATTATCTTCGCAACTGCCTATAGCTGATTTAGGAAGTGCCACGTGTTGTTTTCATGATTTTTCGTATATAAGCTGATGTTTTTCCCCCAACAAATGTTGGAAGTCAGCGTTTGTGTGCCGTTCTTCCTTCCTCCTTCGTGTATCTGCGCTGTAAATTGTTGGCATGAACCAACAAGTCCAACAGGTTCGTAGTTTTATAGAGAGGTCACTTATTAAATTCTAGAGATATCTCGTGGAGATGTCTTCCTAGGCCACAGGGCATGAGTTTATGCAGAATATAGGAACTATATAGGATCGCAACGTTCGTTTTTGTAAGGGCTGGCTACTGGGAATGACGGGATATGCTTCCCGGCTATTACAACCGCCTGCGACACGTCGTTAGATTAACTAGAATGCACTGCAGTTGAAGACCGCACGGGCCACATATTCACGTAGTTGTGTATCTTGAACGAGCTCTTGTTCTTTTCTCGGCTGCAACTCCGAGACGTCTTGGGTGTGCTCTCGCCGTTGTTTTTTGTCAGCTAAAGCATGCCGTTTATAGCATGTGGTTTAAAGCGCTTTTGATTGGTGAAATAAATATGATTCCGGGTATTTTCTGTCCCCTGGGGAGATTTAGTGTTTCACTGCAATCGATATACCTTTAGCTTGTCAAAAATGAGGCCGGTTGGTTGAAATGCTGTTAGACGGCTATCGACACTGCCTTAAAGGGGTCAGCCGGGTGGCCATGGCGGCGTGAGCTCATACGTTGACCAGTTTGTCCAAAAAGCTGTTTGGGACAAAAGGAGCATTCTAACGTACACTGCAATATTCGGAGGGAAGTGCACGTGGAACTCGAATTAACCTCGTGAACGCAATTGCGACCTGTGACGTTCACATTGCAGTGCGTCTGCAGATGCAAGCAGGTAGTTCACCTCGGCAGCAAACCAGCGCCTATGATAGACGGCAGCAGTGCATAGCTTTATTGTGCCCGATACGGGGGTGAGGGAAGAAGTGAAATGAGAGTCCCCTTCATTCTTCCCTCCGCAGACGGCGGCACCATACCTAACTAGCACCGTACGTAACTAGGCCACTATTTTTATTACCCAAGTAGGACCGTACCTAACTACGCCAATATCTTTATTACGAGACGTCTAGAGTAAAAATTTCTTTCGCCTTAGAATTCAAAGCCACTGTACACACAAAGTTTGCTAGAGTATTCATGATCTGGCAACCACGAAGTGAAATTTCTCACCTTAATTGGAGGATTTTATTTAGCGCATCCTAGGATTTCCCTTGCGCCATCCTACTGTCCGCACAGTGTAAGCTTCCTAGATGCTAAAGTCAGTTTCCCAGAAAAATTCCCCGCATTTCCCCGAGGGGAAGAATGTGAAAGTGCGAATGCACGAGTTGAATTTGCGCGGTTCGGTAATGTTCGCGAAAGAGAGATCACACACACACACACACAACTACAAAGAAAGAAAGATGCATTTATTCACAGACACCTATTTGTGTTGTCGTTGTACTTGATTGCTAGAGCGGATCTCAGCTTTGAAATTTCGTGTCAGTACTCCTTTAAGCAGGTGCATTAGCCCTTCTCACGCCCGATTCTTGGCCAATCCCCCACGTGGGTATGTGCCATGTCAGCGGCCAGGCAGCGCGCGCCCATCTCCCCCGTTGCCAAGGAAGACGAGGAGATTCCTGGCCAATCCCCCACGTGGGTATGTGCCATGTCAGCGGCCAGGCTCCGCGCGCCCATCTCCACGTGCGCGGACATCGCCGGTGGACGCAGGTTCAGGGTCACTTAAGAAGTGCATTCGCACTTAAAAAGCTTCGAGCTAAACGTACGTTAGATGCATCCGAGATTGCCAGCCTGCAAGATCACTGCGTAAGTGCACCTTTTATGGCCCTATCGGAAAAACTGGTTTCCATTGAGTGCACTCCATAAAAATCGAGTCTTCGCTATAGAAACTGTTCCAATTTGGGCTCAATACAAATTCTATAGAATTTCAAAGGGAACTATTCTACAAAAACTCCCGCTTCTGGCACTGCTGGGACTGGCTAAAGATTCTATAAGACGATTGCGCGTTCCTCAGGACAGCATACAGCGCTGTTTGGTAGAAAACGTTTTATTTGTATACGCTGACATCACGAACACGAAAAAGATATTTCACTTAAAAGTGACTGTTCCAAATACGAATATAGGTCACACAGAAATTGAAAAAAAATCAGGAAACCGAGCTCCATGGACACACAGGGCTCCATCATTCGCTCCTGGACTACTTCTTGGAGCTCTGCAGGGCGCTACCGGGATGACGGAGGAAGAGGCGCAAGCTGCCGTGATTTCAGCGAGGCGATTCATCCAGCATCATATCTCCATTGCTTGACTGTTCTGTCGCGCGCTGCAGGGCTTCGCGGATGACGGCACACAGATAGACTCGCTAAATTATGAATGCTTGCTTGCCATAGCAAAACGCCTGAAGGTGTCCGATGTCCTTGCGCGCTGACTGTGTAATGGTTGGATAGCTTCCATCCGCCAGGACATTGAAGGGGTGCCCAGTGATCCGTTGAAATGGCGTCAATCGGATTCGTGCCATCCGCCCGGCGTCTTTCTGCAAAAAAAAAAGAAGATCTCGAAAATTCGGGAGAACAAAGGTTAAAACGTAGAGTTCAGAATGTTAATGTACAAGAGGTTTATTTTTTAGGGAGTGCCTAACTGAAAAATGGCTCAGGTTTAGCACTTAGTTATCACGAGCAAAGGTATACCGACAGAACAGCACGCGACGAAACGGCACGCGACAGAATAGCACCGACATAACAGCGCGGCGTCAAAAGGGCACGCGTCAAAACAGCACGCGTCAAAACAGCACAGCGACAAGAGCGCACAGCGACAAAACCGCACACGACAGAAGAGCACAGCGCCAAAACAGCACGGCGTCAAAACAGCACGCGACAGAAGAGCACGGCGACAAAACAGCATGGCGACGAAACAGCACGCGACAAAACAGCACACTGCAAGAGATGAGCACTGTAAAAGTTGGGTGCGGTGGCGTTGCTAGGATAGTGCACTCGCCGGAACGGAATCCAAACTCTGCGGCAAGTAAGGAATAGAAAAGCACATTCATTTGAACTTATTTTTACAAGACTTATCTGTGCAGGAACATATCAGTACATGGACATTTAGGCACCCGCATATTCCAGTGGAGGGCGATTTCGGTACAGGAAGAGATTTAGGTGTGCCTGTGATAGGCTGAAGCAACACAACATAGTGAGCCGTTGATATCAATTACAGATTTTACTTGTTCGTATTACTTTCTTTTTCACGCATGGTTATATGTGCAATTATTTCTATGAAACGACTACTCCAGTAATTGCCTATTACAGGTGGTTCCTCGATCCCGTTGTATTGATTGGTTTTTGGTCATGAATTCAGGGATCTATTTTTATGAAGACGGCATCTGTGCCCTTTTCGTGGTAATTTAACGCAGAGCCATGAATCTGCATATTTCGTGAACACTTTTTTCTGTGTTACTTTACTGAGGATTGTTCCTGGATCCTCTATTATTTAATTACTTTTCTTATAAATGTTGTTTGAATTATTCATTTGCTCATTGACGCCATTCTTTTGAAAACTTCGATGTATAGTGACGGTCTTTTTCACTAAAGTGAAGAATGTGAGCTGCCGGGTCACCAATGAGCCACGATTCACAGTAGCTCATATTCGCGGACGCTGCTTTGACGCGCAATATTGTTGCGGAAATATTTCTTACCCACTAAGAGCTCCTCTGTGCTGTTAAACAAATTAAACCCCCATGTATAAATTAGAATTAAGTGGTGTAGGACTTCAGTAAGAAGCAAATTATCCGCCAGAATAGTAGCGCTTAAAGGGACACTGAAGTGATACGTAAACATTGCGGGATTACTAGCGCAAATCGTAGTCCGGAGACCCCAGGCCATGTTTCGACCACTCTAGGCGCGTTTACGCGATTTTATTTAGTAGAAAAACTAATTCGAAAACGCTGTCCTCCTCTCTTTACGCTCGCCCATTTTCTGTGGCGTTTTCGTGTGACGTCAGGAGGGGATGAGCTGGCAATTGGCTGCGCCACGGCTGCGCTACTGCACGGCTCCCCGGCCGACAGAGTCAGTCGGCCCAGCGTTTCGTCCGCCGGCCGCCGGCGGGTCGTCGCAATCAAGGAGGTTAAAAAAAAATTGCTTGGTCGCAATTCGTTCGCTTAGTTGAAACGAAGCCAGGACACGTTTGTGAATGGAAGAATGTGCCTTTCTTTACTTGGTTTGTTTGTACACTGTATCTAGCTCCAAGTCAAGGTCGCTTCACACAAGCGCTGCACATGCGACGCTTCGCTGACTGGTACGCCAGTAGGAAAATATAAGGCCTCTTGAAGGCGGGAGAAGAGTCAGCGAAGTCAATATAGGTACTAAGCAAATAAAATCAACTGATATTTTTACCGTACAGCATAAAACTAGGGCGCGGGAAGCACTTTTTTGCGCTGGGCGAACAAGCACAGCGGTCAGCAGCACGACTACGCATCTGCGAACGCTTTTCCGTCTACGAAATGCAATTGCTAGACGTGAGCTACTGTGGAAACTCGGGCGACGCTTACTGCACGATCGCAGTACAACAAATAGTGACCTAAGCGGCTTGAAATGCCAAAACTAAATAAAAGTGTAAACCGGTTGTACAATATATACCCTATATTAGCAAGGCTTTCGCGTCCCGCTTCGTAACCTAGCAGTCTGGGGCGCTAGGATTTCACCGCACATGTTTTGCGAGTCACGAGTTCGAATCCCCGCGGGTACGTGTTTTTTTTTTTTGTAAGTTAACTTTTTTGTTTTCCGCCGATGTTTTCTATATTGAGTTCACCTTTTTTGGGGCCGCAACGTTCATGGCTACACGAACTAGTTCACAAAACGCGCGCAGGCTGGCACTGGCGCGCTAGCGAGTTCTCGTTGGCGTGCTGTTGCCATAAGCACCGACTGCTTGCAGGCAGTGGGCACAGGCCAGAATGAACAGACCCTTGGCCTGGTGCGAACACGCTTTTTACGATACAGGCATGAGGGAGGCAAGCTCCAAATATGGGGGAAAAGCGCATGACATTTGGGCGTCTGCGGGTACGCGGAGGGCGTTCATGCACTGCGTAGGTCTCGGCTAGTGAATGCTACGACTACAAGCCGTCCTGGGAGGCTTATCTTGTGCATTTTACAGCCGACAACAAGGCAGAAGCGCGGTACGATGATTACTGAGGTATTGAGAATGCCCATCCAACAAAGCCATTGGTTATGTTTTACAGAACCGAAACCGAAACTTGTGTGATTGCTAACCTTGGGCATCGTCCAATCACGGCGCCCCTCCTCTCAACGTCACAGCCTTAGTTGGTGCGGCCGCCGCAAACCGCGCATGGTAGTTTTTCTTCTTTCGCGCTTTGTAAAATAATTACCGATTTGTCAACCGGATAAACGATGAAAAGTGTGCTAATTTGAGCCAGTCTACGAAGTGCAAGCAAAAACGGGAGCTTGACAAATTCACTTCAGTGTCCCTTTAAGGATTACACTTCGGCTTTTTCGCTTCCATCATATTCCAGGTGATTTGGGTTGCAGCGGCTCATGATAACCTGAGGCATGCCTATTGCAACTGGCACTTGTTCTTTTTTTACACTTTCGATAAAACAGCAGAAAAGGAAAACAGCAGCAAGAGAAGATCTTCTTTTGGGAGCCGAAAGATCACGGCCGCTGCAAAACATGCCTCGGTACCGGGTTAAGGTCTTTTCTTGCCTTGATGCCGTTTTTTTTGTATTCGCAGTGCGGACTCAATAAAAGAAGCACACAAAAGCTTTCATTTCTTTCAGCTTTTTTAGGCTTCACAACCAGAACGCTAAATTTGGAACATGGGATGCTCTGCAGTGAGGGACTTCACACTTCTTCGCGTGCATTTAAACGGCGACACTCCGGCGTGTTCGCTCTTCTCCTTCATTTGAAATGCAACCACCATTGCGGGCATCTAACTCGCTTTCTTTGGCTCGGCGGCTCAACGCTATCCGC
Source organism: Haemaphysalis longicornis (assembly GCF_048455015.1). Lineage (NCBI taxonomy): Eukaryota > Metazoa > Arthropoda > Arachnida > Ixodida > Ixodidae > Haemaphysalis > Haemaphysalis longicornis. The sequence goes on along the minus strand of NW_027526401.1, from coordinate 1,206,045 downwards.
TCTTTACAGCCCCTACAGGTGGCGCTGCAGAAAACGGCAATAGGAGAAGCGAGTTTAAAACCGGTAGGCGGAGGGCTAACCCGTTAGGGTAATAGAGGGTAGGTTTAATGAGTAGAATAAGACAGGCAAGTTGGTTGGTGGCAACGGACGTCCCGATACAGATGGAGGGCTTCTAATCATCATCATCATAATCATAATCTTAATCATCATGGCGTACCAGACTGTGATCCAGCCTTCATACCAACATGCGCGCCAGCATCAATAGAGGCCAAAAAGCCCGTAGCTCTACTAGAAACAATTACTTTATTAAAGATAAACGCAGGCATATGTTGCTAAATGCGAGAGAACGTTAAATTTGTTTCAGGGTGCCTGGTGCGGCGTAAAAAGAGCCGCGTTATACGCAATCCGCTGTGCATGGCTCCGGCCGCACGGAAGTGGTTCGCGAACACCCGCCTTATTGTGGAAAAAAACTGCTATAGGATGTGCAACGCTAATCTCGTGGGGTGTTTTCAGTGTACGTCATCGCAGTGTACGTTAAACTTGAGGCGTGTTTGTTTTTTTCCTGTGTAACTGCTAAGCAGAAGACCATACGCACGATGTGCGGGCGATATGGTCCCGGCACAAATGGTCCCGGAGCTACTGGCCCCGGAACTGATAGTCCCAGAACAAATGGTGCCGGAAAACATGTCCCAACTTCAAAGTAGGAAAAAAATGTCCCACCACTACTTCACCTATGCATGAGCGCCTGTATAAGGGAAGCAGGGAGGGGGTCAGTTTATTTGTCTTTACATGTTTGTATTTGTGCACAATGTATTTGCATCGGTCCGTACATAATATATTTGCTAAGGCTGAAATTATTTGAAATAAATGCTGCATGCGAATTTGTCGTCGTACGAGTATGTTCTCCCGTGCTTCCATTGCTTGTATCCTTTCGTTTATTAACGCTTGAGAAGCGAGTATCACGATTCAGGCTGTGCAGTGAGCGCTTTTACAGGCACAATATTATTTAGGTTACATGATGTATCGAAAATGGGAGTGGGCCGGCACCACTGAATATCAGACAACATAAAGCTGTACTAGCGATCACGCTCGCCGATTTCTCGCTATTTAAAAAAAACGAACTTTACCCGATGAATGGTTTATTGCGTTACCTAAGCTGCGATACTGTGCTCTTCATCTGAAATGCTTCGATATCTGCAGTTAGAATGAAGCGAAGCGGCACTAAGGTTTTGGACCTTGATACTTTTGCAGCTTGCAGCTTCGATACTTTTGATTTTCCCCTAAAATATATGACATATAGCTATTATCTATGACGCCTATTATCTTGCTGCAAGGCTTAGAAGACTGCTGGCTAACATGCTTTGTTCAATTTGCCGGCGTGTTGCGGGAGCCTAACAATTGCTGACGGCAGCAGGTGAGCTCATAAAAACAGGTCACCCACCATAAACAACAAACTCTGTTGTTGGGAACCGCATTTGTGCAGAAACATATGCAGTTCATTCGCTAAAATACATAAACATGTTCGTGTGCATCTTTCTGACGGCTTTACTTTCCCAGAAATTGCGAGAATCAAAGACTGTCACTTGTCATGGTACAATGAAAAGCCAACGATTGATGCAACGATTGATGCAAGAACGGGTGGACCACGAAACAACCCGAACGCGTTTTGCCTGTTTCCAAGTCCCGCTCTCAAAATAAACTGGTTCGTGTTCAAAAACCCTCCACTCAATGCGCATGTTAGCAACTGCCCCCTCTCGTGTCCCCTCGACCTCCTCCCTCTCCTGAGCGAAAACGAGGGTTGGGTCGGCTTTTGTTGCCGCCAAGACGAACAAAGGGGCAGTGGCTGCTGTGGAACGCAGAGCGTACAATGCGCACGCGGAGACGTACAATGAGTTGCTCCCCTGCTATACACCATTTTCCATAAGCAGACGGGAAAGGAGGAAAATACTCTCAAACCAGTTCTCTCGGTGGCCGACCAGCGTTGCCTGAGCGCGCTGGGCTGCTAACATCGCTCGGCGTGGTGTGCTCCACTGCGTAGTTCAGGAGTATTTCGCACCACGTGCTTAGTTTTTGCGGAACTTTCAACTGTTTTAGCCAATGCTGCGATGCCGTTCAAGGCGCAAACGTCGCCTGGTCAGCACTGCGCGGTGGTGGGTTATTGAACAACCAGAGAAAGCGAGAAACAGTCGCTAACAGCACGCATGTGCACGACACTGCCTGGAGAAAATGCAGTGCGGTTGCGGCGTGTTTTCGCGGCATCGCTTCCCAACGCACACAGAGTTGAGATATCGGTGGATTCCGTTGATAAATCGCAACGACTTTGTACCAACGACCAACTCCAGGGTTTGTTGGGTGCACTTGGACAGCAAGCAGACGGATCAAAATCTATTTATCACACGCAAAGCTGCGACAGGGAACGGAACCCCCTGAAATGTTAGAAGCAACTTTATCCTTTGCAATACAGCATTGATTGGTTGGTTGATTGATTGATTGATTGATTGATTGATTGATTGATTCATGCATTCATTCATTCATTATGGTGTTTAACGCCCCGACGCTTCATGGGTGATGAGGCGCGCAGTAGTGGAGGGCTGCGGGTTAATTTTGACCACTTGGGGATCTTTCACGAGCGCCGATACAATACAACACTACAATAACTTCTGGTTCCTTGTAGTAAATTTAAAATACCATATATTGTTTGGTAATTACAGCCGATTGACATTAAACCATCCCCTTTTCATTTAATCTAACCTTTAAAATCACGGCGTTTTGTTTACTTTTTTTCAGGCCAACGCATTATACTGCCGAACGATTTGAAAGGATAACTTTCTCCATCACACACTGCTGGTCGATAGCAGGATAAGCAGGCAGCCAAATGTGGAAATGCAGCTCGAGGTACGCGTGAACGCTGCATTTGGAAAATAGCTCAACCTGTTCACAACGCGGTCAAAGGAAAAGCTTTTAATCCTTTTGCGTTGCCACGGAATCTAAAGTATTACAATTACAAAACAGTTACTCCTGGTCGCGTAAAGCATTTGTGGTGAAAGCAGCGGTTTCACAAAGGTGGGCTCCGAGCGACAGGCCACATGCGCTGCGCAGAGTTAGGTCAATCATGATCACATCAACCAATATTAACTCGCCCGAACGTCAACCCTTTTGCTCAACCTTCGAATAGTAATTTGACTGGTTGTGCGGTCGCGTTATTTTTCCTCCCGGGTAATTTCGTTTCGTCAGTAACCGTCATAAGTCTAGTTAAAAAAGATTATATTGCATTGCAATGCCAACAGCGTAGCAATCGCCTCGTCGAAAGTCCATCGCGAGCACGGATCACCGTGACCCACATATGCTATGCGCGCTCCGCATTCGACGTCCGCGCTTCCGTAAACATGTCTAATCGGTGAACATAACAAGCACGGTGGCATTGAAAACACGTATTTACTCCCCGATATCGATTTCTATGTCAGTCGGTGCCATACCGGTACGTTTTCATCGCGGAACTGCGGAGCACCACCGGCACCACCACCACACTGCTACTGCTGCTGGTCTCAACAGCCGGGGTCGGAATTTCCCGCTCTGGCAACAAATCATGACCTAAAATCCGTCCGCAGATGATGAAAACAAAACAGAACACACACACACAAGCACTGCAACCGCTACCTTAACGCAAAACCACTGCGGTTCACTCGGTAATGCACGGATTCCGAGCAGACGCACGCAAAAAACGGCGCACTTAAAGGGACCCCGAAAAGCTTTGTGAAGGTGGCAATCAAATGCATTCAGGTGGTAGAAAACATAACGGGGGATTTTTGAGCCAAGTGTGAGCCCCATACGTTGTACAGATAATTTGTAAACAATTTTTGAAGATCGCCTTTCTCAGCCGATGAGCGCTACGCCGCAGCGAGCCGACCGCGGCTGATGCAACGGCGACCGCGGGTGACGCAACGGCGATCGCTGCTGACGCAACGGCGAAGGCGCCCCCTGATTCGCCCAATCGCCGGCAAGGTCGGCCGCCGGTGGCGTCACTGCCATTGGCTTCCGGCTGCTCTTCCTCCTTCCTGCGCGATCCCGAGGCAAAGGCGGCAAAGGCGGGTCCGCAGTGATTGACGCGAGCCTAGGCGCAGGAATGTAGCTAGCTGCTTTGAAGGAGGTAGAGAGGGAGGAGGAGTCGATCGGCAAGTGGGGAGAGGTGCATTTAATTGCTTCTGGCGCAGCTAATACTGAATGTAGATCAATAATTCCAACGGCATTGCATCGCTATATTGGTGCTACGTGACAATACAGGCCGTTTGTAACTTTAACAGAAGGCTTTTCTGGGTCCCTTTAACAGCCCAGCGCGGAGGTTTCGGCGGTCGCTTCATAGACGGCGCTAAAATAAAAAGCTCGTATAAAAAAATTGCAAAATGTTTCTTGCGGCGCAAAGCAGACATACCAAGACTACCCTGCGGTTTTTATTACCGATTTTGCTCTGATCGCATTCCGGGCGAACAGTATTTCCTTTGGGTTCCTAGCGCAGGCGTTGACTTTAGACTCGGTCACCGGTTTTAGCGCGTGCTAACGCGGTCCACTTTGGGAGAGATGTGAAAGCCTGCGGACGAAATGATCCGGGCCTACCAGTCTTGGAGAACTGTCAGCGGCAAATTCGGAAATAAATTATTCTTCTTCTTATTATTATTATTATTAATCTTATTATTATTATTATTATTATTATCATAAAAATTGTAGGGCTACCTAAAAAGGAACAAAAGTTTTACCAAATGTCGTCCCTGGCTTTTGCTTCTTTCATTTCAGATATCCCACATGCTGTAATAATTAAAGCCGTAGCGTTTTTCCCGAGAAAGAGTAACGAAACGTGAAGAGAACCTCAGAGAGAGCAGTTTGCGCCCACTAAATTGTTTTTATCTATGTTAAAATCAAAATATTTGCCCATTTAGGCGTTCCATAAAATCGTGCCGTTCTGTCGCTGTGCTGTTTTGACGCTGTGCTGTTTTGTCAACGTGCTGTTCCGTCGCGTGCGCTTTTGACGCCGTGCTGTTTTGTCGGGTGCCCTTTTGACGCCGTGCTGTTATGTCGGTGCTCTTCTGTCGCGTGCCCTTTCGTCGTGTGCTGTTTTGACAGCGTCCCTAGCTGTATACCCACTGGATGATTGGATTCAGCCGTTCGCTTGCGCTGAAAGGCACGCACAGACAGCATAGCCAGATCGCCGTCGATTGCGAGACTGAGGGACCAAGCGGCGGCGAAGAAGCCGTTAAACCTACACAGTGGAAAGCCGCGCCAGTTGAAAACAATTCATTTGAAAATGGACTGTTTGTGCGTGTTCTCTTCTCTCGTCCGGTTTTTGTGCGCAGTTCCAGTCATGAACCGTTAAACCCTCGCCTAGTCACGTGGTTCGCTTGCGCTGAAGCGCACGCACATACGTCCCAGCCGGCGTTGAGCGGTAAAGCGCAGGCGAAGCAGCCGTTTCCCCCTCGCCCAGTCACGTGGTGCCGCAGCAGCGAGGTTCCGAGCGAGCGAAGAGATAAGAAAAGCGAAGCCTGCTCACCGCAAGCTGAAGGCCCCTTGAGGCGGGCTGAATGTCCGTGAAAGATTTAGAATACCGCTCTAAAAAATTTTACGATGGCGCGAAGATATAGTTGCTCCCCACCGCAAAGAATACCCGGATATTAGCGGGGCATGTTGGGTAGCGTTGCCTGTAGACGCCTACTACTCAAGTTTGTATGAAAAGCCCGATCTGCCCCCTTACGCTGTGTACTCTCGCGGCATCTGTTGCCACCTGCGTTAGTCGCCTTTTCCTGTCCTCCTCTCAGCTCTTTCTCTTTCCTATTTCCTTTCCTAACACTATCCTGTCATCTCATTTCTTCCTTATTTCTAAGCTTTTCCAGGCGGCGAGGGTTAATCCTGTGCAAAGACGTCACTCTCGATCCCGAGCATAGGATTATAGTGGCAAGGTACGGCTAGCCTGTTAAGTCACGTTCCCTTGTTGGGCTCGGTGGTGGGCGGCCGGCCTTGCTACCGAATGTACACCATGTATTTATGGCTTCTTTTTCCACCCCAAGGAAAACTGATCAGTCCCTGAAAAGGGGCCGCACCGAAGTACTTAGCATCACAGCTCCACCTGTCGAAACCTTTAACAAATACCTTGTGGTACACTCCGAAGAGAATGCACCCCTAGCAAAAAAATCGGTGTTCCTCATTGCAAAATGCCTCGAGAACATCGTTGGGAAAGACTACCATGCAAAAAAACTTGCCTCAGGTGACCTGCTGGTAGAAGTACAAAGAAAAAACCAAAGTGAAAACCTCCTGAAACAGGACACCCTGGCTCAACTAAAAGTGATGGTCACGCCACATCGTAGCCTAAACACAACCCAAGGCGTCATCTCTGAACAAGAACTACTTCATGAGAATGAAGACGATCTCCTCGAAGGGCTCAAAGACCAAGGCGTAACCGCTGTGCGGAGGATAACTATACGTCGCGCAGGTGAGGAAATCAGAACTAAGCACATTGTTTTGACTTTCAACCGTCCAAAACTTCCCGAATCGGTCCATGCTGCATTTATTTCCTGTCCAGTGCGTCCATACATACCTAATCCGCGAAGGTGTTTTAAGTGCCAGAAGTATGGCCATGGAACTCTGTCGTGCCGTGGCCGATCCATCTGTGCTCACTGCGCAAGCACTGACCACACCAGTGACGATTGTAACAAGCAACAAGTCAAATGCCCAAACTGCAATGGACCAGACTCTGCCTTCTCACGTGCATGTCCATCATTCAAAAAAGAAAAAGAAATAATCCAACTGAAAGTCACTGAGAACCTAACGTTCCCACAAGCACGCCTGAAGCATGCCTTGCTATCGGGCAAAAGTTACGCAGACGCAGCTCGCCGGGGGGTGGGGCGTCGTCTGGTAGATGCGGGCACCCAGTACAGCGAGGCTGACCTGGTCCCATCGCAGCCCCCCACTCAGCAGCAGAAAGTCGCTACCGTGGCTTCTGCTGCTGCACTCCGACCTAGTACTGGGCGAAAGGCCGCCAGCACGACTCCTGTCCAGGTCAGCGATGTTGACCTGGCCTCGTCTCAGGCACCTGTGCAACAGCAGAAGACTGCTCCTGTGGCTACTGCTGTTCCAGCTGTGCCCAGTGCTGCGGCTACGGCCTCTAGCACAAAGTCTGGTTCTGACAATCATTCAACTTCAGAAACCGCGGTTGAGGCCATGGATGTATCTCCAAGTACGTTTGCTCCTGAGGCATCACAGGAGCGCCGCGGTGCCACAGGTCGTGGCAAACCGACCAAACCAAAGGCCAGTAAAGTCGTTGCCCCTGGAAATGACCCCACAACCTAAGTGAACGTGCTCAGAAGGGCCCCGAGACACGACCTGCTAAAAAGAGGGGAAAAAACATGATCCAGAACATGATCCTTTTTTCTCTTTTGCTGATTTTCATGGCTGCTGAAAGTGTTATGTACTGGAATTGTAGGGGGTTGTTAAGAAATCTAGACGATATTTATGACATCCTCACCAATCACAAACCACAAATACTGTGTCTCCAAGAAACACACCTGCGCCCATCACAGACAAACTTCCTAACACAGTACATTGTTTACCGTAAGGACAGACAAAATTGCATCCAGCCGTCTGGTGGTGTGGCAGTAGTATTCCAAAAATCTGTGGCTTGTCAGTACCTCCAGCTACAGACGTCACTCGAAGCTGTAGCTGTCAGAGCCATAGTTTTTGGCAAACTAGTGACAGTTTGCTCTCTCTACATTTCACCCGACTAGCGCCTTTCCAACGTCGAATTTGAAAACCTAATCAATGAATTACATCATAACCGGTGATTACATCATAACCGGTGATTTTAATGCTCACAACCCCATCTGGGGATCTGTGCGAGCCGATGCTCGAGGGCGGCTCATTGAAAGGTTTGTCACGACATCCGGATGTTGCATCCTTAATAAGAAACGCCCCACATATTACAACTCCACACACCACACATACTCAGCAATAGACCTTGCAATTGGCTCTGCAATCTTACTGCCTATGCTTGAATGGAGTGTATTTAACAACCCGTATGGCAGTGATCATTTTCCTGCAAAACTAACCGCTGGAAACAATGACTCTCAAGGCACAGAACCACTTCGAACATTTAAATTACAAGCAGCTGACTGGAAAACATACAAAGAACTTTCCAGGCTACCCCTTACACCAATATGCCATTTAGATGTTGAAGCAGCAAGTTCACTGATTACAGCCCACATTCTTGACTCTGCTCGGAAAAGCATTCCAGAGACTACTTTTAAAACTCTCCCAAAACCCAGGCCATGGTGGAATGAGGACTGCGCGCGTGCACGGTCTGAACAGAACAAGGCGTGGGCACTTTTACGCCGCTACCCCACGGCCGACAACCTTCTCAAGTTTAAGCAGGCAAAAGCTAAAGGGAAGCGTACGCGACGTATGGCAAAAAACGAAAGTTGGACCAGGTTTATATCATCTATAAATTCTTATAAAGATTCTAGGAAAGTCTGGACTAGAATAAAGAAGCTGAAAGGATACAAGAGTCATCATATTCCCCTAGTAAGTAGTGTGGGTAACTCAGTAAAAGATCAAGCAGATGCTCTTGGGAAACACTTTGAACATGTGTTCAGTTCTTCACATTATACACAAACATTTTTACAGCATAAGAAGGCAGCAGAGCGTCAGCCCCTTCGTGTGAACCAACGCTCGAATGAGGGATATAATGCTCCATTTACCATGCTTGAATTGATAGTGCACTCTCGACATGTGGTAAGTCAGCCCCTGGAGCTGACCGAATCAGCTATGACATGATCAGACACCTACACAGTGAAACCCTGCATGCAATACTCTCTCTCTTTAACAAAATATGGCAAACAGGCCGCTTTCCAAGAACATGGAAAGAGGCTATCGTTGTACCGCTTCTAAAAGAAGGAAAAGAATCCTGTCTTGCTGCGAGTTACAGACCCATCGCCTTGACGAGTTGTTTATGTAAGCTGCTCGAAAAAATGATAAATCGGCGACTATTGTACTTTCTCGAGTTTAATGGTCTGTTAGACAAAAATCAGACAGGCTTCAGGTCTGGAAGGTCAACTACAGATAGCCTGGTTGCATTTGAATCATATGTGAAAGACGCCTTCATCCATAAGCCACACTGCTTCTCTGTGTTCTTTGACATGGAGAAGGCGTATGATAGAACATGGCGATACGGTATATTGCTAGATTTGCAGTCATTTGGCCTTACTGGTAATATGCTCAACGTTATTAAGGACTATCTCTCTGATCGCACATTTCGTGTTCGTGTGGGTAACGTGCTGTCTAGAACCTTTGTTCAAGAAAATGGTGCACCCCAGGGGGGAGTGCTGAGCTGCGCACTTTTTCTTGTTAAAATGAGTTCACTAAAAAGTGTTCTCCCACGAACTGTCTCATACTCCACTTATGTTGATGACATTCAAGTTAGTTTTAAGTCCTGTAATTTATCGATATGTGAACGCCAAATCCAATTAAGTGTCAACAGACTGGTTACATGGGCTGACAAGAACGAGTTTATGTTTAATGCTGATAAAAGTGCTGTTGTGGTATTTTCCAGGCGGCGTGGTGTCCATCCCCCTCCTTGTATTACATTACAAGGTCAGCCCATACCAGTAAAAAATGAACACAAGTTTCTGGGTATTTTACTTGACCACAAACTCACATTTATACCGCATATTAAATTACTAAAAACGAAATGCCTGAAAACGATGAACATTTTAAAGGTACTATCGCATCAGTCATGGGGAACGGACACAAAGTGTCTGCTTTCACTTCTAAATAGCCTAGTAAGGTCAAGAATTGACTATGGATGTATTGTATACCAGTCTGCAACCACAACAGCACTGAAAATGTTGGACCCAGTATACAACTTGGGGCTTCGCTTGGCAACAGGTGCATATCGAACAAGCCCCATTCCATCCCTTCACGTTGAATCTAATCAGTGTGGCTTGGAGTACCAGCGCACTTACACAGCTCTGATGTATGCTGCAAAGATTACTTCTATGAAGGAACACCCTTTGGACGCAATTATGAAAAATAACACTAATAATACTTTTGAAAATCGACCATCCATAGCACCACCCTTCCCTTTGGCAGTGTCACGCCTCTCAAAGGACCTACAAGTTCCTCTTGCTGAAGTTTACTGCACCTTCATTCATGAGTTGGTTGCTCCATGGGACATTTGCCCAATTCAGTGTGACATGTCTTTCAGAGAACTGCAAAAGAAAAATGTGCCAAACTTTGTTATTACTCAGCACTTTCTGTCACTGAGGGACAAATACAAGGCAGCTGAATTCTACACAGATGCCTCGAAGACTTCTGCAGCGGTGTCTTGTGCTGCAATTGGCCCCATATTCACTTTGTCCAAAACAATGAACAGGAACACTAGTATATTTACTGCAGAGGCATATGGTATCCTGCTAGCTTTGAACCACATTCTCCAAAACAAAATTAAGAGCTCAGTTATATACACAGACTCGCTGAGTGTTGTTACAAAGCTTTCATCTCTGAAGGCTAGTAAAAACCCAACTTTTAATGCTGTTCTAAGAGCTCTGTACTTGGCTTATAGTCTCAAGCTTGCTGTCACAGTGTGCTGGGTTCCGGGCCACTGTGGCATTGCTGGAAATGAAGCCGCTGACCAAAGTGATGCAGCTGCTGCCCTTCGTGAAAGCATATTAAGCTGGTTCCATATCAAGACCTCAAACCTTATGTGAGGAGTAAGCTGCGAGAGCACTGGCAACAACAGTGGGATAAAGAAATAAGCAACAAATTACATGTCATTAAACCTAAAATTGAAAAACCTCCCTCTGAGAAACATGCTAGATCAATAGAAGTGGCCTTATGCAGACTTAGAATCGGCCACACACACACATCACACATTCATACCTGTTGACTGACACAAACAAGCCACGGTGTCATCGATGTGGAGGGCAGCTATCTGTCCTTCATGAGCTTGTTGAATTCAAGATGTGCAACATTGAAAGGAAACGTCACTTTAATGAAGTTTACACATATAATATTCCCTTGCACCCTTCATTATTTCTTGCAGACCATCCCATGTTCTCTTACAAAAAAGTTTTTAGCTACCTTGCAGACGTAGATTTTTTAAAACACATAGTATCTTATTGCCCATAACCTCACCTGTGCTCATGACGTGTTGCAAAACAGTGGCGGGACCTGAGGCTTTACACCTTAGGTGCCTGCACTCACTGTGTTTTAATGTGACCCTATAAAGGCACCCTTTCTCTTAGTATACTCATTATGTTTTAACATGGCCCTATACACCATTTCTCTTAGAAAATTTTTAATCTAGTGCCTTTATTACAAATCTTTCTCCTCTCATTCACGATCGTCATGGCGCTCTTTGCCTTTGTCGGCCTTGCGCCATTAAACCTGAAATCATCATCATTCCACCTGCGTTATATTCTTGGCCGATGGCATGCCATCGGCATCAAAAAACGTCACTGTAGTGGTTTTTTAACATCATCTGTAGGGTTTTTTTAACACCATATTAACATCATCCTCCCTAAAGACATTACCAGACTTCTAGAACGTGCTGAGGCGAATTTTCAGAATGCTTTGGCGAATCGGTGGGTGCTTACTCCCCAATAAGCACGTCATATGAACTTTTCAGACCCGTAGTAACAACGCGACATGAAACAAGCTAAACCCGGCCAGCGTTAGCCAATGCGTTCCACATTTGATTCGATGCTGCCGTTACCTCTGCCTTCAAGTTCCCCTGCGCCAAGCTTAGCGACCTTTCTTCGATAACAGCTTATAAAGGTTTCTCCGTGTGGTCTCCCAACACACACACTAGCATGCGCGCACATACATCCTCTAATCTTCCTGCTCACGCCGGGCAAGACGAAAATTTTCGTTTTCGTTTTCGTAACGTTTGGCCGAATGAGCCAGCTTTCGGCTCATTCGGCCAAACTTTGCGTTATTAGGGTTTCCAAAAGCCACTCCAGAATAAAAATTGAATCCATTCTTCCCTGCGAAGGTGGATGACCAGCGGGGCTGCATAGCACCTGGGCGAAAAGGGGGGGAGGGGGGCGAACACCTATCCGCTTGTCGTAAGCCGCGGAACAGCACCGCGCAGTAAGGAATTCATTGGTGTACGCCCTGTGCACACCTTGAACTTGCACGTTGGCCAGGGAAAGGTACGCAGCAACGGGTCCTTGCAGGCTCACGCTTCGCGCCGCTCGTTCAATTCACTGGCATGGCACCCGCGTCGATTCGCCGCATTCTCCGCTTCGCGGCACCCGTCTCTCTGTGGAGCCCGCCGCTTCCGGGCAGACTCTCGGGCGCGACCTTCGCTACCGATCGCCTTTGCATTGCATGGCGTTCGGATTCGTAAGCTGCCCGCTCTTTATCCGAGGCAGCCGAATCTATGATGGCACCAAGCGAGGAACGACATTTGCATGATGGCTGGTTTTTAAGCATTCCTCTACCTTGCTACGCAGGCGTCAGAACATTTATTGGATTGCTTTGCCCCCTCAAAAAGGGCGCTCAAGAGATTTTGGGCCTAGAGTTCCTCTACATAGCTCCCGCAGGGATCTAAGAGTGGCGCGACCTTTTTCCGTGCGACGCCGTGATGACGTCGCTCCGGTTATCTATGCCTCGCAGAAAAGCCCCCTCGACGGCCGCTCTGCAAACAGCCGACGCGGGCGGTATCACTCCTCGCCCAGTAGCAGCAGCTACTCCACTCCTAATCTAGTTCACTCTACAGAATCCAGCGACCGAAGCGCCCCCATCACGCTTCGGCCGCCGTCGGAAGCGCGGCGGCGTGGCTCCTGCACGAGCGACGGGCGGCTTTCCCGCAGCAATCCGGATAACAAGATGGCGGGCAGTCGCGAAACTCTTAGCTCCCCACGGGAGCCATATAGAGGAACTGTATTTGGGCACGGAGACGAAAAATCCACCGGAAGGTAGTCATATACACCTACGCTGTAAAAATAATGTAAAAACACGCAGTCTCGCGCACTAAGAGAATGGGAAAACGAACGGGAGAGCACAGTGCAGCACAACAAAGTAGCCTATGGCTCATACAATCTGGCTCCTTTCCACACCGCTACGACACTCCATGTAAATTTTGCCCAGAAGTAGGTACACATCGCCACAAACTGCGCGACTCCAGCTCTGAGCACCCGGCCCTCCTCCCGTCGACTTCCCAACAAGAGCACTGGGAGATCTTGTTGTCCAGTCCCTCTTTGCCTATACGCCTCGAGCTTCGCGATCCCTGCGCCGCCTGCCGCCGGTCCTCCGCGGCGCTTACGGGATGTTCGCAGAGCAGCTGATAGCGGCCCATGCAGTGTTTTGGTTCTCTTTCGCTTCTTTTTGCCTTTTCGCGACCTAAACATCGTGTTATTCTGATGTCTGTAAGCAAATAGTACGTTTAGGGCACTTTAAAAAACAGCTGCGTCCTGATTAGAGTTGTAAGAGTGCTCGAAAGCCGACAAGAGCTAGCCGGGGACGCGGTACTGCGCGCTTCTTCGACGCTCTTACGGGCGTCGGCGACGGCAGCGGCATAGCACCACTGTCACCTCCGAATATCTCAGGCTTAAAGGAGCCATGAAGATAAAATGCCAGTTTGTGCTATTCGAAAGATTTCGTGTTTTATAGTGCCCCCAGTGCCTGTCCGAATGCAAACGATGCTTTATTCACTGAGAAATAATCAATTTAGGTAAAAAGTTTGATTTTCCCGCTCAATCGTGCGTTTTCGTGGTCCCAAATGACATCACAGGAACCGACCGCTCTGCAGCCTAGGGTCCCTTGATTCACGCATCCACCGTACAGGGTGGAGACACGTATGCGCTGGCGCCGCCATTTTGGTCCACTCGCTCGCTGCCGAAACAAGTCATTGTATCAAAACCGCGCTAAAATTATCGCCGCAACGGGGTTAACTGGCGAAGTTTTAATCATCTTATCTGTTTCGCGTTGCTAGGTCTCGTGGGAAACGAGAACAACGCGTTGTGCACGTTGACCCAACTGCAGCGGCACGGGACCGTTCAAAAAGTGTCTCCACCCTGTACGTTGGCGCTGGCACTGAGGTACTCGCGCGTTTGTTTAAGCTACTGAACCTAGATGGCGCCACCATACCGTGGCGTGTCGTTCTCTGCCTTTTTTTCGTTCTGGGAGAAAATGGTTTCGTGAACCATAGTGACCGCTCGACAAATATGTTCACGTAAGACACCGTCGCGCCAATCAATCGGCCAGTGTCGTCTGAGACAACCCCGAAGCCCCGTAGTTCTGTGCAGCTAAACAAGCATAGTGCGCGCAGTACCAGCAACAGCAGTACGAAGCGCTACTTCTATGTTTACACGTGCTTTCGTAACTTACACTTACCACTATTATTACGGCTTTAAAAAGAATGTGCCTTAAATTTAAGCGCAAATAGCTCGTTCGGCAAGCTTGTAAGCTCTGCCTAATTTGCGTTTACTTTCGCCGGCCTCCGCCAATCGCAGAAGTGGCTCGAATGACATCATAGGTTCTGTTGCGGGAAATGAGCTAGTGCGTCGCATGGCCATTCCCTTTGTTCCTAATTATGTAGCTTATTTGAGCGAAGTTTACGTTAAAAGTGGTGTCAGTATGATTCTAACGAGGCAATCTTTTGAATGAACCAAACTTGTATTTTCTCTTCATGGCTCCTTTAAGTGAATTCTATTGACACCTCGTTTAGTCCTGATATTGGCACAGTGAGAGGTAGGTTTAGTTTTGCAGCGCGGACAACGAATCCGGCCTTGTTTTGAATGTATACGTCGTCCAAAAATATCATTCGGGGAGGTGATTACCTAATATACCTGGGAATAACTTGTGCGTTTTATAAAAATAGAGGTCACGTGGACATGTTAAGTATATTCCAAGTCTATGGGTCGTTAAATATGTGCCCATTCCCGCCTGATAGAACGGACCAAGAGGAGTTAATGAAACCACGGAAAAATAAATGATCTGCCAAGTCTGGAAGCAATGTGATAGCTATTGCGAGAATAACAAAAAAAACAGTGCAGCTTCGAAAATCCTACATCTTACCTCAAGCAAGGTTGAGCTCACTAGACCAACTAGATTCGAAAAGTACTTGTGTTTTCCTAGACGGGGCAGGGGGGGGGGGGGGGGGGAGGAGGAGGAGGGACGCTTAACTATCGTTGTGTACAAATGCGGAGTGAAATCAAGGAAAGACCGTTTTAGAAAATCACACACAAGCTGCACGTTCACCTTTATTTTGTTTTTCGACTTTAACGAGCAGGGGATCACTCGGTGGACACAATTTTTGAAGTACAGTAAGGAAGTTCACAGGCGATAAAAGCTGTCGTTGGATTGAGTAGGGTCCCCTGATTTCACTTTTGTGGTGAATTGGGCAGGCTCCCTGTTTCATATGATGATGTTTCGAAAAAGCGTTTAGTCACCGCCGCGGATATAAGCGGAGAATATATGTAACCGATGACTGTTTGGGGAAGCTCACCTCGCGACAAGACGATCCAGCCGTAAATTCTTGGTGCTGACTCCCGCATGTAATTTTGCATTATCAATACTACTTATTGCGTGGAATGACCGTGATATTCATGCCACATTGGCTTGTTCAGGGTAGTGATCAATATCCGAGATATGAAGCGTAACTGGCGGGCTGTCAGGTATGAGTGCTCCGCTAGATTATGAAACCACACGAAACCCGTTTACATTGCAGTGTAAAGCCGTAGAATGAGCATTTGAACGAACGCTGTTTACGGAGTTACTGTTAGTAAATTTCAGGGAAGTGTAATTACAGTCATATCCATGATATATGCCGATTTCGTGACGCCAGCTTGTGACGCACACCTGGTGCTTATGCGGACCGAATGTACCACAGTAAGATCGCGTCAGAAGTATTTACACTCCCGTAAATGCACCACGTTTGTGAACAGAGTGACTGCTCCACATAAATATGTATTTCCAACGCATACAAACGAAAAATATCAGTCGCGAACGTGCCTCAAAAGCAACGGCGACAGTGGTGAGCGGGCCGACAACTCCCGCGACTGCTTTCGAAACGGGCCGCTAGGGGAATTTCAGTGGCGCCCCTACAGGCAGCGCTCGAGGCGTATACCTGCAGCTGCAGTTGGGGTCCAGAACACAGGCGGCACGGACTGCTCATGGGCTCCAGTGAAGAAGGAACCACTCCCCTGGGCCATCTGCGCTGTTCAGAATGCCAAATGTATTTCCTCCTCCTCCTCCGACTCCTCCAGTAGCCGCACAAAATGAGAGAATCCCTGCAGCTGGTGAGGGCGCCAGCCGCACGGGTCACGAAACGCCACGTGAATCAACGATCGCGTGGGCTTAGAAAGAACGCCGAACAACGCCACACGGAACTTTACCGGCGGCCTCCGCTCCTGATTACGAACACCTCGCTTTGAATGCGACGACGCGGTGTCTCGGGGGGGGAAAAAAGCTCCCAGTCCTCCATTGGCAACACAGCCGAAATTACGTTCAAAGGGCGACCACCTGGAAAGTATACTGTATATAGGCGGTATTCAATGAAAAGTTTAGCGGGCGATTTCTCCGCCTGGAAACACTGAAAACCGCCATGTCGGTGACCACCGTGCCAGCGCATGCGCTTTGCGACCGCATCTCGAAGAGAAAAAAAAACACTAGCGCACATCGTCTGCAGCGTTTCAGCCCGATTATCGGTAGTGGCGTCAAGTGACTCACATTAAGTGGTGGCGCTCTACCTACCCTCGAGCACTTCGAATCCACGGAGGATGAAACCGCGGCTGCGAACGGCGCGTGTAAGCAGCCTAAGTCCGACGCTGCAGTTGGCTGCCGCCGCGGATGTCGACGCAAGTGCACCCGCACCGCATCCACGACTTTATGTCTGGTAGGTGCCCTCTAATACGTGGTTGAGTACAAAAACCGAATAATTTCTTCGGAGAAATGGTTCACGCGTACACCGATTTAGCGCTGGCTTTCTTGAGCGCTAAATGTTTCACACCCAGCAAAACAACTCACGTCTGACTTTAGAGCGCGGCGGCTGGCAATCAGCTGATCTGCGGCGGCTACTTCATACGCGTCTGGCGATAGGTAGATCGTACCATGCTGCACTCAACAGTACTTGGCGTCGAGGTATTACTTTGCGTTCAGAGGGCAACAGTTTGGAAACAATGCAGTTCCTGCGGTCAAACGGACCACTGCGCTCACGTTGCAACCTTTGTGCCACAACCGACTCGCACTCGCTCGTAGGTGTGCGCGGAGGCTGGGGTTGAATTGCAGATAAGGTTGTCACACTGTGAGCCGAATCATGACTTTTCGCGTAACCAACGCTATCGCGGTACAATCAACTGACTATCGAATCACTCGCTCACGCCTTGCACGGAAACCCAAGGTTACGTCGCGGCCCGCGGCCTGCCTGGCCGCCATGAAGGCATGCAGGAGAAGAGGGGTGCCTGATCTGGGGGCCGTGCGCACAACGTCACTTTGGCAACAAACGCTTGGCCCCCTGGCTCTGACGTCGGCTTAGGGACTCGCGCCGCTGTCGTCTGCTACACTCCGCTTGTGAGGGGCAGCAGTGCCTGTGCTAGAAATCGCCCGCTGTGATGCTTTCGTGCATTAAAAGCACATTTCCAGCAATTCAGTTATTTTTCCAGCTTCTGACACCTCTGTGTAATTACAAGCTGTATCACCCACAAGTTCGCAACACACGATGAGAGAGAGAACGTCTTTCTTCAGAGCATCGGTCAAAAGATCATGTGCAACTCGTCCTTTCTAGATTATTCGAGAGGTTCAGCACTCAGAGCTCCTCAACTTAAGTATTCAAAATGCGGAAGCTTCCCTACAGCATTTTTGAGATGCTCTTATGAAGACTCAACAGTCTAATGCTACATACCAAGCAGCGGGCATCGCGCATCGCGCAGCAGGAAATAAAGCGACTGTCTTCTTTCTTTCGTTGTTGTCGACCTGTATCAGATGAATGTTCTTTTTTCTATGCCCAACTCATTATTTTTTCTGCGCCGTCACAAACGTCTTATTCTTAGGTCTAGGGATGTTTGGGAGGCTCACAAAGATCGTGTGGATATTTTCTTCAGGCTGTATGGCATACATTTCATTCTTCACAAATTGGCTTTCGTTGTGGCTGCGTGCAAGAAGGTGCATATCAGCAGCGTGCGTTGTTTATTCAGGTGCAAATACAATGAGAAGGTTCGTGCTACGCACACCGCGATCGCGCGCCAGACAACGTTGTCCATAGTACTCGAAGGCAGCTTTTGTGCTCCGAATTTCTATCGTAACCATCGTTATCATAACCAACCGACTCTCAACCCGAACAATTATGACGTTATTGCGGGGTTGAAGGCTTGATATACACTCTTAAAAAAAAGGTCGGGGCATTCACTAATGGAATACTAGCAAGTTACTTGTCCCACTATACACTAGGTATTTAGTAACTGGAGGTAGTAAATTTAGCACTAGTCAGGATTGCTAACTGAAGCAGGCAGTAAGTACCACTACCCCCCTAGTAAAATTCTAGCGATAGCACCCTTCTGAGCTACATGCGTTTACTAACTGGCCATGCATAACCTAGTCATAAGCACGACCTGAATCTAGTGTATACTACTTCCTACACTCAGTTAATTTACTAACCATGCAGTTGTTAGTAGCAGAGCCTACCTACAAAACTGAGGGGTAGTAACGAACTATTTATTGCGCTAACGAACGCAATAAATAGTATACGTGCATATATTACAAGAATCGAAATCGATGAATATTTCCAAGCAGCTCTTCATTGTTTCCTACCCTTCCAGGCGTAAAGAAAAAATCCTGGTCTACTCGGGATGGCGTTCTATGAATTGAAGAAAATTACTCTTACTTTCTTTCCCTGGACTGGGGACCGGGCCCACTAATCAGCTCAATTTTACTGTTAAATATATCCTCTTGAGTGAGGTTTTTCTATAACGCATATCTGAATATTGAGAAGATATGGCTGCGAGAAATGTACCGAAATATCCCCCCAGGTCTGAACAAACATAGTGTTACTGTATCTTTACCGTAGACCTTACTCGTTTTGCTCAATAAACCTCCACTCTGGCTAGAAGCCTGGTATAAAACCAGTACGCGCTTATACACAGAGTGGGTTATTTGAAACTCAACCTACACTTTTTGCAGCCCGTAGTGCATGTCGGCACACTTTCATGTCATGGCAACGTAAAGTGATGTGATACACTATTTTCGAGCGTTCGGCGAGGTTGCGGAAACTGTTTTACCTTACATAAGATTACCAGGAATCGTAACGCTTGTCAAACCGACAGCCCCGGAGGCCTGGATTTGTTTTGGTCGTGTATTTTCGCTGTTGTCG
The DNA here is from genome assembly GCF_048455015.1 of Haemaphysalis longicornis. NCBI lineage: Eukaryota > Metazoa > Arthropoda > Arachnida > Ixodida > Ixodidae > Haemaphysalis > Haemaphysalis longicornis. The sequence goes on along the minus strand of NW_027526401.1, from coordinate 1,186,700 downwards.
GTTACTAGCAGCTGGCTGTTCCCTTTGTTTGATAGACTGCTTAAAGAGACACTGAAGTGAATTTGTCAAGCTCCAGTTTTTGCTTGCACTGCGTAGACTGGCTCAAATTAACACAATTTTCATCGTTTATCCGGTTGACAAGTCGGTAATTATTTTATAAAGCGCGAAAGAAGAAAAACTACCATGCGCGGTCTGCGGCGGCCGCACCAACTAAAGGCTGTGACGACGGGAGACGCACCGTGATTGGTCAGCATTCAAACAAGTTTCGGTTTCGGTTCTGTAAAACAACATACTTGAAACCTGACGGCATCGTTGGATGGGCATTCTCAATATCTCAGTAATCGTCGTACCGCGCTTCTGCCATGTTGTCGGCTGTAAAATGCATAATATAAGCCTCCCAGGACGGCTTGGAATCGTAGCAATCACTAGCCGAGGCCTACGCAGTGGATGAACGCCCTCTGCGTCCCCGCAGACGCTCAAATGCCATGCGCTTTTCCCCCATATTTGGAGCTTGCCTCACTCATGCCTGTATCGTAAAAAGCGTGTTCGCACCAGGCCAAGGGTGTGCTGATTCAGGCCTGTGCCCACTGCCCGCAAGCAATCGGTGCTTATGGCAACAGCACGCCAACGAGAACTCGCTAGCGCGCCAGTGTCAGCCTGCAGCGCGTTCTGTGAACTAGTTCGTGGAGCAGTGAACGTTACGGCCCAAAAATGGTGAACTCAGTATAGGCTCCGTGCGCTGGTATGGTGGCGACACCGGCGCCTGAACAACTAGCGCCACCTACGGCCACCAGCGGCATTTATCGGATGTTCACATCGCTTGCTCGCTGCCCTGCACTGCCCGTGCAACGCTGCGATGAATGATTGCTCAAACCTGCGAGCTCGTTTTAAAGGGACAGACAACCGATTTTTGTCGAGTAAATATTCTCTATCCCAAACGAAAGGGCATCTCTTAAAGTACCTTGACGAGAAACGGTTTTGCTGATAACGCTCTAGAACTTTTTAAATCGAATTTTTTGATCTAAGAGCCGTATGTGTCCCTCCCGAAACTAATGCTGGCAACCATGGCATAGAGTAGCTCGGCAACATACTTTTGTCTGTATGCGAAATAAAAAAACGATATTTAAAAACTTGTTCCCAGCTAAAAAAGTTTGAATCGCAGGCTTTCCTGTTCCTCTGTGTGTTTTTTAATGCAAGGGTCTATTTTGCACGAATGCGCCATCTGTTGGGATAGACGATAGGTAGAATCTGGCTTCACGTTGTGGAGGCGGGAAGTTCGATTCTCCCCGGGCGCGACGTTTTCCTTTTTTCTTTTTAAGCCGCCGTTGGCGTATTTGGAGACTGAAATAAAATATTTTGGCAGAACAAACGCCCCTGACTCAGACAGAATCGTCAAAGCTCCTTCGCTGGGTCTGTTTGCCGAACGCTGCCGTTGATTCTGGGCATGGTGGCTCAGTTAGCCACACTGAGAGCAACCCAGCGGCGGCGGGCGGCGTGTCTTTAGAATTTTCAAAGTAATGTTTAGAAATACATATACTATTTAAGCTTGTACAAATACTTGTGTTAAAACGTTTTCAATACGTAAATAAACGTTTCAGCAGTTACAGTAGCTGGTAGGTTTGCAGGTCACGTGACAGGGACACATATTGTAGTGTCAAGTTTCGACACTACGAACCGCCACCCTTCCGATTTCAGGAAGTTTGCTGCCAAATTAAAATTATTTCCGCCAGTTTGTTTAAAAATTGCATGTGGTTACCGGGCTATATAAAACGCTGGCTTTCATATGAGCTAGAGAACATATACGCGAAAAAAATCGGTTGTCTGTCCCTTTAATGGTTTTGAAGAGGTAGGAAAGATGGGTACGTTTTTTTATTTTAAAAAAACCGCAAAACGTGGTCGCCAGCTACAAGCCGCAAAGGATGTTTACTGCGTCCGGGAGGAGCTAGCAAGCGCAGCGGAGCCGTCCGATGTTTCCAGCAATGGCGTTGGGGGCATAACAGGCGTGGCCCTGGGCTACGACTTTTGGTTAAGGGCGGGTACAGTGAGCAGTTATGAGTTCTGTTGCAAACACGCGGCTCACGCATCACTGCACTTTATTGCGAGTTCAGTTAATCCAATTGAAGTAGTCGGGGCAACCTGCACTCGCAAAGCCAGGTGCCACGGCACGCGTGTAAACATGCTGATGCAGTTGTTTTGTTCGTCAAATTATAACTGTGAACACAGGGAAACTAATGCCCAAGTTTAGCACGGGTATCAACGCCGGTGTTCCCTCTGTCCGAGTCAACGACATGTTAGTCGTGTGGAGTTGGCCGCGATATCTGCGTCGAAGCCGCCGCCGAGGCCGCACAGGCAGGAACTCCGCGCGTACACGTAGGAAGGGGTAAGGAGCTATGAGCACCGTAATACAGAAGAGAAATAAACCATACAGATTGTTAAAGCATAAGCGAAACGTAATACAAAAATGCCAGGGTAGGCATAAGCTCAGCGACTAAAAAATATCCTTGCTTGCGGCCGCCAACTGAAGGGAACCGATAGCGCCATCCGAGAAGATTTCGCTCCCGCTACTCGATACGCGCGCTCCAAATTAAAAAATCGATTTTGTAGAATTCAAATTTGGCGCCCTTGGAAGACCGCCTCATAGTCTCTACAATGGCAGAAAGAGGGCGCCAGGAGTCCGCCAGAAGTAGGAGTTACTATACAAACATCCCCCTCGCGAGGGGCACGATCAAATGCAGAGCATTTCCGGGGGCGCACGACGTTAAGTAGTTTGCGTTACGTTAATGTTGTTGCCCTTGTGGCAACTGCTGACGAGAGAGCGCTCGTCAGCAGTAATTTGAATGAGTCAACGATATAAGGCGCGTTAGTAGCGTCCCATTCTGTGTCGGCTTTGTGGCGCAGTGGGTAGAGCACCATGTACATTGCGTTCCGCCCGTAGGGTCGAGGGATCGAAGCCTGGCGCCGGATAGTATTTTCTTTTTTATATAGTAGGGACAACGACGGTGCGGACTACGGACGTCAACGCGGGTGACATCGTGAGTTACTGAAATGCTCTGCATTTAATATATATATACAGACACCGTCACTGCTTCAAGATGACCGACGCGCATAATAATGGCCGATTCGTTAAGCTGCGGTGGTTGCCTGTGAAATCCCTGCCGTTTCGTGGCACCGTTACTCTGCGTCATATTCCGTAGCACTCAGGGAAGATTACTGGGAGGTATGCTGGCACGCTGTTTTTATTCCCGGCGAAGTTCGTGTTGCCTATTGTTGCGACATTGATTCCTCGAAAACCTGCCTTGGACCCTCAGTCATCGACTTTCCACAAACCGGCGTATTCACAGACCGAACTATGGAACTACTTGAATTATGCGCCTTTCAGTGGCCTCGTGGCTTCTCAGGCGCCAACCGCTAACAATGGCAAGTGCTAACAATGGCATTGCTTGGCGCCCTGCACTTCAAGCCTCGGCGGCGTGCCCACGCTTTATTGTCGCGCCCTTTTGTGGCGTGTTGTCTTCAATAGGCCACTCGAAGAATATTGCCACCGAGGGATGCAAGGCGTCTTCGTGGTAGTGCAACATCGCCAGGACAAAGGGGGCTCTGACCCACGGCGGATTGCCACGGCGGGAGCAACTTAGCGCTCTCCTGCCCAGGAGAGGAGCGGGTCTCTTGGGCGTGTGTGTGTGTGTGTTTGTGTGTGGGGGCGCTGCCATCAGTGCCATGCTCTGTGATTGGTGCATCCTGACGTCAACCGGAGAAAAGGGGTGAAGGGGAATGGACCCAACGTGCCCTATTTAATCCCGCGCGCGCAGGAGCGCACTGCCCTTCTGATTTGAAGATGTAAATAATTGTACATAAAGTTTTCTTCTTCTCCGTCAACCTCGCCACGCCATCATGACTGCCCCGGCACAACACCCACCTCAGTCCACAGCAACCACGCTACCATGGTTCGCAACAGTGGAGTCAGCCCCTGGCTTCCCAACAGTGGTGGCCAGCGGTGGGATTCGGCTTCCCAATACTATGCAAGTTTCGCCGGGCACCAGCTGTCGCAGGTGACCCCCAAAGCTGATAGCGGGCGTGCAATAAAACAAGATTCCCTAGTATAAATCGGATTCACACAAAACAGCAAAAAGAACGTTTATGGCCAGAAGTCGATTGGCGTTGTTTACACTGCACGTCGCACTGCGCGGATTCATCGCTCTCGCGTTTACGCTTCATTTCAAGGGAACTGAGATAAACTATTTTTTTCGGCAGCCTGTTCGCGACCCTTCTAAAAATGTTGCGGGAGCCATAGACCCAGAAATACACAGAAATACGCACTACTAGCTCGACTTTTTCGTAACGAGTGCGGAATCTCTGCCCCGTGCAGCCGCTCCTTCGGGCTAACCAACATTCGATTTTGGACGGCGCCGCTGTTCGGCGGCGCTGCGGTCGCGCTTGAAACACCAGCGCACGGAGCCTATAGAAAACATCGCCCGAAAACGGAAAAGTCAAATCCCCCTAGGGGATTCGAACTTGTGTCTTGCAAAATATAATACCTAGCGCTCCAGACAACTCAGCCACGTGCCAGCGCTGCCAGCATTGGAAATATAAAGTATATAATGTATAGCCAGTTTACACTTTTATTTAGTTTTAGCATTTCAAGCAGCTTAGGTGACTATTTGTTGTATAGCGCTCGTGCAGTAAGCGTCCCCCAAACTTCCACAATATCTCACGTCTAGCAATTGCATTTCTTAGATGGAAAAGCGTTCGCAGATGTGTGGTCGTGCTGCTGACCGATGTGCTTGTTCACCCAGCGCAAAGAAGTGCTTCCTGCTCCCTACTTTTACGCTGTACGGTAAAAGTTTCAGCTGATTTTATTTCCTTATAGTACTTATATTGACTTCGCTGACTCTTCTCCTGCCTTCAAGTGGCCTTAGATTTTCTACTAGCGTACCAGTCAGCGAAGCGTCGCATTTGCGCTTGTGCAGCGCTTGTGTTAAGGGACCTTGACTTGGAGCTAGATACAGTGTACAAACTAACAAAGTAAAGAAAGGCACATTCTTCCATCCACAAACGTGTCGTGGCTTAGTTTCAACTGAGCGAATTAATGAATTGCGGTGACTCGTCGGCGGCCGGCGGACTAAACGCTGGGTCGACTGACTCTGTCGGGAGGTCGGCGAGCCGTGCAGTAGCGCAGTCAAGCCAAGTCATCTCCTCCTGACGTCACACGAAAACGCCACAGAAAATGGGCGAAGGTGCAGAGAGGAGGACAGCATTTTCGAATTGATTTTTCTACTAGATAAATTCGCGTAAACGCACTCAGAGTGATCGAAACATGGCCTATGGACTCCGGACTACAATTTGCGCTAGTAATCCCGCAATGTTTACAAATCACTTCCGTGTCTAAGCTGACCCCTATAGCTCTGACTCTCCGCCCGCCGCACTGCAGGACCGAATTCGCAAGGAATGGGGCGACGCCTGCAATGTTTCTTCCATAGCGGTTTCCAAAACTAGACTTTAAAGGGACCCTGAAACACTCTTCGAGCAGTGCAAGTAAACCTGCGTGACGTTTAGATTACACTGCCAAAAATACCTGAGCCAAATATTACACATGCACGTGAAGCGCAAACCGCTGTGAAAGACGCGGAAAAAACAACCGCGCTCTTTTCAATTTTCCTCATTAGGCACCCCTGGCGTGGCCTAAACGACGTCATTGAGGGCATGGATGTCTTATTGGTGGTCGCTGGTCAACTTTGCGGCTTATTTCTCGCATTTCCTGTGACGATCCGCCGTCGTCGGCGCTGTGTTCCAACCTCTTAATGCCTGAAACTGTACGCACAATTTTGGCGTTTGAGTGCGCGCGGAGTTTGAGTGACGAACTCAATACTCGGGACCCTTTCAACGAGACCACTCGACAACAAATGTTTATTGCTTGAAAACGCCCTACCAGCCTGAGCGCGCGCTTGCGAGCAGGCAGCCATGCCTGCTTTTTTTGTGGCACCAGACCGGAAATAGGCCCCTCCACATTGCGGAGAAAACGAGAAAATTCCCCGGCCTGTGACAATCTAAGGCCGCTATTATGCTATTAGTTTAGTTTTTTTTTTTTTTTTTTTGAGGGGGCGGGGAGGGGGGGGTGGATGAAAAGGGTCCGAAACTGTTTGACGCAGGGTGTCGACGAAGAGAACGCCGCGAGCCGCGCTCTCTCCCTCTTCGGGAGAGAGCGCGCAGATTTCGCCGCGTTGTCCGCAATCGAGGTGAGAGGGAACAACTAAGCGCGATTTCTCATCACTCGTATTTACGGTGACAGTGAACGGATTTTCATAATTCTTGCGGGACGAGATTGCTGGGACAATAGACTTTGCCCCAAAATACACTCCGAGTAGTCGATGGTAAGTGTTGCAGGGTCCCTTTAGCTCACGCCATGCGATTTTAAGTCTATTATTATGATAAAAAGTTACGCACACCCAAAAAATCGGGTGCGGACAGCATCAGACGCCAGCCGAGTGCAAAGAAACAGCGTGGAGAGTGAGCCCGAGTGAAGCAGACGACAAATTCGGGAATCCCTAAGCCGACGTCACGGAGGCGCGCTTCGCAGCGCCGCCCGTGATCGCGCTCCATGCTTCCGACGTGATCAATGGTCAGTTAGCATCACGTGACATTTGCTTACACTGCGACGGTTCATGGGCACCGCCATTTCGTTGTTTATGCGTTTTCTGTCGGTCAACTGTGGTAGTCTCAGCTTATCCTCCCTGCTCTGCGGCTGCGCGCGTCTGGCGTCGCTCCGAACGCGAATAAAAAATAACGCGCTTCGCAGTATTTCAGCTGGAGAAGTATGTCCGAAGATACCGTGTTGCTGCTTCTTCGGCAGTGTTGTTTACAAATAACCTCGTCAAAGTGGGCGGTGAGGCCGCACAAGCGGCAGTCTGGCCACACTGAGTAAACACCAAAGTGACCGCCGTTGCTCACTTGCGTGCCTCAATGATGGTACTTTGTGTCTTATCTAGTGACACAAGTCTCTTCTATTCCCTGGTCTCTTAATGCTTCTAGCACGGCTGCGGTGTGTGCGGAGTCAAACGCTTTCTCATAAATGCCATGTAAAGGGGTTTCGTGTACTGTGCGTATTTTTCGATTACTTGATTGACGACATGTATGTGATATATGGTTGACTACCCTTTCCTAAACCCAGCCTGTTCTCATGGTTGTCGGGAATCTAAGCTGTCACTTATGCGGTTAGTTGTTACTTTGGTAAACAGCTTGTAAACAACTGAGAGAAGGCTGATTGGTCTGTAATTCTTAAGGTCTTTGTTATATCCCGAGTTCTAATGAATCAGAATAATGTTCGTGTTTTTCCAGGCCATGTGCACTTTTTGAGTCCTTAAGCATTCTGAAAATAGTGCACCGATCTTTTCTAGTACAATAGCTCATCCATCCTTTAAACGGCCCACGGTTACGCCGTCGTCACCTGCAGCATTTTCCTCTTTTCATGCCTTTGAGGACCTTTTCTATTTTACTAGTGAGACATCACAAGCTAAGCTTGTATGCTCGTCTAACGTCGCTGGCGTATAGCCTGGTGTATAATCGTTCTGCAATCTTTATTATCTTGTCCGTGCTGTGCGTAATGTTACCCTGCTCGTCTCTGAGTGCGTAAATTCTGTCTTTGCCGATGGCTAGCTTCTGAGTCTAATACCCCTGCTACACTGGGGTCCAAATGTCATTTGAACCAAATGTCATTTGACTCAAATGGGTTGCTTCAAATGCCATTCAGAATCCGCCGTGCTACACTACAATTTCGATGGCATTTGAAAGCTTTCACAACTGTTCGCTGTGCTGTAGTGGCGCTGTTGTTGCCCCGTTCAGTTTTCGTACACTAATACAACAATCAAACTTTTTGGCATTTGAAATCTTATACCCCTGCTACACTGGGGTCCAAATGTCATTTGAACCAAATGTCATTTGACTCAAATGGGTTGCTTCAAATGCCATTCAGAATCCGCCGTGCTACACTACAATTTCGATGGCATTTGAAAGCTTTCACAACTGTTCGCTGTGCTGTAGTGGCGCTGTTGTTGCCCCGTTCTGTTTTCGTACACTAATACAACAATCAAACTTTGGAGCAGTCCGAGGCAGTAAAATGATATCAAATTAGAAGAGACACCAGTTTTGACTCTATATGGCTGTCTTGCGTTGTTTTTGTTTGTGTTTTTTGCAACTGACCCACTGGTTTTGAGAGTATGAAAATTAAATTTGTTGATTTCGTATTTTAAGTAAATAAACAGTGAACAAAGTTTTACAAACAACAATATTTTGTTTGTTTTACGTACGGAAGTATTATATTTTTTATTGCCGATCGAAGACGCTGCGTCCGAGAGTGCTGGAAATGGCATTTGAAATCCTAAATGTCTCTCTCGGTGCTCATTTGGCTCAAATGTCATTTGAGCCAAATGGCATTTAAAAGCCTAGTGTAGCAGCACAACTTGGCATTTGAGCCAAATGACATTTGGTTCAAATGACATTTAGACCCCAGTGTAGCAGGGGTATTAATGGCATTTGAAATCTTAAATGTCTCTCTCGGTGCTCATTTGGCTCAAATGTCATTTGAGCCAAATGGCATTTAAAAACCTAGTGTAGCAGCACAACTTGGCAGTTGAGCCAAATGACATTTGGTTCAAATGACATTTAGACCCCAGTGTAGCAGATATACCCCTGCTACACTGGGGTCTAAATGTCATTTGAACCAAATGTCATTTGGCTCAAATGCCAAGTTGTGCTGCTACACTAGGTTTTTTTGCTTTTATGATATACCTCCTATTGCCATGATACCTCCTATCACTGCCATGTTATATGCACGTTTGTTTAACTTCAGTTTATCAATTTCAACAGATCTGCTAATTCAACTTGATCAACCGTATTTGACACTTACGTGTTTCTACAATGCGCAATTATTTCCCTCGTATTCTTAGTTTTCCGGTTTGTCCCCCACATGCTGCTTCGCCCATAGATGCTGATTCTGTGATACCCACACATTCGCTTTTTCCTTTAGTTTTAATAGTCATTTTATTATCCAAACCACTTACCGTCCGAAACACTTCTATTTGAACGTTTTATTTTCGAGAGGATTACATCAATTAGAGGTATGCTTCAGTTTTAATCACCTAGCTTTTCGGGTCATTCTGAATAATCGCGAGTATATCTGCGTCATTTTCCAGCCTTTTTTTTTTCGAAGTTTAAGCGATGTTCGTTATTGTGGTCGCTCTTGCTCAGCGAATTTTGTCTTTTATGTGGGCGTTCTATATAATGTAGTAGAAATGTTTGGTAGTGGTTGTAGCCAGTCTAGGTTAATTTTCTAGTTTAGTAAATTTTAAGTCGTACTGAAAAGGCCTCACATCCCCCCCCCCCCTCCAGTTCTTACACGAAAACAAAGATCGGGAAAAGCATCAATCTTGTACTACGCCTTGTATCTGCACAAAAATGCACAATTTTCGAAGTTAAGGCATTCAAACACCCGCCACGGTGACTCAGTGGCTAAGGCGTTGCGCTACTGAGCATGAGGACGCGGGTTCGATTCCCGGCCGCGGAGGCCGCTGCATATATTTGAGCTGAAATGCAGTTCTGAACAATAATGTTTGTTGTTGATGGTGGGTGACCAGTATCGATGAGCACACCTGCTGCCCTTCCTAGCTCACCTATTTCCTAGCTCTCACCTCCACCACGACGTTTCGCGTTGCCTGTGTTTACCTTTCTCTCAGCCGCTCACAGTGAAGCAGCAATGGTTGCACGGACTTTCCAGCCCCTTCTCGCGCATGTTTTGAGTTTTTGAAGAAACGAACGACCCGAAACGCATCAAATGCGCGCCGCGCCGTCTTCTCGCTGGCGGCCGTGGGCGAATCCGCCGGCCGCGCCCCCTCGATTCCTGAGTGTAACGTCACGTCTGACCGGCCGTAATGGCCCCCCTTTTAGATGCGACGCTGAGAGGAGCATCTCTTGCCGGCGGCCCTGTCATGCGTGCGTCCGCCGTCCGCGTCCGCACAGCAGCGTCTCTCCTCCGCTTGCCTCCTCTCCTCTCTCCGATAGCGACCACTCTCTCCCAACATCTGCGGTCGCGCTGCGCGCGGCTGCGCACTGTGCGCATGTGCAGCACTCTCTCTCTCTTAGCGGTCTCCTCTCCTTCGGGCGCGCTGCGCATAGAAGCGGAGTGCCGCGCTCCGGCCGGTCTCTCAGTCGACGGTCGTCCGCGCTTGCGCTCTTGCCGTACCCGACGATTGCTTGATGCGACGCCAATGGAACCCCCTTCAGCGTCGCATCACACCAGGGTTCCCGCGAGGGGAGGTGGGCGTAATTTTTTTCAATTTCCGCTTGGAAAAGAGCAATTTTTCATCTTCGTTTACAATGCAGCGATGCATATTTGGGCCTCCAAATTTTGTACGTAGCATATTTTAAAGTAATACTACCGGGAAACAGTGCATTTAGGGAGCCGAAAATTTCGTTGCACTTCGGCAGTGTCACAAGCCCAAGTGAATAAACACTTGCTTAGGAGGAGGAGAAAAGCGGACGGAAAGGCTGAGACGTTAAATCCAGGCTTAGAGCCCGACACTAGGGAAGCGGTGTGCATGGGATGGAAGAGAGGGCAGGCGAAAAAGAGGGGATAGGAGCGGGGCCGCCCACACACTTTAGTCCCTTTGTGGGGACTATATTCCTTCAGCTATAGCCTGTGTCCTTCATGAAACGCAGAAGGCCTTTGTTGCCTACTGCGAAGTCGATTGTAGGGGTCGATGCCCTAGAATAGTCTCTACTGTGTACGGTTGATTGCCCAATCGGCTGAGCTTGGCGGCCAAAACACGTCTTTCCGATAAATACTGGGGGCAACGACAAAGCAAATGTTCGATTGTCTCTTCAACTCCGCAGGCATCGCAGTGGGCACTACTGGTCATCCCGATGAGGAAGGAGTAGGCGTTTGTGAAGGCCACTCCCAACCACAGTCTACAAAGTAAAGTAGACTGTGATCGAGATAGCCCACACGGAAGACGGTGCTGGAGTAGAGGGTCCTCGTTGTGGAGGCGCGGAAGATAGTGCTTTCACTGTCATGGCCCGTCCGGGCAGCTGCATCAGCTAAAACATTGCCGGTTATTCCACAGTGACTTGGTAGCCACTGAAATAAAATATTATAACCCATAGTATGACGGCCTGGTGAAATAATTATCCAATTTCTGTCACCAGTTTGTGCAAAGGACCGCAGCGCAAGGCTGATCGGAAGCTTCGCAGGGCGCCTTTGGAGTCGGTAAAAATACACCATTTTTGGGGAGGAGCGTATTGAAGAGCTTCACGTATGGCTGCAAGTTCAGTAGCCATCGAGCTCGTGACATGGGCGACACGGAATCGAATTTCGGTTGATTCTGATGGTATAACCACCGCACCTGCCGAGCTCGAGGGCGTTACAGAACCATCTGTGTATATATGCTTCAACAAAGCGCAATCTTACGCTCACCTGCACGAGATAAAAAACTGCTGCAAGAGCGCTTATACGCACTTATTATTGCTGCGTCGGCACGACCGGCTCCTTCGGAGCCTTGATACCTTGCAAAGGTAAGCGAAGTAAACGTTTTCATACGCCGATACAGCAATTACATTGCATGTCAGGCTAAATATTAGTGATCGCAGAACATTAGCGGCTTGAAGCGCGGTAAACGATTGCCCTGAACCGACGCAGTAGATTCGGCCGAGCGCATCCTCCATGGCCGAGCGCTCGGCGCCGACAGCGCCGACAGCGGCGATCCTAGCGGCAGCTTTTGCCCCCGAATGAAACTGAGGCCGGAGTTTTGTGACCAAGAAAGCATTGAAGGACTCTGTTCATCGTCACGTGATCCGACGTCTTGTCTTCCCCCAATTTTTCTAGTCACGTTGTTTGCACGTGATGCCTGGTTTGCATCGTGGAGAAATATCGTGCCTAGAACTTTGGGGAAAAAAACAGGGCTATATGAATGGACTGGGGGTGGGGTCCGACGGTGAAAGCGAGGTCCACACAGAGAGGGGGTAAGGCCGCGAGCACTGATTGTGTTATGTGGGCTCCTTCCCCTCTGCCCCGAATTTCCTCAGGCCAATACAGCGGGACCAAAGCTGGCCTTTTGGCAGAAGTCTTAATTCAGACGTTGACATTGTGCATTTATATATCTGGAAGCGCCTTAGTTCATTCGTCAAGCACCAAAAACGTGACGAAATGGTAGACTAAGTGGAACCAAAAGCAAGTTGGAGGAAACCGGGTCACAAGAACAGCTGTCTTCGACCTTGTATTTAGCCTTTGAAACCGTTTCAGGAGGCGAGAGAGAGAGAGAAAAAAATTTATTTCGCCAGCGGAGGCTGATGTGTGGGCGTCGCCCCGTGGAAGGCGTCCCTAGTCCGGGATGCCTTGACTTTGGCTGGCCGTCCGTGCTCGGGTCACCAACTTAAGCTGGATATCCGGGTCCGGGCTGGCCAGGGAAGCCCTCCAGGCGAAGTTCTGACCCAGGCGTACGGAGGCGGGAGCACCATGAATAGAGATATCACCGAAAAATAAAATAACAGGTGGCCTGAGCGCCCCCCCCCCCCCAAAAAAAAAAAAATACAGCTATACTCGGATACAAGTCAAGAAAAAAGGGGCGTCGCCTAATCCCCCACTTCCACCACCCCCTTCCAGCCAATAGTGTCGCTCTATCAAGGTGACGTCGTGGCCGACCGCATTGCACCTGCGGGCAGCACTCGGAGCCACGCTTTCCTTAATGCGTCCGTGCCGAAAAGTAGTTCGTAAGGGCGCCTTCACTTTGAGCGGAGATAAAAACCTTAGCTAAAATTTTTTATGTGCCCGTTTTAATGCAATGCGTGAAAGAATTTATCGTCAGCTGCAGTAGCGAGTTTCAATTATATTCCTGATGGTGAATTTCTGCTCTTCCGGGTTTTCCCTCAGCCGCTTGCTTCTGGCAGCTTCTGGTTTTATGCATTGCCGGCCCCATTTCCCGCTATGGATCCCGAAGAAGTCGCATCTGAATGTGCTTCATCGTTCTCGACTGAGAATTGTGGTGCGTTGCCATCTACGCCACGCCGATGGTACAAGAAAAACAAAAGCGGCCGTGTCATCTGCAGCTGCGGACGGGAGATGATCCGGAACGCGTACGTTCGTTTGCGGCATCTTCACCCAGAGCGCAGCGTTGAAGAAACGGCCGCGACCGTTAGCGATCTTCTTGGAGTCAGCGTGAGCTTGGTGATGGACGTGAAGAAGGAGATGAAAAATAACGACGGAAATGTTGCGACGCCCTCCCGAAAGCGCCCGCGAAGCGCCGGAAAGAGACGACGCACAGAAGTGTACGACGACTTCACGAAGTGCGCATTGCGGTCGTCCGTGCATCGTTTTTTTCGCAGCAATGAGATTCCGACAGTGAAGGCAATTGCTGCGGATTTCAACGCTAGCGGCGATGTTACTCCTCTCAAGCCATGGACTGTGCGCCGCCTGCTGAATGACATCGGGTTCAGGTATGAGAAGAGGGGCCGGAACTCGCTGCTGATCGAGCGGGACGACATTGTCGCGTGGCAGCAGAAGTACCTCTACGACGTCACCAGGTACAGGATGGAAGGTCGAAAAATCTTCTACCTTGATGAAACCTGGGTGAATGCGGGACACACGCTATCGACTGTTTGGACGGACACGACGGTTGCTTCCCACCACGACGCCTTCATGCGTGGTCTGACGACAGGTTTGAAGCAGCCGTCAGGGAAAGGACAGCGCCTGATTGTAACGCACATCGGCAGCGAGGACGGCTTCGTCAGTGGTTGCCTGGATATCTTTCGGGGTACGAAGACCGGCGACTACCACGAGGAGATGGACGGCACCCGCTTTGAAAGGTGGTTTGGCGCCGTTTTGCCGCAACTGCCACAAGGTAGTGTAATTGTCATGGACAATGCCTCGTACCACTCGCGGCTGGAAGAAGCAGTGCCTACGACGTCTTCGCGCAAACAGGTCGTTCAGGATTGGCTGACGTCCAAAGGACTTGCTTGGGATGAAAAAATGCTTAAAAAGGAGCTCCTCAGCCTTGTGACCTCTGTAAAGACACGGTACATCAAATATCGTGTTGACGGTGCAGCTGAAAGGGCAGGATGTATTGTGCTTAGGCTCCCACCCTACCATTGTGAGCTCAATCCCATTGAGCTCATATGGGCGCAGATGAAACGAGGTGTCGCAGCCAGAAATGCCACATTTAAGCTGGCAGATGTAGAGGTGCTCCTGAGGGAAGAAGCTGCCAAGGTAACAGCTCAACACTGGGCAAACGCAGTTCAGCATGTGATCAGCATTGAAACAAAGTTCAGGGGAGACGGTGGAGCAAGTGCGCATGTTCAACCTATTATAATCCATCTGGATGAAGATGACATGGACTCCGACAGTGACCTATCTGGTATCGAGTCCTTTGAAGATGTGTAAGGCGGCCAGCTATTCGCCAGTGCCGCCTTTGCCCCTTTCAGTTAGTGTGGAGTGCGCAATTTAGCTTAAGTAGGTGTGTTTCCATAGCTGCAGGAGCAAGAAACTCCATCAGACAGCAGAGAAGACCAGACATGCTGTTTGTGTGCGTTATTAAGACTTATTTCTGGAGTTAACTGAGCTGCCTGTGTGTGCTGCGTAACTTGTTCATGGTTGATTGCTTTGATATGTAGCTATGAGAATCAGAAGATGGAATTGCAGTGTTTGGTTTTTATTTCATTTGCCATTACTGAATGTTGTATGCTGTGTTGTAGAGTCGACAGGGATTTTCCAGTATGACAGTGAGGGTGACAAGTTATTTCAACAATCGATGCATGATATCATTTGCTGTAGTGAACCGAGCGGTGTATTGTGTGGTGCTGGCTCAGGCCTGGTTGCCTTGACATGTAGCTATGAGAATCAGAAAAGGCTGTTGCAGTGCTTGGTTTCTGATTGCATTTGTTGCAAGTGTGGTGCAGGAATTAGGCCGAATGAATGCAGTCCTGACAAGACACTGCGTGGCAGACGTATCCATAAAAGAAAATTGTACATCTCGAGCTAGAGGAAACCCACACTGTTCCAAACTATTTTCTGGAAGCAGGGCCACGCTTGCACTATGCGATAGTTTTCGCTGCACAAGGAGGATGGCTATTCGCATGTGTAGCGTGAGGTGTGTGCAAGCAGAGTCAAGCGAGTTCGCAAATTCACTTCAAGCAGAATCATCTGCAGTGTGTGGCTCTACGGCTCCTTGTGCGACACTATATAAATGGCTATAAAGGCAAGTTTCACCTACAGGAAAAGACGCTAGCTCGAGTTTTCACCCCACGTTTTTTACATTGTTTGGACACTTATGCGTGTATTGGATGCAGAAACAAAGTTGCAAATTAAATGCCTACGTGAAAGCATGTAACTGAACATTGTGTGTCCGTGTGGCTGGCTGAGCCAAGTTGTCTTCTTGTAGAACATTGAGAACAAATAAATCTGTTTAAGTGTCTTATTGCTCGTTTCATTTGCTATGCATAATTCAGCAGTGCGTCTGTTTAGCTGTCTGAGCCAAATCTGACAGGATACAGCAGTGAGGACAAGAAACGTTGCTTCGGTGTTTTATTTCTAATTTGATTCTATTTAGCTATCTGCTGTCTTACGCACGACTTAGGATAAATAGGTTTTATCTGTTGCCTACTCCACTGGATAAAATGCAGAATCACAATGTTAAAAACAATCCCCAAAGCTTTGGGAAGGGGAAACAAGGTTGGTTTCAATCGATCCTCCCATGTATGGGAATCATTTCATGTAGTGCATATTTGGCGAGATTATAAATTTCCTCCTGAACATATGATCCGATTTTGCCTTTGCGTAGCAAGAAAAGTATGATATGCATTGACCAGTTTCAGTGCAGCGATGTGTACCATATGTGTGGTTCCATGCATCAACTCAACCGACATGTCATCAATCAGTGCAGATCACTACGTAACCCTTCAAACAGACTTCATTGCCTGTGTTATGAAGTGGGCATCAATTCATGTTCTGTCATTGTGATTTACACTCCTAATATATGTGTAGACATTGCACGAGTTGAGTTGCGAACAGTCCTGTGGCAAGCAGCAGCTTGCTATTTGACTTGGAGCAGCGAGCTTCTCGCTCCAGCGGCCACTTGTGACACAACAGTGAGAATGGATGAAATGCTGAGCTGTTTTCCACCCTGAATGCTCTATTTTGAATTTAGAGCTCGTGCATGCAGATGACCATTGCAGCAGCAGCTTCTTACTTAAGAGACAAACACAAGGCGGGCAGTGTCTATATAGCTTCAATAATGCACATCTCATGCAAGAATTTGATTTGGTGAACAATATGCATGCGCATGTGTAGAAAAAGCTGAAAGGTGGTTTATTTGATTTCAGTGCTGCGTTTCATGTCTTCACATGCATTGTTGCAGCTGGTCATACCGGTGAAATCTAGCTAATGCAATGTCACTATCGCGAACCACAGCTCATTCACAAAGCATAAACGGGACAATGAAATTGAACTTACAGTGGTAACACTCCTGGGGAATCTTAATTATCATATACAATGCAAACTCAAAGCAGATGCCTATTCGTATTTAATTCACAAAGGTTTTTGTCCGAAACAACAACTTAAGGCACTCCAACAAAAAACAGGCGACAAAAACATACTTGTGGCAATTAACACATTTAACAATGGTATCTCAGCGTAACCGAGAAAAAAAATAGAGAAGGTGGCATATTAAATCCCATCACGTAGCTAAGCTACAGCTCGTACGCATTCACGGTCAAAAAGTGCGAAAATTCTGCTTCTTGTATTTGGCAACTTGATCACAATTTGGGCGAATACGCTTGCGCCCGACATGGACTTGGGACACACGGCTCGACATATATGCTTTAACGAAATGCAGCGCGCGCCGTCGCGTGGCTTGCGTTTCGCCCCGTGCGTACTGTCCATGGCGTTAATAACTTGCTGGCGTAATCTACGAGAAATAAACAAGGAGTTATCGCCCCCTGTCGCAGACACTGGTGCGATAACGTGGGTAGCACAGACACAGGAGGTACTAAACGGTAGAACGGTACTTCACGCTCAAGGCCAAACGCCCGCACAGGATGACGACGACAGCTTCGTATCATACAGCGTACTGCAGTAACTGCAGCGGCGGCTGCTTACCGGCAACGCGAGCGCTCGCAAAGCAGAAGAAAAAACACCGTAGCGATTGTCATTACCGAGCATGTTAAGAACACTGCACACAACACGCAAACAATGAATACGACTGAACGGCACTAAAAATCGTCCTCAGAGAGCCCGACGACGCCGACGGTTTGACGCGAACAGCGGAGGCGGCCATTTTGGTAAAAGTCCGGAAGCGCGGAAGAACATGTTTTGTGATTTCTTCCGTGAGCGCGGCGTGGAGGCGGTCTACCGCGACGTCACGTTGATACGGCGACACCATTGGCTGGAAGGGGGTCCTTTGATGAGGAAAAGCCGCACTTTTCTTGAGTTGTATCCGAGTATAGAAAATGAAAGCGTGTGGGTTGACAACACGTGACACGCCGAGGTGCAAGGACGGACAGACAGACCAACCTGCAGTATGGCGACTAACTTTGTTGTAAGCAAGGCGTTGAGAACAGTAGGACAAGGCCTGGTAACCATCTAGCAACTGAATTCAGAAATCGGAGGGGAGTTTTGCTAGCTGTCCAGTTGGATTTTTGACATTGGAGCCGCAAGCGGCGCGAAATGCGTTACTTATGTAGAACAGACGCGCAAAATATTTAGAATTATGTGCCAATCAAAAGCGAAGTGTGAAAAAAAAAAAGTAAGAAGGATGTCACGGCATTGTAGCCTTTACTCTACAATGCCGCGGGGTCTAGGCCCACTCAAGGGCAGCTCGACACGCGTAAACGGGTCAGGAAGGCCGACTTGTCATAGAGCATTTCATACGAGGAATGCTCGTGTTACCGGAATATTCGTCCCACGGAAAACTCGCATTAAGAGCTTGTTTTGGATCGTTAACGCCATCTTTCCGCCTGCTATATGTCGCCTATATAAAAAAAAAGGTGTTGGCGAGCGAGTGTGCATCAAAGTTTTTTTTTTTTTAAATAGAAAGTTAGGGGAATATGCCGTCACACCGCGTGTTAATTATATTGAAATGATAACTGCATTCAAATTTGTATCAGATGACACGCAAGCAAGGTAAAAAAATAATCGTACAACTGACGCAGTGAACAGGTTGTGCATGAAATTAGCACTGCTGTGCATTGCACTAGCTTAATACCTCATCTCAAAAGCGCACGTTCCGAAGCGTGTTGACTGGGGCTCCGCTGATGGGCCACAAGGAGTCACGGGATCTTACCGTAGCCCATTCTTCCTTGCCCTTTCCAGCTAGGGCTTTGTGTACAAGGTTCGAATCACGATTTTTGTCGGGTTCCGTGACAACTCGGGAGGGAACACTGGGACTCGTTGCAGGATTGAAGGCAGAAACTGTTTCAGCGGTTACGCGGGTGAGACTGAAACGTTGTTTATTCTAACCCACACTTGGTTTGCGTACACAAGGCGAAAAGTGCACCCTTCACTTTCTTCAACACTTTCAGGCAAAGTGACGGCTACCGGCCCCAAACTCCAGCTGACCTCTCTTGTCCACGTCTGCCTCTCGACTCCCCAGAGCCACCCCTTCAACCCGAAAATCCCGCAGCTCCTTCTTTCCCCCCAAAAAACGATCACTCAAAACACACCTCAATGGAATGACGACCGTGCGTGGCACGCAGGGCGCCCGGAACTATTTCCTAAGAATTTGGGTGCTTCAACCTTTTCCCCCGCGAGCCAAGGCCAGCACGTTGCTAGCGTGCTGACCGGGACCCGTCTGGGCACTTGGGCATTCGTCACGGTAGGGGGATTAGTTCCACGGGCCTGCCTTCGCCATGTCTGCGCCTCCTCGCCTTTCCTCCTCACCCTTCCTCAATAATTCCTCAATAATGGTACCCTTCAAACAGACTTCATTGCCTGTGTTATGAAGTGGGCATCAATTCATGTTCTGTCATTGTGATTTACACTCCTAATATATGTGTAGACATTGCACGAGTTGAGTTGCGAACAGTCCTGTGGCAAGCAGCAGCTTGCTATTTGACTTGGAGCAGCGAGCTTCTCGCTCCAGCGGCCACTTGTGACACAACAGTGAGAATGGATGAAATGCTGAGCTGTTTTCCACCCTGAATGCTCTATTTTGAATTTAGAGCTCGTGCATGCAGATGACCATTGCAGCAGCAGCTTCTTACTTAAGAGACAAACACAAGGCGGGCAGTGTCTATATAGCTTCAATAATGCACATCTCATGCAAGAATTTGATTTGGTGAACAATATGCATGCGCATGTGTAGAAAAAGCTGAAAGGTGGTTTATTTGATTTCAGTGCTGCGTTTCATGTCTTCACATGCATTGTTGCAGCTGGTCATACCGGTGAAATCTAGCTAATGCAATGTCACTATCGCGAACCACAGCTCATTCACAAAGCATAAACGGGACAATGAAATTGAACTTACAGTGGTAACACTCCTGGGGAATCTTAATTATCATATACAATGCAAACTCAAAGCAGATGCCTATTCGTATTTAATTCACAAAGGTTTTTGTCCGAAACAACAACTTAAGGCACTCCAACAAAAAACAGGCGACAAAAACATACTTGTGGCAATTAACACATTTAACAATGGTATCTCAGCGTAACCGAGAAAAAAAATAGAGAAGGTGGCATATTAAATCCCATCACGTAGCTAAGCTACAGCTCGTACGCATTCACGGTCAAAAAGTGCGAAAATTCTGCTTCTTGTATTTGGCAACTTGATCACAATTTGGGCGAATACGCTTGCGCCCGACATGGACTTGGGACACACGGCTCGACATATATGCTTTAACGAAATGCAGCGCGCGCCGTCGCGTGGCTTGCGTTTCGCCCCGTGCGTACTGTCCATGGCGTTAATAACTTGCTGGCGTAATCTACGAGAAATAAACAAGGAGTTATCGCCCCCTGTCGCAGACACTGGTGCGATAACGTGGGTAGCACAGACACAGGAGGTACTAAACGGTAGAACGGTACTTCACGCTCAAGGCCAAACGCCCGCACAGGATGACGACGACAGCTTCGTATCATACAGCGTACTGCAGTAACTGCAGCGGCGGCTGCTTACCGGCAACGCGAGCGCTCGCAAAGCAGAAGAAAAAACACCGTAGCGATTGTCATTACCGAGCATGTTAAGAACACTGCACACAACACGCAAACAATGAATACGACTGAACGGCACTAAAAATCGTCCTCAGAGAGCCCGACGACGCCGACGGTTTGACGCGAACAGCGGAGGCGGCCATTTTGGTAAAAGTCCGGAAGCGCGGAAGAACATGTTTTGTGATTTCTTCCGTGAGCGCGGCGTGGAGGCGGTCTACCGCGACGTCACGTTGATACGGCGACACCATTGGCTGGAAGGGGGTCCTTTGATGAGGAAAAGCCGCACTTTTCTTGAGTTGTATCCGAGTATAGAAAATGAAAGCGTGTGGGTTGACAACACGTGACACGCCGAGGTGCAAGGACGGACAGACAGACCAACCTGCAGTATGGCGACTAACTTTGTTGTAAGCAAGGCGTTGAGAACAGTAGGACAAGGCCTGGTAACCATCTAGCAACTGAATTCAGAAATCGGAGGGGAGTTTTGCTAGCTGTCCAGTTGGATTTTTGACATTGGAGCCGCAAGCGGCGCGAAATGCGTTACTTATGTAGAACAGACGCGCAAAATATTTAGAATTATGTGCCAATCAAAAGCGAAGTGTGAAAAAAAAAAAGTAAGAAGGATGTCACGGCATTGTAGCCTTTACTCTACAATGCCGCGGGGTCTAGGCCCACTCAAGGGCAGCTCGACACGCGTAAACGGGTCAGGAAGGCCGACTTGTCATAGAGCATTTCATACGAGGAATGCTCGTGTTACCGGAATATTCGTCCCACGGAAAACTCGCATTAAGAGCTTGTTTTGGATCGTTAACGCCATCTTTCCGCCTGCTATATGTCGCCTATATAAAAAAAAAGGTGTTGGCGAGCGAGTGTGCATCAAAGTTTTTTTTTTTTTAAATAGAAAGTTAGGGGAATATGCCGTCACACCGCGTGTTAATTATATTGAAATGATAACTGCATTCAAATTTGTATCAGATGACACGCAAGCAAGGTAAAAAAATAATCGTACAACTGACGCAGTGAACAGGTTGTGCATGAAATTAGCACTGCTGTGCATTGCACTAGCTTAATACCTCATCTCAAAAGCGCACGTTCCGAAGCGTGTTGACTGGGGCTCCGCTGATGGGCCACAAGGAGTCACGGGATCTTACCGTAGCCCATTCTTCCTTGCCCTTTCCAGCTAGGGCTTTGTGTACAAGGTTCGAATCACGATTTTTGTCGGGTTCCGTGACAACTCGGGAGGGAACACTGGGACTCGTTGCAGGATTGAAGGCAGAAACTGTTTCAGCGGTTACGCGGGTGAGACTGAAACGTTGTTTATTCTAACCCACACTTGGTTTGCGTACACAAGGCGAAAAGTGCACCCTTCACTTTCTTCAACACTTTCAGGCAAAGTGACGGCTACCGGCCCCAAACTCCAGCTGACCTCTCTTGTCCACGTCTGCCTCTCGACTCCCCAGAGCCACCCCTTCAACCCGAAAATCCCGCAGCTCCTTCTTTCCCCCCAAAAAACGATCACTCAAAACACACCTCAATGGAATGACGACCGTGCGTGGCACGCAGGGCGCCCGGAACTATTTCCTAAGAATTTGGGTGCTTCAACCTTTTCCCCCGCGAGCCAAGGCCAGCACGTTGCTAGCGTGCTGACCGGGACCCGTCTGGGCACTTGGGCATTCGTCACGGTAGGGGGATTAGTTCCACGGGCCTGCCTTCGCCATGTCTGCGCCTCCTCGCCTTTCCTCCTCACCCTTCCTCAATAATCTCGCTCCCCGTTTTCTGCGGCATCCTGGCACGTAAAACATTGACAGTCGGGGAACAACGAAATCCAAGCGAGAAAAAAGCACTCTCGCTGGACATAATTTCTGCGCGCAAATTTCCACGGATAATGCTCTGATATCAGCCACGCTTCCAAACACAAGTGCAGGACTGCAGGTCACACCATCGCCTGGTGACAGAGAAGACCTCTCCAGCCCCTTGGTCAGTGCAATCGAGGGGAACCGTGACGGCCTCACTGTCTCCCCCATTGTTGGACCCCTGAGCTATCCGCACCCCCCTCCCTCCAACACACACACACGCATGCACGCACGCGCACACACAAACACACACTTAATCTGTACTATTATGAGCAATATGAAAGGGAACACAGGAACGCGTGGCAAACAGGCTCGGAGCGATACGCGGATGGCGCTGTGAAAAACAAAGGGGGAAAGGAGGGTGCTCTTCCACTGAGTGTTGGCACTCCCACCACGCTAGGATTTCTACAAAGCAGCAGCTTACGTCATTTCATTGATGATATGGTATCGTCCGACAGCCGATAAGACGCACGGCAGGAATGGGAACAGTTGTTAGAACAGCCTCCCCCTTTCCACTTTGTTTCCCACAGCGGCCGCTGCATATCACGCATAGCTGGGCCTGAGGGTGTTTTCTACGCGTTCCTGTGCTCCCTGTCATATTGCTCATAATAGTACAGTGTACAGTTTGCCCTCCCAGACCAACCTTCATTTCATGCTTTCATTCATTCCCTTTTAATTCTTCGTCCTATCAGCCACCTATCTTCCTCAAGTTTGTCTCTCCCAGGTGTTTTTTTTTTTCAAGTCATTTTCGGTTTGGTTTTATGTATGTATGTATTTATTGCACAAAATAAAAAACAAGAAAGGAAGGTCCACCAACAGGCGTTAATTGTCTCGCCTAGGGGCGGACACCGGAACGCCTGCTGGTGTGGGGGAGGTGGGATAGGGAGGAAAGAGTACATAGGCATAGGGGGATAGGGTAGAGGGCTAACATAAATATATAAAACATGGGCAAAAATAACCTATATACAACGTTAGGTGAAAGAGAAAAAAAAAACACACACACAAAAAAACGAAACACTAGACAAATAAATAAATATCAAAATACAGGACACGAAGGAGTAGGACACCTGCACACTTACACACACCCACTCACACACATGTTTTATCTGAAAATGTGGAAATCGGACAGGAGTACACGGTCTCCGACGCGGCCCCGCAAAGACACAATAAAAAGCCACACATTCGCCAGGAGCTCACACAACATCACTATGCGCAACAAAAAGCCACGTACAAAGCAGCCGAAGACAGATAATGACCAGATTCTTCTTAGCCCTTAGACGCCCCTTCCCCCCTCTCCACCGCTACCGTCTGACGCCCGAAAAGCTGTCGTGGACGCGACGAAGGGGCTATGTTGGCCCCACTTTCACCCCGTTGAGGAACAAGCTTGCTCGCTACACACTCTTCCGCGCTTTGC
The DNA here is from genome assembly GCF_048455015.1 of Haemaphysalis longicornis. Taxonomy (NCBI): domain Eukaryota; kingdom Metazoa; phylum Arthropoda; class Arachnida; order Ixodida; family Ixodidae; genus Haemaphysalis; species Haemaphysalis longicornis. Next base: position 1,163,260 of record NW_027526401.1, on the reverse strand, counting down.
TGTGCTTTGAGGTTATTAGGGTAGGGGGGGGGGGGGTGGGGGGGGGGAGTAGTAAAGGGGCTTGAAACCGTCTGACTGGGGTGTTGTCGACACCTTATCAGGCCCGACACTCTTCCGCGCAGGCTGGTGGTCGTACCTCCGGCACCCTCTCTCCAGAAATCGTTCCATCTTCGCTTCCGGTCACCCAACCACCATCGACACCCGCACATTCTTGGATGCCTCCTCGCCTTCTGTCATTATACCATGAAGCAAATTTGAATAGGCTGGTGGCAGGCCCAAGCTGCGATCTCGTGACAGTCGTCCACTTTACGTATTGGAGAAGCACCAGTGTCACCCCCCCCCCCCCCCCCCCCGCCCTCCCACCCCCTAAGCGACGCCCTTGGGTCCAATGTCGAAAAGCCAACCGGAAAGCTAGCAAAAGACTCCGCCGTTTCTGCATTTCTAATCCTTTATCGGCGTGGAGTTTAATTGCTCAGAAGTTACCACGCTACAGTGTTCAACGCCTTGCATTGAAATAACACGAAAAAAGTTGCTTACAAAGTCAGTCACTACAGAGCAGGTTGCTTCGTTTTTATCTCTCCCTCTCTTTGCACCTCAGCGTGTGAGGGGTTTTCAGCCCATACGCTTCCATTTTTTGGTGTTTATTTTTTGGGGCTCAGGCCACCCGTCTTTTTTTTTTTTTTTTGTTCAGAGAAATCTCTATTCATGGTGCCGCCGCGGCCGCGCGTCTGTGTCAGAGCTGCTCTTTCAGAGACGACTGCATCCCCTCCTGTTCTTGTGACCTTGTTTCCTCCAACTTTCTTTTGGTACCACTTATTCTACCATTTCGACACGTTTTTGGTGCTGGAGGAGGGAACTTCCAGATACGCTTCCAGATGTACCGCTACATAGCGCCGTCCGAATTGTCGCGTCCACGCTTGTCCCGTCCACGCCTCGTCCTGTGTTTTTTTTAAATAGCGCTTGTTTTCTGTGTGACTATGAACCAACACGCCCAAACCTTTTCCCTTCCGAATTAAGAACTCTGCCAAAACACTATCTTTCTTTTGGCCACGCAATATTTGCTTGGGGCGATTCGGGGTACAGGGGAAAGCAGCTGCAGAATGCAATCAGTGATCGTGGCCTAACCACCTCTGTCGGGGTCTCATTTTCACGGTCGAATCCCACTCCCCTCCCCCCTCCCCCTTTTGGGTCCATTCGTATAGTTCTAATCATTCCGAATTTCTTGGCAGGATATTTCTCCAAGATGTAAATAAGGCGATCACATGTATGATCAGAGTATAAATCGCGTGCAAACCGCGTGACTAGAAAAAATAGGGGAGGACAGGACTCCGGATCACGTGATCGTGAAGGGTGACCCAAGGTATTTATTTGGCAATGCGAACCTAAGCACCCGGATACACACCTGAGGAATATTGCGCGCCGGGCTAATATAGTGATAAATTTTGTAGTATAAAAATAGAAACATACACGCTTCAGAGCTATCAATGAACTCACAAAATTTGGAAAATACCAGAGCAAAAAATGGCTGCGGCTTAGCTCAGTTAACCTTGGATACGCAAAGCGAAAGCTTGGCTTAGTCTGTTTGAGTCTTGGTTTCTCTTGGTTAACCTTTGGTGCAGCTGTATTGCCGACCACGTCTCAAAGCCGTTTGGAACCGTGCAACGCTCACAGAAGGAGGCCGGGCAAACGCGGCGTTCGCCGGGGCGAATTCGGCGAACGCACCGTTTCTTTTCGCCGGGCGTGTGGCGATTCACGTGGCCCGCATGGTGGCCCGAGACGATTCAGCGCCGCATGCATGGGAGGCTGCGGGGATGGTCGGCTGCATGGAGGAAAGAATTTCTTTCCTCCATGGTCGTCTGCCTCGGCCGCACCGGCGTCGGCGCCCGGTGCTCGTTCGGCGAAGAACCACTGAAAACGTGGCCTTGTGCGCAGCGCCGACAGAGTGCCCGGCGAATCACGCGATGCGCTTCGAGGGGTGCGTCGCCGGGGTTGTGTCTCCGGTCAAAAGGTCATTTGCGCATCCTCCACGAAATCGCTGGACGAAAGTAGTACAGGGGCGCTATTCCAGAAGGCCCGAGTTTCGCCTACTCCCGAGTTTCCAGCTGCTTGGGTTATGAAAGTAGAGATGGTGGAGCATTCCATACACCTCGAGCGAAACCGCCGGGATCGTACGCAGCACGCCTGGCATACTCAGCGCGCTGCGTTGGGGCCGCTTACGTTAATTACGCAGGCGCCGTACGTTAAGTACGGCGCCGGGCACTCCAGTTCGTACCGAACACCCTCGCGACTGTGACACCGTTAGCTGACGGTGGCCTGGGGACTTCATTTTTGTTTTGTGCTAAGTTCTTGTCGCTGCTAGGGGGCATCAAGTGACGACTTAGTGGCTACAACGCTACGCCCCCACAAAGCGGACGCCATGGGTGGGTGTGGCTTCCATTGTTACGCCGCGCCCCCGAAGGGGCTGGATGTGTTTGACTGACATTAGAACTCGGAGGAAACTCGGGTATGGTTTTGCACGGCCGAGTTGAACTCGGGACGCCCGTGGTGGCCGCTGCTGCGGCGTGGTTTATATTTATGGTCTCCGTAGCACGCATATTTCTGCCCCGACAGGTCTTTCAAACGAAATACGAATTTCGAGCCTGTTTCTTTCTCTCGAAAAGTGCTTTGCATTGGTTGCGCAGTCGTTTGGCGACAGACCCCCGTTTGCGATGACTTAGAGGCGGCTTTAGCTCCATGACCGTCGAGGAGCAAGTGAAGTGTGCGTCTCCGTAGCACGCATATTTCTGCCCCGACAGGTCTTTCAAACGAAATGGGAATTTCGAGCCCGTTTCTTTCTCTCGAAAAGTGCTTTGCATTGGTTGCGCAGTCGTTTGGCGACAGACTCCCGTTTGCGATGACTTAGAGGCGGCTTTAGCTCCATGACCGTCGAGGAGCAAGTGAAGTGTGCGTCTCCGTAGCACGCATATTTCTGCCCCGACAGGTCTTTGAAACGAAATAGGAATTTCGAGCCCGTTTCTTTCTCTCGAAAAGTGCTTTGCATTGGTTGCGCAGTCGTTTGGCGACAGACCCCCGTTTGCGATGACTTAGAGGCGGCTTTAGCTCCATGACCGTCGAGGAGCAAGTGAAGTGTGCGTCTCCGTAGCACGCATATTTCTGCCCCGACAGGTCTTTGAAACGAAATAGGAATTTCGAGCCCGTTTCTTTCTCTCGAAAAGTGCTTTGCATTGGTTGCGCAGTCGTTTGGCGACAGCCCCTCGTTTGCGATGACTTAGAGGCAGCTTTAGCTCCATGACCGTCGAGGAGCAAGTGAAGTGTGCGCTGCGGTTTTACGCTGCGGGCAGCTTTTACAGAATCCTTGGTGGCGACCGCACCATCGACCGTCACCAGTCGACTGTCAGCGGGTGTGCGCGCGATATAATCAGTGGAGACGTGTTTTGCAGACCTCGCCTTTCTTTTAGGTGGTTTGGCGGATATGGCTTCCGAAGGTTTCTACCGCACGTCTATCCGTCTGCAGCCGGAGCGTGCGCTTCAGTTATCGTCTGCTCGCAAAGCATTTTCGAACGAAGCGTTGCATGACCGTGCGTTTTGTTTATCATCAGCGCGGCGGACAGTCTACCTCGCGGGGTTGCGTAGCGCGCATTTCTTGTGAAAACATTACTGACAGGATTCGCAGGGGTGAAGCCGATAGGAACGCAGGTCCGAGCGTTGAGATGACCCAGCTCGTTTCTCGCGCATGCACCTTATGGGGTTCATCTTCCCCTGGCACGTCCTTGGCGCATATCCCCGTGTCTGGATTGGGCATAATCCTGCCTTCCTCTTCCACATGGTCGAGGCTGTGACGGCGAATACCCCGATAGCTTGATGGCCTGTTGCATCTTTTCATTATCCTCTCTACAATACAATGAACGGCGCGTGCCTATTCTTTCAACGGGTTTTGTTCGGCGTCACCGTCGTGTGGTAGGAAGCAGAACATGGAAAGCGAGTAACCCCTGTCACACGGGCACTTTCAATCGCGATTGAGTCGATCCGGATCGAGCTCAATCCGGATCGGGCGCATTCTACACGGCAGTTTCAATCGCGATCGAGCTCGATCCCGCTCCAACTCAATCCTGGTTTCTCAAGCGCATCGAACGAAAGCGGCGATACTCTCGTCCCCGCTCAGTAATGACACAGAAGGTGAAAACTTCAACTAATGCCACAAATTGTGTCAAATAACTTGACCCAAACAAGCGTGCGGTAACATTTCCATAGTTACGTATACCCACGACCGCGCGAAGTTACCAGACGCCGGCCGCAACAACGTTTATAGATACTTTTTCAGTTTCGGAACTGCGCCTTCCAAAGCGGGCGCGGCTTTACCCTAGGCGCTGAGAGGGCGCTCCGGTCGCGAGTTGCGCTGTGCCGGCGGCTGCGGCGGCGGCTCCGGCGGCAGCGTTGACGGCGTGCGCGGCCGCTCCGCGGGCTCAAAGTTGCGGCCGCGGTGTAGTTGCGTGTCTGCCCTACAAGTTTCTTCTTTCCGCTTGCGTTTGTCTTCGCCCTTGTGCGAGAAACGTGCCTTTTCAGTGCATTCGGTTGGGATGCTATTGAACAGTGCGGCCGCGTTCGAACGCATTTCGTGACTCCGTCAACATGCCGTGTTTTCTTTCATGTGCCGGGCTTGGTGCAATGCCGACTTGCGTAGTTCGCAGTGGGCTCTGCGAGATTTTCCAGCCCACTTTAGCAGTGATGCTTGTGAGGAGGCTGTGCACACGCATCGTGCATGGAGCGCATGCTTATGCCCTTTGCAAAATGTACAACTGTGAGGAGGAGGAGAGAATGTAGTTCGAAAGTATTAATAAAACAAAACAGACTAATGAACAAAAACAAAAATTCTTAGTGCTAACATAATATAACTAGAAAACATACAGTTTAAATCTCAATACGAAACTTCCAAATTTATTAGGTTAGCTTTACCCGCGGAACAATTTGATTGCTTTGAAACTACGAAGCATGTGCGGATGTCTTTCATAAAGGAAGCATACATGCAGTTGCTGCGCATGGTTATCAGGAAATATCATTCGTGCTGCAACGAACTCGCGCGATTGCCATGCCAAACGAAATCGTGTGCGCTCTTGACAGCTAATGCTCAGCGAAAATTCATTTAATTAAAATGCTGTCGTTCTTGGTATTTTAGCCCCCGCTAAAAATCACTGGGCGTACGTACATCTCCTTGCATAATCGACCCGTTTCAAATAAATCGCGAAATAGAATAGTGCGGCAACAAAATGTTGAGCAACTTTCAAGAACAGTTATTTCTTTTCGAGTACGCTGATCACAATCCGAGATGCCGCGGCGGAACACTACGGAGGGCCGGCATTTGCATGAAGGCGTAGGAGTACAAGAGCGAAAAAAATCACGTGACCACCAACCCTACGTAACGTTTTACGCCACGTAGTTTTTTTTTTCCTGCGGGTTATGTTATATTTTTCTGCCATAGTTTTTTTTTTTTTTTTTTTTTTTTCGCGCGCGCTGCGTTTGCACGGCGTTGCACGCGGTCTCCGGCAAGTCGACGTTCTGATGTGGTGCCGATATTTCTTCTCTGTGCCTGTTCTATAGGTTCAAGCGCACAGAGCTTTTCTTGCGCGCTGACATCCCAGCGCTCACATGCGGTTTACGTTATGCTTTCCTTCCGACTGGAGCAGGAAAGCGAAACCACTATAGTTAAGCGCTCCGCAAGTTTGCTGTGCGTGCGTGGGTGGGCGCACACATCTGGTAATTGTGTACATTCTTGAAAGCAAACAGCTACAATAAACAGAAGACAACGATTTTTTTTTTGCCACTTGTGTGGTTCTTCCGAGTTCACTCTTGCAGAAGAGCATGCATATACGCGTGCTCCAGTCGGCTGAGCTCAAAGTTTCGGCGTAGTTGCGTGTCTCTACAAGTTTCTTCCTTTCGTTTGCGTGTGTTTTTGAACCCTGTGCACGAACCCTTGCCCTTTCAGTGCGTTCAGTTTGTGACGCTATTGAACAGTGCAGATTTCATCGAGGATTTCGTGACTCCGTCAAGACGCTGTTTTCTTTGATGAGCCTGGCTTACCACAATGCCAACGTGCTCCGCACCTGGCTGTACGAGCAGACGCAGAAGCAACACTCAGAAGTGTCACTTTTTAGCGCCGTCATCGGATCCATAGCTTCTCACCCAATAGAAAAAGAGCGATTCCCCGCGCGGTCAAAGAGATGAGCAAAACGCGCAATGTATGTGGACTTCATTTTCTCGAAGAGGATATTGCGATCATTAACGTAAAGTCATCGAGTTCGGCCGGGCTTACTGGGCACTGAAGGAAGGTGCAGCTTCCGCTAACTTTCCCAACCTTCCCAGCAACTTGTTGAAGAAGCAGACTCGGCGGAAGTCTCCTAAAAAGAGAAAGGTAGCGTCTGCGCACGAGCTATGAGATTACAAAAGGAGAGCACTTTCCCAAGGAGCGACAAGAGGAGCTCTCCAAGGCGCCTGTTCCCCAGCAATGCACCGATTTTGCTCAGATAGTCAAGAATAGTGCGGCAATACGGCTCCCAGCCAACTGGAGAACGGCAGCACTCGAAGAAGAACCGGGGCAGCGTCGGCAAATTGTTTTAAGTGCAATGCACTTCTTAAGCGACCCTGAACCTGCGTCCACCGGCGATGTCCGCGCACGTGGAGATGGGCGCGCGCAGCCTGGCCGCTGACATGGCACATACCCACGTGGGGGATTGGCCAGGAATCTCCTCGTCTTCCTTGGCAACGGGGGGAGATGGGCGCGCGCTGCCTGGCCGCTGACATGGCACATACCCACGTGGGGGATTGGCAAAGAATCGGGCGTGAGAAGGGCTAATGCACCTGCTTAAAGGAGTACTGACACGAAATTTCAAAGCTGAGATCCGCTCTAGCATTAAGTACAACGACAACACAAATAGGTGTCTGTGAATAAATGCATCTTTCTTTCTTTGTAGTTGTGTGTGTGTGTGTAATCTCTCTTTCGCGAACATTACCGAACCGCGCAAATTCAACTCGTGCATTCGCACTTTCACATTCTTCCCCTCGGGGAAATGCGGGGAATTTTTTTACTAGGCCGGTAAGAAAGGGACGATATCACCTATGTTGTCTACGAAAAGGGAAGCTGCTCCAACAGTCGTGTGAGGAAATATCCTTCGTGATGCACTAAATTTGAGCAATTGGCATGGCAAGAGAATTTGTGTGCACGCGTGACAGCCACTGCTACGCGAACGTCCATTTAAAACGCTGTTGTTCTTGATATTTTAGCCACCGCTTCAAATCCCTGGGCGTACGTGCACGACTCCTTGCATAATACCGTCCGTTCCGAATAGATCTCGAACTGCAACGGCCGCAACAAAATGATGAGCAACGTCCGAGAACAGTCATTTCTTTTGGACTACGCAGCCAGAAGCGGCGAGGACCGGAGATGCCGAGCGGAACGGTCCCCGCTAGCAGACGACGCTCGCTCTCCTAGCGCAACTCGCAACCGCAGCGCGCGGTGGCGAGAGTCGCGGCCGGCCGCCTTCTCTCCATGGCCGCGGCGGGGAGATACGGAACTGAAAAAGTATCTATAAACGTTGGGCCGCAAGTACATTGTTAGCGCCATCTGGCGTACACAAGTGCAACCGGTGCAACTTCTCGATCGCGATTGAAACGGGCCGTGTAGCAGCGGCAGTACGTCGAGCGCGCTCGAAAACTCGATCGCGATTCACTTCAATCACGATTGGAAGTGCCCGTGTGACAGGGGTATAAAAGGGATGGCTAAGAATTGAAGCAACCGCGTGACGCCAGAGGGAGGGTAAGCGGAAGTGGGAAGGGCGCGAAGGAAAAGAGGGTTGGGAGGGATTGAACTCTACGAAAAAAAAAAAAAACGACTGGGGAGAGCTTCTTCGAACAAGAGCGGTGAAAAGCAAAATGAAATAAAACAAACAACCCTGAAAAGTTTTTTTCCTTGTTGCTATTCCTCCCTTCGTAACACATGGCCACTTGGGGGATGGGCCCGGAATTTACTAACGTGCCCGGTTCGCAAAATTAGCAACACTGTGGATTCGAACAGTAACACTTGTAGGATAGTGCGTGCAGCGTGCATCTGAACGTGATATAACGGGAGTAGGACAGGTGCACACCCCCCTCGCAGAACCCCGATTCTAGGGAGGCTGTGGCGTGTTCCAGTCTGCTTGCACACTAAGGCGAACAAATGAAAGAGAAGAAACTGACGCAAACACGCAACAGTAGAAAAAAAATTCCCGCGCCTTCCCGCGAGGGGAACACGAGTAAATGCAGAGCATTGGGGCCTCAGTACTGGTTGGAGGCAGTGTTACTTCCATCGCTTCTTCCGTGATGCTGGAGTAGCAGACACGAGTAAACGTGGGAGCGAGCGTCAACCAAGGAAGGAAGGAGCAACGCAGTGACTGAAGCACGAGCGACCGCTAGAGGCTTTATATTTGCAGCGCGCGCAGTAGAGGGATAGCGGTACGGGGGGGAGAGCGCGCATGCGCGAACAGCGCGCGCTCTTCTACGCCCCACCGCGCTGCTATCACGCACCTGTTACGCCGAGACACGGCCGGACTGGAGGAGCGGCGAGCACGCACTTTCATATGAAAGTGCGCGCCCGCCGCTCCTCCAGCGCGGCCGTGGCCGAGACCGCGACGGAGCGTTCCGGGGGTGACGAATGAACGGGCTGACTACGACGCATGCGCGCACCTGCTGCGGACGCGGAGCTGTGGACGCCGTCCGACGCAGGAAGAGGCGAGGCTAAGAAATGCTCTGCATTTAAAAAAAGCCGTTCAAAGTAATCCGTGGCAAAAGAAAAAGAAACGAAAGCGAGGAAAAACGCGCAAGTACAATAAATTAAAAAAGAATTTGCTAATACATCTCACCAGGGTTTCGCCTTAAAAGCACGTAAGCAGACTGGACCGCGCCGAGGAAATTTTGTGTCGAAAATCGGAGGGTTTCTATAACTTAATACGAGCAGCAACTGTTTTGAATGTGGCGCGCTTTCATCACCTGCTTTCTTTTTTTTTTTTTTTTGCCAGTCGGTCATAGTCACGTGATTGATCGGTTACAACTCAAGAACGGCACCACCTCATGTAGTGTATCACTCCGCCAAAGCGCCGGACCCGTGACGTCAGTGCGCGCGCGTTTTGAAAGGAGTTTGCTATGAATGCGTGATATCGTCTGACTTGTCTCACGCAGTTTTTTTTTTTTGTCGTCACTGGAGTCGTTTATACACCATTTTCCATAAGCGGCCGGGAAAGGGGGAAAATACTCTCAAACCAGTTCTCTCGGCGGCCGACCAGCGTTGCCTGTGCGCGCTGGGCTGTTAAAATCGCCCGGCGCGGTGTGCTCCGCTGCGTAGTTCAGGAGTATTTCGCACCGTGTGCTTAGTTTTTGCGGAACTTTCAACTGTTTTAGCCAATGCTGCGCTGCCGTTCGATGCGCAAACGTCGCTTGGCCAGCACTGCGCGGTGGTGGGTTATTGAACAACCAGAGGAAGCGAGAAACAGTCGCTGACAGCACGCATGTGCACGACACCGCCTGGAGAAAATGCACTGCGGTCGCGGCGTGTTTTTGCTGCATCGCTTCCCAACGCACACCGAGTTGAGATATCGGTGGATGCCGTTGATAAATCGCAACGACTTTGTACCAACGACCAACTCCAGGGTTTGTTGGGTGCACTTGGACGGCAAGTAGACGGAGCAAAATCCATTTATTACGTGCTGCGACAGGGAACGGAACCCCCTGAAATGTTAGAAGCAACTTTATCTTTTACAATACAGCATTGATTGATTGGTTGATTGATTAATTGATTCATTATGGTGTTTAACGCCCCAACGCTTCATGGGTGATGAGGCGCGCCGCAGTGGAGGGCTCCGGGTTAATTTTGACTACCTGGGGATCTTTCACGAGCGCCGATACAACATTACAATAACTTCTGGTTCCTTGTAGTCAATTTAAAATACCATATATTGCTTGTCATTACAGCCGATTGGCATTAAACAATCCCCTTTTCATTTAATCTAACCTTTAAAATCACGGCGTTTTGTTTACTTTTTTTCTGGCCAACGCATTACACTGCCAAACGATATGAAAAGATAACTTTCTCCATCGCACACTGCTGGTCGATAGCAGGATAAGCAGGCAGCCCAATCTGGAAACGCAGCTGGAGATACGCGTGAACGCTGCATTTGGAAAATAACTCAACCTGTTCACAACGCGGTCAAAGGAAAAGCTTCTACTCCTTTTGCGTTGGCACGGCATCTAAAGTATTACAATTACAAAACAGTTACTGCTGCTCGCGTAAAGCATTTGTGGTGCAAGCAGCGGTTTTACAAAGGTAGGCTCCGAGCGAAAAGCCACATGCGCTGCGCAGAGTTAGGTCAATCATGATCAACCAATATTAACTCGCCCGAACTTTGACCCTTCTGCTCAACCTTCGAATAGTAAGTTGACTGGTTGTGCAGTCGTGTTATTTTTCCGCCCAGGTAACTTCGTTTTGTCAGTAACCTTCGTAAGTCTAGTTAAGAAAGATTATATTGCATTGCAATGTCAACAGCGTAGCAATCGCCTCGTCGAAAGTCCATCGCGAGCACGGATCACCGTGACCCACATATGCTGTGCGCGCTCCGCATTCGACGTCCGCGCTTCCGTAAACATGACTAATCGGTGAACATAACAAGCACGGTGGCATTGAAAACACGTATTTACTCCCCGATATCGATTTCAATGTCAGTCGGTGCCATACCGGAACGTTTGCATCGCGGAACTGCGGAGCACCAGCGGCACCACCACCACACTGCTACAGTCGGGGACTTAATTTTGCAGACCACGCGAGCGCGTGGCAAAAGCCACCGATGCGCGCTCTGGAGGCCCGGCGCCTGTTGTCGAGACCGCCGCGGCGCGCATGCGCGTCCTGTTTTACTCGCAGGCACGCCGATTTTCTCGCTTCCTGCAGGGGTGCTGCAACGGTCACTCAAGCACCGCATAGCGACGCCTTTGTAGCATTCCTTCTTCCAGATGTCACATTTGGAGCCTGACGTGACGATTGCGAGTGCTTTGGCGCAAGTGCGGCTCGCGTGCTGATAAACACTTGCGCGTGATGTTTTATTTGTTCGTTTTGTGCTTTATCGTTTATAGACGATGAGACTAGCGGCTTGCGAACGGCGTCCCCGAATGAATCTCGTACGAAGCACAGCCTCACGGTACCGCGCTACGGACGACGAAATGCCAGCTATATGAATAGCGAACCTTTATTCACCTTGTTTATTGTGTAATTTGGCCGTTGAACAAATATTCCAGCTCGATCTCCGCTGCCCAATAAGTAGGCGATTTGCAAGTTTGATTAAATAAATCCTCTGTTTTATTTTAATGTCTACTTCCTTACTTAAAAATGATTGTAAGGCATACGCATATATATTGTCTGTTCGTTCGGCGCGTCGGCATTATTCAAAATGGCACCTCGGGTTCCCGTCGAAGAACGCCATAACCTTATTCGTTACTTTTCGCCGTAATATTAATGGCTACTTAGGGCCTTTCGAATGTGTTGTCAATAATGAACGGGTGTTTAACCACTGAAAAACAATCAGTTTGTCCTCCTGCTTTCTTGCTGACCTTGTCCTTCCGCTCCGCTGGGCATCTGAAAGGTGGCTTTTTTCTGATGGAGGCGAACAGAGAAAATGCTCAAGTGTGTTCGGGATTTCGGCGCATGTTACACATGCCAGGTAATCAAAATTAATCCGGAGCTTTCAACTACGATGCGCCTTATCGGCTTTGTAGCATCGGAGCGTTAAAACCTAATAATCAATCAATGGAAGCCGACCTTGAAGAATTGCTCCGGCCTTGAAGCAATTCATCCCCGTAGGAATGAATTCCTCGGCTAACAGCATCTCTTGGCCTATTAGTAAGCCGGCAAAGGTCCCTTTGAAAAACAGCTTCTTAAAAGTAGCGAATAATTTTACGGCATTCAATGTGAGCCCGAGGGGCATTTTTTACACATGCAACGGGCAGAGCGAACAGACAATTTATGTGAGTACGTATTTCTATCATTTTTAAATAATGAAGTAGTAAGCAAAAACATCGAAATAATTTTTTCATCAAACTTGCAAATCCCCTACTTTATGGGCAGCGGAGAGCGAGCTGGAATATTTGTTCAGTGGCCAAATTACACAATAAACAAGGTGAATAAAGGTTCGCTATTCATATAGCTAGCATTTCGTCATTGGTAGCGCGGTACCGTGAGACGGTGCTTCGTACGCGCTTCATTCGGGGACGCCGTTCGCAAGCCGCTAGTCTCATCGTCTATAAACGATAAAGCACAAAATAAACAAATAAAACATGACGCGCAAGTGTTTATCAGGACGCGAGCAGCACTTGCGCCAAAGTCCTCGCAATCGTCACGTTAGGCCCCAAATGTGCCATCGGGAAGAAAGGAATGCTACAAAGGCGTCGCTATGCGGTGCTTGAGTGACCGTTGCAGCACCCCTGCAGGAAGCGAGAAAATCGGCGTGCCTGCGAGTAAAATAGGACGCGCATGCGCGCCGCGGCGGTCTCGACAACAGGCGCCGGGCCTCCAGAGCGCGCATCGGTGGCTTTTGCCACGCGCTCGCGTGGTCTGCAAAATTAAGTCCCCCACTGTACTTGCAACAGCCGGAGTCGGCATTTTCCACTCTGGCAGCACATTAGGACCTAAAATCCGTACGCAGATGATGAAGCCAAAACAGAACACACACACACACACACACACACAAGCACTGCAACCGCTAACTTAACGCCAAACCACTACGGTTCACTCGGTAATGCACGGGTTCCGAGCAGACCATGGATGGAGCAGACGCACGGAAAGAACGGAGCACTTAACAGCCCAGCGCGGAGGTTTCGGCGGTCGCTTCATAGACGGCGCTAGCGGTCCGGTCAGAAAAAGCAAATGGCGGCGCCCACCTCTAGCAAGGAAAATGGTGTATAAGCATATTAAGTCCAAAAAAAATCACAGGAACGGCTCATACCGTGTTCAAAATATTCCAAGTAACGCCCTACTTGCGCCGGGCGGAGAAACATCCGGCTACGGTGATAAGCCACAGCGGCAACTTCCGGTGCCGTTTTTAAGTTGTCACCGAGTAGTGAGAAACTCTATGGTGCCAGCAACGGCAGAAACTACTTCTTAGGACGAAAAAATTCCAACCAAAAAGCTCATATGAACGCATGTAATAAAAAATAAAGTGTACTTTGCAGTGAAATACAGATTAATAAAGTAAAAGTACAATAAAATGAAGTAATTGGATTTGCGTGCCACCAGTAGCCACCAGTGTAACAGGGGAGCGAGAGAAACAACTGAAAGATGTGCCGCGCCCTAGTCGCGCATCCTTGGTGCGCGCTGCCCTGGACCGATTACGTCACCTCAATAATCAGCAAATAGCACGAATCGCAATAGCACGGCGACATCGATGCACCAGCACCCGAGGAGCAGCAGCCGCAGCCACAACGCCGGACGGCAGCCGCCGCCGGACGGCAGCCAAGTCGCCCCAGCCCAGCAGCAGCAGAGCAGCCAGGCACCCCCAGCACGGCCGGGACGAGGGCGGTGGAGTTTACGGCAGCAGCAGGAACACTTAGACCTTGTCCTTCGAAGCGTGGGAGAGCTTCTGCCTGCTGACAATCCCCTCCGACCCCTGTGCGTCCAGGCCGTGCAGGGACGACCACTCCCCGAGCCCCATCATGGCTAGGAGCCGCCGCAAACAGCCTCCGGTGCCCACTGTGCTGCAGTGAAATGTAAACGCGCTCCGCCCGCGTCGTGCGGAACTGAGCGCGTACCTGCTGCAGCACGCGCCCGATGCGGTGGCTCTGCAGGAGAGCTATAGGCGTGTGGGTGGTGGCTCGGGGTTCACGCTGCCGGGATACACGGGTTACCATAGTCCCACGGCGTGTGACAGTAGGCAGTGCTCGGCTGTGGTGTGCGGCGACCCCTCCCACCCCCCAGGATCCTCGCGGGCTTCACTGTTTGTGCGCAGTGACGTGCAGCACGCGGTGCTGGACACCAGTGCGGTGACAACGACTGTGCAGGAGTGTGTGGCAGTGACGCTTCGGCTCGTGCCGGGTAGTGACGTGACTGTGTGCAGTGTGTACGTGCGCCCCAACCAACACTGGGACTCGAGCCTCCTGGATCGGCTGGTGTCCCTCTGCGCAGCCCGGCATCTCCTCTGTGGTGACTTCAACGCACAACACACTATGTGGGGAGATGGCCGGACTGACACACGCGGAGAACACCTGTGGGACACCATGCTGCGCCTCAACCTGACTGTGCTGAACACCGGTGAGTGCACCTTTAGCCGAGGCAATACCACTGCTACGGTCATTGACCTCAGCCTGGTGTCAGCCGGGGTCGAGGCCACCTGGAGGCGGGAGCCCAGCACCTGGGGCTCAGACCACTACCCGCTGCACATCGCACCAACCGGCAAGCCGGACAGGCGACCCACACGGCACCACGTCCCCCACTGGGACCACTTCCGGCGCTGCCTTGCTGAGGAGGACCTGGGGGAGGGAGAGGAGCTGTTCGCGGGCCTGGTTCGCTGCGCCAAGCAAGCCACGCGGAGCTGCTCCATTGCCAAGGATGCCACCACGCCAGACCTAAAGCTGCTGCAGCTGCGAGCGGAGCGGAACCGGACTGAGAGGAAGGCGCAGCGCACCGGAGCCAGGACTGACTGGACGGCATACCGCCGTGTGGACGCGGCCTGTCGACGGCACTCCAACCGCCTCAGCAGGCAGCGTTGGGCCGAGCTATGCGTTAGCTCAGAGGCCGACCCACGTTGCCGCCGCTTCTGGGGCATTTTCCAGTCGGTCCTCAAGCCCCGTGGTAACCGCAACCCCCTGGCAGCCCTGGCCATCAGGAGGAACGCCAGCTACGAGGAGCTGGCCGAGCTCTTCGCGGAGCACTTCCTGCCGCCACACCAGGTATACCGGCTGGGCAGGTTGTTGCAGCGCCGGAGGAGTCAGAGGGACGACATCCCCTCAATGACGCCCCCATCACGGAGGCCGAACTCCGTGGGGCGCTGCGATCCTGCAAGGGGAAGTCAGCACCAGGGGCCGACGGTCTCACCTACCAGATGCTGCGCAACCTGGACGAGGTGGGGTTCGCGAGGCTTCTGGCTGCCTACAACCGCATCTGGGCGACAGGGCGGCTGCCTCCAGATTGGCTGCTGGCCATCCTGCGGCCCCTCCCCAAGCCAGGCCGTGGTTTTGGGGCAGTTACAACCCACCGCCCCGTTGCCCTCACCTCCTGTGGCTGCAAGCTGCTGGAGCGGGTGGCCCTGCGCAGGATGGAGGCCATCACGTCGGAGGAGGAGTTCATCCCGGAGCAGCTCACAGGCTTCCGGAGGCATAGGGCTGTGACGGACTCCATTGCCGACGTGGTGGCAGCACTGGAGCATGCCCGGGCCACCAGGCAGGTGGCAGCCCTGGTGCTGCTAGACGTCAAGGGTGCCTTCGACAACCTGCAGCGCCCTGCCATCTCCCTGGCCTTGGAGGAGGCAGGTATCGCGGGCAAGCTGCGGGGTTTCGTCGAGGCGTTCTTGACGGGCCGCACGGCGCGGGTGCAGGTGGGCAGCGCCCTGTCGGCGCCCCGGCCAGTGAACGTGGGCACCCCGCAGGGCTCAGTCGTCAGCCCCTTCCTATTCAACCTGGTCATGGCGGCACTACCAGACTGCCTGCCGAGAGGAGGGGCACACAAGGTGTACATGTCTGTGTATGCCGACGACGTGGCCCTGTGGGTGCTGGGCCCCAAGGGGAGCTGCCGAAGCATCGTGCTGCAGCTGCAGGAGGCCCTGGATGCGGTGCGGGCCAAGCTGGTCAATGTTGGCCTGCAGCTGTCAGCAAGCAAGACAGAGGCGATGCTGGTCCACCCGGATGCCCAGTCCCGTCGCAGGGCCAGGTGTCTGCACATCGATGGCCAGGAGCTCAGCTGGAAGTCCAGTGTGCGCTGCCTGGGGCTCACACTGGACCACTGCGTCAACTTCCGGCAGGCCACCAGGGAGCTCCGAGCCAGGGCACAGATGGCCACCACGGCCGTGCGAAAGATGGCTGCCAGGGACCGCGGCTGCTCGCAGCGAACGGCCCTGCGACTCTACAATGCTGCGGCTGTGGGTCTGCTCATGTACGGGCTACCATTGGTCACCCTGCGCAGGCCCAGCTGGCAGCAGCTGGAGGGCGACCACCGCAGGGGCGTCCGCACCTGCCTTGGCCTGCCTCGAGACTCCCAGTCTGCGAAGACGCTGGCTGAGGCGGGGGCATGGACGCTCCAAATGACGGCGGACCAGCGCGCCCTGGGCCACATTGACCGGCTGCGGCGGGCTGAGGGAGGCAGCCCCCTGCTGCAGCGGCTGCGCACACACCGCCACTCGCGAATGGGGTGCATGTTGGCCCTGTACGAGGAGGTGGTGGCCCCCGTGGAAGCAGGCCCTCCCTCCAGCCGCCCCCCTGCACTGGAGGCCGAAGTGCACACGGACATCCCGGGCCTGCGTAGCAAGCGGCGGACGTCGCACTGCGGGCAGCTGCAGCTGGTTCGGGGCGTCGTGTGGGGCGACCTGGAGGACCACACCCTGGTATACACGGATGGTTCCGTGCGGCAGCAGCAGGGTTCGGCCACGGCGGCGGCAGGGCTGGGGGAGGCCACCAGGCAGGCGCGGCTGCACTACGCCGCATCATCCGCCACGGCCGAAATGGTGGGCGTAAGCCTTGGCCTGGAGCTTCTACTGGAGCTGGAGCCGCCCCCCGAGCGCTGCGCCCTGCTGTGTGACTCTCGAGTGGCCCTACTCCGGATCCAGGAGGGCGACCCGCGCTCCCTCCTGGTGCGGTCCGTGCGGGACAAGGTGGCACGGCTGGCCCAGCGGGGGACTCGCCTGCGGCTGCAGTGGGTGCCAGGCCACATTGGGCTGGAGGGCAATGAGAGGGCAGACGAACTGGCCGCCGACGCCCACGAGCTGCCCCCTTCGCCCAGGGCAGCCCACGCAGCTGCGGATGTCGCCCGCCTGCTGATACAGCGACTTGTACGGGCCCAGCATCCGGACCCGAGGTTGGCCGCTGGAGAGGCCCCACCACCCGCCCGGGCCACACGGATGCCGAGACATCAACGCTCGGCTGTCCTGCGCCTACGCGTGGGGTGCGTGTGGACAGCCGAGCGAAAACACCGCCTAGCACTCATCAATGACCCGTCGTGCCAGCACTGCCGGGCGGCTGTCCAGACCCTGCCACATCTGGTCCTGGAGTGCCCCCAGTTTGTGGCAGGGAGGACCGAACTGTTGGCCGCCTTCGGGGGAGGGGCTCGACCCCTCGAAGAATTTCTGTGGCCGCCAGGCAGTGCCAGAGAGCGGGACGGAGTCCATGAGGCCCTGGGGTCGTACCTGTATGCCTCAGGACTCCTCCCGGCTCTCCGCTTTCTCCCCACATAAACTAAACGGTGTGTGTGTGGGTGCTTCGTTTTTTTTTCTTGTGTTTTTTTTTGTCTTCGTGTTTTAGTGTTTACCTTGTATATATTGTACATATATGCCCTGTTAGACCTGTATATTTGTATATATGTAACCTCTCCTTCTCTCTATCCTCCCTTCCCTGTACAACTGTTTTCCCCATTCCCCACACCAGCAAGCGTTCCGGTGCCCACCCTTAGGTGAGACAAACTACGCCTGCTGGTGGTCTTTCCTGTCCTTGTTTACAATAAATTCATTCATTCATTCATTTTAAAGCACTTTAAGCCCGCCTTGAAATATGTCCATTACGTGAGGGGGCGGGTACAGAACTCGTTGATTCCCGAGTTTCGGTCAATCTCGGGCCTTCTGGAATAGCGCCCCAGCTTTGCTTTAAAAGGTGCTCGGAAACAACGAAAAGGCGGGAAAAATGCATCAGCATACAAAGACAGGCTCTTGCATGTAATGCACGGCAGAAACAATATCGAATGAAACTATCCGGAGATTAGGTTATTTCAATGGCCAGTGAAACAAAATAAACACTTAAAATAACAGTTAAAGAAGTAAAACCACACTTTCGATAAAACGGACGTAGGTGCTTCGATAAAACGGTGTTCGATAAAACGGGCAATGCTTCGATGAAACGGCGTTCAAGTAAACGGCATTTGATAAACTCTCTGGGAACAACTGGAAGCTAGAATACAAAAAAGCAGCACACTTTGACTACCTAGAATGCGTGTAGCATAAAAAAATATCGGCGTCTTTTTTATGCTACATAGTCAGTCAAAGTATTTATATCTAACCTCTTGAAAAGACTGACCGATTCAAGGCTTTATTGGAGAGAAGCGAAGGTCCACATCCCATGCGTGGTATAGGGGAAGAGAAGGGATGTGAAGGCTGTCAGTAAAGTTATGCGCCAAACAATTGTATGTCTCTACCAGCCCTCATTTGCCGCTGTGCCCATTACGACGAGTCGAGACCGGATTCTGGGCAAATGCCTTTTTTTTTCTTGCGCTCCTACGGCTTTATTTTGATGCAAGAGCATAAATTAGAGGTTACGAAGGGCTTTTATGGCGTTCTTATAGTGCCTATAAATGCCTATTTTAAGAAATTGGTGACTTCTAAAACTATTTAGCCTCAAATTTTGCTTTTCGAGTGCAGTTTGAGATCGCTACCGGGTACCGTTCGTGTTATGAACTCTATGTACTTTAACTTAGTTCTATTGTGCAACCTAGTCCTTTAGTTCCACCAACTCCCGGAAAACAACAGCTGACAGCAGTAACATGTGAGGCTTACACTCAGTGACAAGAGGCACATTTTTAAATAAAAAACCTGGGAATGGTGTAATCTGCTATCACTTCCAAAATTTTCACAATCATTGTTAGGCTACTCTGCGCGTACTATTCAAACAGATTGCAGCCTCGTTTCTAGAAGCGTACCCAATCCAACTCTATTTTCAACGCAACGTTTGAGCATTGAACACGCCTTTTCTAACAGATCACTCCTATATTGAAGAGCCAACGACAAAACATCACTGTGCAGCTACATTTTATTTCCTCACACGTTAAAATTCATACTGCCGACGGGCCCTAAAATACGGTTTTTCATCAAAAATCTCTTCGGCTGCTAAACACCTTTAAAAAAAAAGCTCTTCAAATGCATGTGGAAGTTTTTTGGGAAGTGTTGGGACGTCTCGATTGTACAATTCGCAGAATACTAACGAGACAATTGCCAGAGTTGTACCTAGCCGTCGTGATGTAATACAGTAAAAGCTCGTTAATTCGAACTGCCGGTTAATTCGAACTCAGGCCCTGGTGCCGGCACAGCCCTGTATATTTCAATGGGGGAAAAGTCCAGATAATTCGAACGCGTCGGTATCCAGAACGGTTCATTCGAACTATGATCCCCTGGTTTCCATCGCTCCCCGCAGAAGATGATGATTTGATTGTAGGGTTTAACGCGCCGACGCAACGCAGGCGATGAGGCGCGCCGTAGTGGAGGGCTCCGGATTAATTTTGACCACCTGGGGATCTTTAACGTGCGCCGAAATCTCGGAACACACGGGCGTTTTTGCTTTTCGCCTCCATCAGAAAAGCGGCCGCCGCGGCCGGCAAATCGAACCCGCGACCTCGTACTCAGCAACGCAACGCCTTAGTCACTGAGCCACTGCGGCGGGTTCCTCGAAGAAGAAGTCCGCCCAGTGTGATTATGTGTTGCAAATCCAAACCAAACCAAATTTACTACAGATGCAAAACAACGAAAACGAAAAACAACAGCGTGGCGCGCGCGCTATACGCTTCTGCAACAGCTTATTTCGCTTCCACTGGCGCCAGTGCTCCGGCGGATGCCATTATTATTTACCAAACATTATTTACGAAATCACCTGCCACACGCCTAATTCGTGATAACGAGTCCAGAGGTGGCTTCTTTGGGTTCTGCCCGCGCAGTGTGGCGCGATTTCCATTCATTCTGGCGCCCACCCGCTAATTCGAACTCCGCTTAATTCGAACAATTTTATGCTCCCCTTCGAGATCGAATTCACGAGCTTTTACTGTAAATCGCCGTCTGTCTTGCGTTTATTACTGTGTCTGTTTTTGTCGTGCCGTAATTTAATCTATTCAGGCAGACAAAAAGTAACGATTTTTTAAATCACTATTCCCAGCTTTGGAGTATATTTCTTCTTTCATGCCTGTTTCTTCATATATGGCGCTAGAGCAAGGAACTGGGGCCATTGGAAAATAATGTGAGCAGTGCGCTATAATGTATCGTCATTATTTCAGCAGTTTAATGGGACAATTGAACGGCTAGGTTCAACTGTTTGCGCATTTGTGACATAATAAACAATAGCATTTTTGGTTTTCCTGTCGCGGATGCAGGCCGCGCACGTTTTCGTTCGAAATTATTTGCAGTCATGTAAAAATGTATCGTGCCTATATTTTACGACATCGGGGGCATAAAGCGCTACTTTGCCCAGGGCCGTAGCCAGAGAGGGGGTTTGGGGGTTCAAACCCCTCCCGACATCTTTTCCAGGCAGCGCGCAAGCAATGCTTACTGTTGCTTTCGGCAAAACTACCCCTTTCCCAAAACCCATAACCCCCTCCGAAAAGAAATCCTACCTACGGCCCTGACTTTGCCTGCCTATTTTAGACGCCTAAAACGCGCTTTTGTGCTACCTAAAAATCGGCCCTCTAGTGATGAGGGTCTTCTCGGGATGGGTAGTCCCCCCCCCCCCCCCCCCCTTCCTTTCGGACTACCCTTATTCTGCAACGCCACTGCTTATTTCATTATGTCCAAGTGGTTCAAAAATATAAAACTGGCCGTGATATGAAGAATATACATGCAGCATCCGTGTTTGGGGGAACTGACCAAACAATGCTTGCCGATAAGGTGCGAAATGACTACAGACCCAAGTTAGGGGGTGAATCCGAAGGTGAGAAGATCCAATTGATCTGCCGACAGTAAGGGCAATAAGGGGGTGCATGGGTGCCCAGTGGGTTAGTACCGTTTTCTGGATATGGAGGGCGTGTAGGTGCTGTTGGCAATCTGCCCGGGCGAAGATATCCTTTTGGAGTTTCATGTATAATAGGATTGCCTGGTGTCGTACGCTCCGAGTATCCACTGTACACCATAACTCTTCGAAAATATTGTCGATGAAGTTCAGTCTCACCCCTCCGTCAGATAGACAATATTTCTGGGAGCGCCTCTGCTCGCGCGAGCACTGTGTCAGAGTCCTTCAAAGCATTGAAGGACTCTGGCCGCTCTGGCTGCGTTCAGCTTTCTACGTGCATAGTCCTTCAAAGCATTGAAGGACTCTGGCTCTGGCCGCTCTGGCTGCGTTCAGCTTTCCACGTGCATAGACCATGGCCGATTGTGCTCGTTGACGGTGGCGCCGCGCGGTGGCAGGAGGAGAAAACACTCCATGGAGGATCGGCGAGCGACGGAAACGTCGGAATGCGCACCGCATGCGGCTAAAAGGAGGAAAATATTCCACGTTTTGAATGGCTCCTGAAACCACTGTCAGTTGGGGACAAAAGTTGAGGACATTTAGGGAATTTGTTGTTGGAGCGAGAAGGCTTGTTGTAGCATGTTGTAGTCTCGCGCTTCGTACCTCCTAGGGAATTCCCTGTAAGAAGCTGATTGCCGGCGTCTAGCGGCAGACGACGCAAGAAACGGCTGGAACTGAGGTTTCCTTTTAAGTGAAATGCACTTCTTAAGCGACCCTGAACCTGCGTCCACCGGCGATGTCCGCGCACGTGGAGATGGGCGCGCGCAGCCTGGCCGCTGACATGGCACATACCCACGTGGGGGATTGGCCAGGAATCTCCTCGTCTTCCTTGGCAACGGGGGGAGATGGGCGCGCGCTGCCTGGCCGCTGACATGGCACATACCCACGTGGGGGATTGGCCAAGAATCGGGCGTGAGAAGGGCTAATGCACCTGCTTAAAGGAGTACTGACACGAAATTTCAAAGCTGAGATCCGCTCTAGCAATCAAGTACAACAACACAAATAGGTGTCTGTGAATAAATGCATCTTTCTTTCTTTGTAGTTGTGTGTGCGTGTGTGATCTCTCTTTCGCGAACATTACCGAACCGCGCAAATTCAACTCGTGCATTCGCATTTTCACATTCTTCCCCTCGGGGAAATGCGGGGAATTTTTGTAATTATTGCAGTTTTGACGCGTGTCTTGTTGACATTTTTTTTTTTTTTTTGCGAATGTGGAGCGTGCCTGCCTGACCATGTCCATGGTATTGCCCCGAGTTTGTCCTGCACTGGTTCCTTTTTTTTCTTTCCTCTGTGTGGCCCTGATATTGGTGCTGCCGCGCCAAGCAATCATCAGACTTGGAGGACATTTTCTTCATTATTTCCCCGGCACTGAATTATATCCGCGTCTAGTTTCCTTGTTTCTTCCAAGAACGATGAATAATCAAAGAAAAATTCCGTGCAGAGCTGCAAGATTTTCTAGAAGCGTGCGCGTGTACCGGGGAGAACAGTAATCGCAACAGCAGTTTTACTTATACAGTGTGCCACTTTTTAACTTAAAAAAAAAAAAAAAAAAAAACGTAGGATGAGATATTGCCCCTTCAACACAGTTTCCAGATCTGGTCATTCCTGGTCATTTATTGACGATTGATGATCTAACCAGTTTTGTGTTATTGCAGGATGCTTGATTGCTATGATACTAGCCCTTCGTAGTAACCGATGTACAGCAAGCATTAGATTGCTGCCAACTTACAGGCTCCAAGAGCAGATGTGAAGGCCAGTATTAAAATATGCACAATTTTTAGAAATTGGTGTTGTAAAAGAGGCCTGCAGTGTTGCATCCCAATCTTTATCACGTTCTCTTGAGATGGCCTTTGAAATACTCCTCGGACAAATGAATTATAACTTTTCAGCTTGAGAGGTGCAACTTGAAATGGTCGTGAATGTTGACTACCTGGCAGTTGTTTAAACTGCAGCACAAATACCAGATAAGTGACCAGGGAATGATGACGTGCAAGTGCTTGTATATCATCCTCCACATTCCTGCACTATTTTGCTTTAAAAATGTAAAAGGAATATACGAAAGGAAGGAGGCAGTTTTAGTTTTATTTATTCCCAGTTTCACAGCCAAAGAAGATGGCAGGTATCAGAGGTGCCCAGCACAAATGTTGTAGTGCATCCAGGTGCTTGTTGAGACCTTTGTCACTGAAAAGTAAAAAAGAAATACCATTTTGAGAACTGGTCAAGCATTACACTTAAGGCTAGGAGCCTCCAATTCAAAATTCAAATGACCAAATAGCTTAAACAAAGTATACTATTATTGTGTTTCTGGCGTATACGTTTTTTAGTATGCGTATGGACACTAACGTTTCACCTGTATCGTTTTCTTTTATTTTTTTCTCATATGCACGTGGCAGAATTCTCTTATTATTCCTCGTTTTTTAATTTGCTTAGGTACCACACCCCTCATTAATGCTCGAGGGGCCATAAGGGTATCTCTTGAATAAATAAATATAGAACATCAAATACATGAAAAAACGGCATCTACAAATTAACGTTCGTGTAGCAGCTAAAAAAATTATAAAATAAATAATAAAATGGCACAATTTCACCAAAAACCCTCCTACAAATAAAAACAAGGCCAACTCTAGCTTTCCTCAATATTTTGAATACCAGTAGTCTCTGAGCCGGGCAACAAAACTAAACATCTTGCATACAATTTTGTTTGCACGTAAAGTGCAGGCAATCCAACTTGGGTGTCGCAAAAGCTGTCGTGCAACGATGACTTACTTGCCCGTCTCTTTCTCTGATTTTGCCCTTCTGCAAACAATTCACATCCAAAAAAAGAAAGCTATTGTATAGTGTTTATTTCTAACCCTATTTTAAAGTTCTTACTCTCACTCCTGTGACACCTGAGGCTGATTCAGCTGGAGAGCACCCCTACGTGGGCAGCAAGTTCTATAGTGGTCCGAAGTGACAAAGATTCGGCAAAACAAAACACTTTCTGACGTAAGGACGATCCTCTGCCAGGAAAGTGCAAGGGTGGAGATTGCTTGACCTTTGCACGATAATGCCTTAATCATGACTAAGCTCAGTTAGGTGTCGTCAACATTTCAGAGAAGTGCAAAGCAAAAAATGTTCTGAAGAATGACTTAGAAAGACTGATGGCCAGTAATGGGCGGCCAGAATGTTAGTCTCTCTTGAATACAAAGTCAAAATGTCAGCTTCAAACAACTAAAAAATACCTCAAGGAGTAGCACCACTATTAAACGTTCATAGCATGATTAGGCTCTACTTAAAGGAGTACTGACATGAAATATCAAAGCTGAGATAACCATGCAAAACGTTTCCTTTGTAGATGAAAATTTTAGTTGCAACCATTCAGTATATTCAGTATATTTTAAATCAATTTTAATCTATGCATGCACGAGAAAGCTCCGAATGAATACCCTTTAGACACTGGCATAAGCAAGACACGTGGACTGCCTCGACATGGAGTTCGCCGCAAGCTGCTGACATTGGGGCTCCAGTGACTTAGCCAACACACTGGCTGCCGATGGTGCTCGCTGCACTGCCTTGTGTATCATGTCACAGTTTTGGGATTGATATCGTGTGGCCCAGACGCATGCGAACACGGCCAGCCGGGGCGTGTTCGCTCACTCTAGCGCGCGCGTCCAGTCTGACCATGATGCAATGAGAACAGTGACATCAAGAGTGCCATTCTTTCATGGCGGCCGCCTTGGTGTTCATTTTGTCGAAGCTGAAACTGACACGAATAAACCAGGCTCAAATTAATTATTTACCCTGCTGTCGACCATCTAATGTTCCATTCTACAATTCCTGGCCTGGAAGGCACCCACAGCAATGGGAAAAATGTAACACGAAAATTTCATACCAGCACTTTTTTAAATATTTACATAGACACATAAACTGCATGCTAATTGCCCTTTCTGCCAGTTGTTGCCCTCATCGTTCCACAATTCCACAGCTGAGCATGAAAGACCAGTACAATAAAGTGTCAAGTTTAGATTTGACAAGCTTGCAAGCTTAGTCATTCACATCGAACTTTTTGTGATCTTTCTTGACAAGGTGTGATGAGGTACAGGACAGAGTGGTGTGTGCGTCAGAAAGCGTCGACGACAGGAAAGTTTCGGAGATCATTTAGCAGGGCGGGGACAATCACCCTCTGGGGGTATGTGCCGTCTAAGTGTCGCCTCAAAGTGAACAGGGAAAATAGCGGAGGCAACAATGTGACGTCGGAAAAGGAAGATGAGGGAGAGGAGATCGTGGCTGGGGACGCAGCGCAGTGGAATCGGTGGAGCCGCGCTCTGAGGGCTGCCTGAAAAATGCCGAGGCCCGGAGACCCAGCCAGGCTGCAGTGCTAGCCGTGCCTGCAAGCTGGCCGTCGATGACCGTGCATTAAATTGCCGGCATCGACTGGACGACGTGTCGGTTCCCGTGTCAACCACCAAGAGATCGCCCACAACCGGGACAATGCAGCATTGACCGTGCAGCGCACGAGAGACATTTGATTCCTTACCGGTTCCTGTTGGAAGTGAACTTGAACGTGCTAGTTTTTTTAACCTAGTAGAGCTCTGTGTGTTTAGGATTGACTTAAGTGTCGCAGTCTGGTAGTAACTGTACTTTCAATCGTCAGGTAGTTTCACCCAGAAAAATGTTCGTCTCCGTCTCGTACGCCCTTCAAGCGCCTGTCTCGTGAGTGCGACGCAAGTCTCCAGTTCTAGCCACTAATACCATCACACAAGGGTTTAACCTATAACCACTCCTGACTGGCTTGGCTCATGTACAATGCTTAAGCTTCACGCAAATACTGTACTTGGTACAGTTTCATTTACTACAGTAAAGCTTCCAGCCTCTCCCTGATGTGTCAGTAGTCCACCCAAAATGCACTGCAGGAAAGCCAACTTTTTCTGATGATGATGATCGTAGGTGAAGTGAAAAAGCATTAAAACGCTTCCTGTGATCTCAACTGAACCTAGGTCCCTCATGTTATGAAGCTGACGTCTATCCCATTGCGCCATTTTAGCACAGTTGAAACAATTTGCATTTGCATGAACATGGAAAATTACCCAGAAAATCCACACCTCCATCTAACGACAATGGTTGTTTGCTACGGAAGGTCATGGATTACCTGCATCAGTAAAGCTCTAGAGAGCACAACTGAAGTGCAGCAGACCGTCCGGATAAGAAACAGGTGCTCAGTACTGGGCTGGCTAATTTGGTGTTAAGACTTGATTTTGGAAAGCTTCACGTCCCCCGTTTTGTCGTTTCAACAGATAAGCAGTTGATTTTTTATTAAGTCTTCCCGTCAGTAACTAGGTCACAGCTACATATTTGGTTGTCATACTACCAGGGTGGTCTCCAAGAAGGCACAGTCTGTCTGCTGCTAATTTTGAGTGTACCACAAAAAAAGCCACTTCTGGAGGCATTCACCTGCTTTCCATGGGTACCCAGAAAGGATGCAGACCAAGGCTTGCCCTCCAGGCCCTGCACCAACATCGTAGGGGCCAGGTCCAAGCACTTTTTTTTCCACTGGAAGCCCTCCTATGCAGATGCCGCAGAAACAGGATTAAATGCTGCGTCAGCTCAACTGAAAGTTGGGTGAGCTAATAATACATCTTTGAAAAACAAAATGCGCAAAAGATGGCGACATGGAATAAGACCACACAGGACAACCCACTACAAGAAAAAGAACACACAGCACATCGTCCTGTGTGTTGTTTGTGTGTTCTGCAAAAGCAAAAGTGGGCAATCTCTGCCGCATTGTTAATAACAAGGATCGTCCAAAAAGGGAGGAACGAGTACAGTGTTAACCATGCGCAGCCTTTAATTCGTTGTACGATTGGCATGGTTTACAGAATTCCGTTGTCATTTAAGTTGGTGTATGTGGCCAGACAGAATGCTGTCTAAGCGTCCATCTCAGAGAGCATTTGTTTACGATGACGAATTCAACGGGCACAAATCTTCCTGCGCATTATAAAAAGTGTGGGTGTCACCCTTTGTTTGATGAGAATGTGGTGTTGTACAGGCATAAGGATCAGATTTTAGGGAACTGGTTGAGGTCTTCTTGAACATAGTAACAAGTGTGCCATCAAATCGTCTATAACTCTACGTGGGCAGGAGCACGCGCTAATCAGCACCCTATTTTTTTAATCTATTATTTGTTTTCGTGTGTAAATTTTGTGTTTTTCATTAAAA
Organism: Haemaphysalis longicornis; assembly: GCF_048455015.1. NCBI lineage: Eukaryota > Metazoa > Arthropoda > Arachnida > Ixodida > Ixodidae > Haemaphysalis > Haemaphysalis longicornis. Next base: position 1,136,107 of record NW_027526401.1, on the reverse strand, counting down.
CGGCAGTTGCCAGTAAGTGCTTGTGTGTGTCCCTCCTGCCTGTACACGTTATTTGTGCTCTTTCAAATTTTCAATGGCTTTATGCCCTGTCACATACTATTTGTCCCATATGCAGCTTCTTCCATTCACCTTTAATGTACACTTTACTGACAGTTGCTCCTGGTGCCTTTTCATAAAGGGTCCAAAATTCCGCATAACCTTCACAGCCCCTCGGACGATCCATTCTGCCGCCGTCATTTGGTCTATCCTTTCTCTCTCTCTCCCTCTTCTGTCTTTTTTGGCTCATGGTTTCACGCTTTTTTTCCCCTTTGGCCGTGATATCCTTACGTTTTGCGTATGGAAGTGACGTTTCCCATTCATCTCCCACAACGCAACTTAACTGCCCGAAGAGCTAGAACTCTGATGCGTGCACACGACATACTCGCGAGATTAATGCTATCAAACACATGCATACTTACGTTCGAGGCACTGCACCTCACACATCCAGGACTGCGCTTCAGGGAGTACACGCCACCAGTTCGATCAAGTTTGAGCAATGTTATGGGCTCCTACACAAAAGGAACAACAGTGAAACGCTTGAAACTGCGGCAGGAGTGTGTGGGGACATAGCATCGTAATTCGAATTTAGCATGTGCTGCATACTTGGACGAGAAACAGGGACTGGGAAAAGACAAACCACAGGCACGTCGGCTATCATCTACAAGGACGGTGCAAACGCGGTGCGATTTCCAACGCATACAGAAGCAGACCGTTCGCAAGCACTTTAGGCAGCTGTGGCGACCAGTACATCAACCACTCCTGACGAAAGGCCTGAAGAGAGCTGAAGCCTGCCTGCTCCACTGAGTAAGAACAGACTCAGCCTGTACACCAGCTTCGCTACATAAAATCGACATTGTTTCATCCCCTGTGTGCCCCTCGTGCAGTGTGACTGGTGACATTGATCAGTTCATTATGAACACAGTGCTCCAAAACCAACCCTGAGCGGACGAACTTTTTCGTGATCTCCGGAAGTTAGGAGTGTCCCATGCTACATCGGAGGACATTATTTTTCCTGGGGACCACTGGATTGTGCGAAGAGAGGTGTCTCATCTCCTACTCGGATTCTTGCAGTCCACAGGACTAAGCGAGGTGTGGTGACATTGTGTGTGTTATTTTAGGACTAAGTGAGGTGTGATGACTTTGAGAGTCTCTGATATTGTATTGGGGACGATTAGGCGGAGAAATTGCCGGCAGCTATGCAAGGCTAAGTCCGCCTCATTCAGCAATACTTACTAATACTACTACTATCCGCCACGTTTCTCTATTTTTTGTATTTTTCCTATTTTTTAGGTTTTTTTACAATTCTGATGTTTGACCAGTCATTTCCATTTACGCTATGGTAACGATTACAGGTGGAAATTTCGTCAAATCTGTATTTTTGTGGAAATGCAGGGCGTTAGTTGCACAGTTCGCAGAGAGCCGAAGCCTGCCTGCTCCACCGAGTGAGAACAGACTCAGCCCGTACACCAGCTTGGCTACATAAAACCAACATTGTTTCATCCCCTTTGTCCCCTTCCTGCAGTGTGACTGGTGACATTGATCACTTCATTATGAACTGCTCCAAAACCAACCCTGAGCGGACGAACTTATTTCGTGATCTCCAGAAGTTAGGAGTGCCCCATATGCAGCTAGGAGGCCGAGGCGGCCACGCAAACAAGAATTCACGCAGATTTAGGTACACAGTACAGTGGTATAAACACAAAAACTACAACAAACATAAAATAACGGTGTTACTGACCTTGCTGGGAAAATGAGCGCATAGATGCCCTCTTTTCCGCTCTTCCGTGTCTGTGACAGCAAACGCAGGAGACCGGCATGGCTGATCTACGCTGAAATGTCGCAGTAGGCATGCAAGACACCTAATCAGATAGGGAGATCGCACCAATACTAATATTCACGGTATATTCACGCATCTGCAGCTTCGTTTGGTAGCAATCAACACAGACTGACACGTTTGGTGCTGACAGCGCAAATCATTCTTTCCTCCATGGCGCAAATCGTTCGTTGTCCCTAGTGTCCCTAGACAACGTCACGTTTTGATCACGTGACAAGGATTTCTTTCCTCCTTCTAGCCGCTCCGGCCCAGCATATCCGCACGTTAGCCGGCAGCGTGCGCCCGTAGTATTACAGGGATTTTGACGCCGTTTTCACGTGATAACAAGCACAACATTCACCGAAGGCATATTATCTTCTAAAGGTTCGCGTGCTTGATACAACGCGTGCAAGAGATTTCAACGCGCTGCACGAAAACGAGAGATAGAGAGAGAGAGAGAGAGAGAGAGAGAGAGAGAGAGAGAGGGCTCTTTATTAGAAGAGAAAGCCGAGATGTTCGCGGGAATTTCGACACCGACGTGCTACTCGGCGGGGGAAGGGCAAAAAAAAAAAATTCCCCCGCACCTCCCCGAGGGGGATTGTGAGGATGCAGAAATGCGGACGTCGAACGCAACGTCGTCGGGTACCATGCGAGGAAGGCACCGCATAACCTTCGATACGTCGATGGGCACGTTCACCGCCTGTCCCTTGATTCCAAACTGCCCGTTGCCTCGAGTCAGCCGCCTGATGCTCATTAAGGGGAGTCGTGGCGCGATGAGCCGCTCTTCGACCGGGTTCAAATCGGGAAGATGCGCCGGCCGAGGAGGATAACGGTAGCCAAAACTCACGCAGCCCTCCTCTTCGCAGCTTTGTCTTCTTCTTCAGCGGTTCCCCTACGGGAAGATGACGATGGTGGTTGAACGCGAAGCTATCTCGTGATGGATTGTTTGGTTGGCCAATCCCTAGGGCCATCATGCCACAATCATCATCAGACGCGCTGCGGACGCCGGCCAAGCAACGTTTTCTAAAAACGTTGCGGCCAAGGGACGCACGACAACCCCCACTATAATGCCTTTCTGCATAAAAGCCCGATAGATTACAGGGCAGTAGAAAACGAGGAGCCTAAACACGAACCGAACACAGTGCGCATGGTGTGTATTGTGAGCCTTCTCGATAAACGTCGACGCAGCCCAGCGAAGTTGGCGCCTCTGTAGTACAATGCATGCGAGCGCTCCTCAAGCATTAGCTGGGCAGTGCGAGTCGTGGTGCTGTACGGTACAAGGCCTTTCTTTTGGCCGTGACAAATAAGTACACGTGTAAAACGAACTCTAGTTGTGCCTCCGCTTAGGCCGGGACTGATTATTGAAATGGTCCAGTAATGACAAAAAAAAAAAAGAACTGCAGGTATCATCATTGATTTGGGCTGGCACTGCGGCTTGTATTTTTTCATGTTAGAGCTACACAATAAACAACAAAAAAGCTAGAATTAACTAGCCGATTTCACATAAGATAGCAAAAGTTCCCATCGCTGGTTCCTATCCTTGGGCCCTTTTCATTTTGTTCAATAATGAACCCGTTATAATGGGAAAACTGGAGCGAAGAAACAGACTACCACGCAAGCTTAAACTTAATGGGTGACCGTCTCGAATACTGCCTCTGCTTTAGTGTTCCCGACATTTTTCAAGCTACATTCCTGTAGTGAAATATGCCGAACTGCTTTTAAATGTCTGCGCCTAGAGTGAGCGTGAATGCTCCACGGCTGAAAATTCATAAGAAAAGACGAAATCCCCGCAGCGGACGGAAAAACGGGCTAACACGCGTGATTTTTTCTTCCTCCATGCATGCGAGCAAGAACGTCATTCGAACGTTATTCATAGTTATTCGCAGCGCTTTGTGGCCCCCTAGCACCCCTAGTGGGGCACGGCGTGGTCGGCGTGGTGCATTCGATTTTAAGGAATAAATAAAAACTTCTAGCCTCCATGCGTAATTAATAACAAGGTTTTTTGTATATTGTACCTTAGTAAAAGCACAGTACTGCTGGTATTATGTGTTTTAATTAGCAGCGCATGAAATCATTGTTTTCTTGAATTCCCCCGTCAACACTGTGCGTGACGAGCCTGACGAGCCTCTCGCCCTCTCGCGCTTGCGAAGGCAAGTTCTTTTTGTCCCCACGTGTTGATCGGTTCGGTGGCTTCTCTTGGCGTCCACGAATTCGATTCCTTTCTGAAAAGTTTTTCGGGTCCAGACCATGCCTCCGAAGAAGACGGCGGCGAAGGTACAGCCTGCGCCAGCGAAGGCCGGCGTAAGTTTTAATCTTCAATGTACTCTTTTTGTGCGCGATTGGGCGCTATGCACGTGTGCATAGAATGCCGGGGCCGAGGCGTCGTGTCTTTTTTTTTTTTTCCCCCGTTCCCAATCATTTTTCTTCTGTGCAGGCTAAGAAACCCGTAAAGAAAGTGGTTCCTGTCGAGGAGGAAGAAGAAGACGATAAAATGGAAGACGATGAAGAGGGCGACGACGCGGATGCCGGTGAGTGGGAAACGTGGCGGTTCATACAGCGATCGCCGGGCGCAGCCGCGGCGGCAAACCGCGCTTGTGCTTACGTTCTAGGACTACTCTGCGCCATCTTATGCCTATAGAGATTTCTCGCTGATTTTCATGGCATGAACTGTGCTTCGTCCTGCGAGAACGCAATAAGACTGCTTAGTTTGCTTCTGACCCTTTGTATATCGTGATATTAGCATGGCTTGGTGTCGCGGATGCCAAGTCATCTTGTGGCGCGAAATGGCGCCGGAACAGCGGCGCTTCGGTTGCATTTGCGTTTTTTTTTTGTTTTTGTTGCTGTTCATTATTTAAATAATTCTGCATCTAATCTACCTGCTTTTGTTCGCTGCTGGTGACCGATCGATGCTTATATTTCGCCCACAGGTTTTGTAACTGATGTGTAATCTCGGTTGGGTCGCGCGGGGTGTGTAGGCCATTTCGGTTGTAACGCGCATGCATAAGTTTGCAAGGACAATGGAAGCCAGCCTTAGTTGCCCAAGTGTAGCATAATACGTAATTCATTGCGGTTCTGACTTTCGAAATTTGCCTTTGGCCTCGTATCCCGTAGAGCCCCTGTTAATTTTGCCAACGGTGTGTATCGATCCCGACCCCGGCTCGAACCGGGGTCCGATCGCCGACCCCGGCGTGATGGCGGCTGCCTTTGCAGTTCCGAAGCCGTATACGTTTGTACAGGCTCTTTTTGTGCAGATTCGGTCGGTTCAGAGAAAGTTTTCTTTGTTACTACGGCTGAGTCACGTGGTCGCACGTGCGCTGCACTGGTGCTTTGCCTATGTGGTTTTTACCTGCTGATGTGCGATTCGCGCATGTTGAGTGCTAGGACTGAAACATGCATAAACTTTGTCTCCTCCTTTATAGGCAGCTTTTTTTATTCTTGTGGCGTTGAAATTCCTGTGTATGCTTCGCCACGTGGTCTGATAAACTGAGGCCTTCCTTTTTGTGATCGGAATTGCCCAGAATAAATATTTAGAACTGAGAATGTTTAACGTGGTTTTTTTTTCTTTGAAATTTTCCTATGCAGCCGTGCGCGTCGTATGTATCGGCAATGAGAGCATCTTCAGCAGTCTGGACCTCAAGATGCTCTCTTTGCTCAGGCATATACGCTGCTTATGTATTCATTTTTGTAATTCGATATGGCCTCTGGAATCAATGATGCATTCACATTGGTGCGATACCATGCCGAATTTTAGCACCCTAAAGGTAGCGATCGCGTTAACATAAGTGGTCATATTCTGTTTAAGGTGCCCGCACTCCCGCGGGGTGTGCCGCCCACTTTGAACAGTGTTTGGGGGGCTGCTGTTGCGCCTCAGTTTGCACCAAATACATCAAGGGCGCAGGCAGGGAGGGTTTTGGTGTCAGAACCCCCTCCCCCAAATTTTCTAAGTGGTGCATTCCCCCACTCGGCCCTTTTTGCTGTTCACACTCCGCATCGGTATTGTAATATTAAAAATAGCAAATGAGATGTTTGCGCGCAAACTGCTTTTCCTCTTAGGATTTTATGGCATCGTATCCCCCCCCCAAAAAAAATTTCTCGCTACAACACTGGCATACATGGGCTAATATACCATTGAAAGGCCAGCTTGTCTAATTTTAAACTTGAACAATTGTAGTTTGACATAAGTAGATGTTTGCTGTGCCGAATGTCGTTAGTTGCATAAATTTGTTTCAACCAAGTAGATTTCACCTGGTCTATGAAGGCAAGAAAAGTTAACAGATAACATTACTGTGTGGAAGAAATTTTGCAAATGCGTGATCAAATTTGGTCAATTTCAGGTGACCAAATATGGTTTAAAGACGGGTTTAAAAATGGAATTTTATACATGTGTGTGGATGCGCAAGGGGGGGCCACACAACACGGGTTGTGCACCATGAGCGAGACCACCACCTTACAGCATTTAGGTGCCATGGTGGCCGAGTCATTGAGCACGGAGCAGCTTGTTCAATTTGTGGCCACTGTGGCTATTTTTTCTTAGCATTGTTGAGGTATTGGTGTGTTTTAACATACCCAGGTTGTCAAAATTCTTTTTTATTCCTTAATTATGGTGTGCCTTGTAGCCCTGAAACCCCAATTTCAACTTCTGATGTGGTAGCATACTCAGTAGGTCAAAAAACTGGTGTAACTCAAGAGACCGCAGATGAAATGGCTGATGGTGGGAAGAGAATAAATGTAAATCGAATTGCAAAACCATGGTAAATTTGTGTCTGGGTAGGCATCGAACCTAGGACCTGCAGAGTGAGATGAGTGCGCACCCCAGTGTGAACTGTGGCTCCGTGGCTCTATTCGATTAAGGGTCGACGCAGTGAATGTGTTGTAGCCTTCGGTTTACAAATGTGGGTTAGTAGCAGCTTGGTGATCTGCAAAGTATTTTTCCACTAATTTATGCCTGGCCAAGCTAACGTAGGCGGTACTGGAAAAGAAATGTATATATGTATGAACATGTGTGTGTGCATATTCGTGGCTAGGAAATTTTTTATTGATGCATAGGAGAAAGCTTTTGTTACCATTTTTAGTATAAATGCTAAGGAAGTTAATTACTCACCTTTGTGGGTTCCAAGAGCATTTGAAGGGCCAATGAATGACGGAGGGTGCACGCATTGTCTATTTGGCCGTAACGTAGACCGATTGGAGCTTTCTCTACTCTCCCATAAGAGGATGTACAGGCCTTGTACGAAGGATTATAGGTTCAAAACTTTTCAATGTGGCCCGAACCGTAGATGGCTGTATGCGCAGCTTAAAAAAACCCTGTAGCTGTTTGCGCAGCTAAAAAATACGGCGATTTGGTTAACCCCACAACCTGACTACCGAACTCTAGTTTGTGGCTATAATTCCAGTTCTATAGTTCATTCCACGAGCTACGTGCAGCACTGTGGAGGCTACATTGTTAGCAGTGCGCCCACTCAGGGCACCTAACTCACCGCAAAGAAAGTGACAAGGCGCCGGGGCCTTGGGGTTCCTCCTGCTGAGAGGGGAGAGGGAAATGTCCTTTCAGGGCCCCCTTCATGGTGGGTTAGGTGCCCTCAGTGGGCGGACTGTTGACAACAGTGTAGCCTCCACAGTGCTGCACCTAGCTTGTGGACTGAACATAGATGTGAAGTGTGTTCCTGCATTCTTTGTTACGTTGCTTCTGAATTTTTGTGGAATCTTGTGTGTATGTGTGTGTGAGATTGTGCGAACAGACAATTCTCTCGGAAAACTGGCAGTGGTTATTCGGTTTCAGTCTAGGCAAGCTAAAGGTCAGCTCCAAAAAGCAGTAAACCAATCGTGGTGTGCAGGCCTAGTGCATTCCTTAAGCGTATTTTACAGCAAAGCTGTATACCTCTACCCCGAAACGGTTTCATCGCCGTGGGCAAAAACTCCAAGGCCTAAGATGCCGAGCGCATGTGTCAGGCTAATCAGACATATAGCATAGAGCTCAGAATTTGGTGAAGGAAACCACAAAACAAACATTGAAACCGCATTATTGGTGATAAGGTGCTTGTGAACTTGGGACCCCTTACCACGTGTTCCTGGTAAAGGTTCTGTTTGCAGATTATCTTTGAAGGCTAGGAAGGACTAGTGTCATTAAATAGAGCAGTTCTTGCCCAAGACACCGAGCGCATGAGTCTGTCAGGCATGACCCAGCATTTGCCACCAGAGAAGCTGAGCGTAGTGTCAGTAGATAAGGTGTTGGAGTACTGCTACTGATGCATGCAAGTCAGCAATGGCGGCCATTTTGTCTTTCATCAGTGTTGCGAGAGTGCCGTATCTACGGCCTCGACGTTAACTTCGACCAGGTCGTTATAGGTTTTTAACCTACCGTATATGCAGCAAAACGGCATCTTTGGACACATTTCTGCACGGCGTCAGTCGGGCGCAGCTGCAGAGCAGGGAGGACAAGCTAAGCCTACCAGAGTTAAAAAGCATAAAAAAATGGCGGTGCCCATGAACCGCCGCGGTGTAAATAAATGTCGCGTAATGTGAACTGACCAACGATAATGGCGGTGCCACGGAACAATGGGCAGGGGTGAGACAGCTGCGCATATTGCGCACTTTTGATACAAATCTGCTTTCCTGCGCCAGGCTGCTCCAAAAGCTTGATAATTGCAAAAATTGCGCCAAACTGCTCCAAAACAGTCTGAGAGCCAAGGATTTTAATGCTCCCGCCAGTTTCAGTGGGGGAAAACGCTTACTGACGGCATAATTTTCCAGTACCTCCACGATGATCCTGTTCGTAAAGGTTTTATTGATTGATCATTCAATAAAAAACCCGCATAAAATTGTCCCCAAGATAGTTTTTTCGAAGGTCATCATGTCGGGTTTTTTTTTAAGTTTTCCCATGAAAAACAACTGCAAGGTCTTTAGAAAAAAATACGTATGTGTACTCAGGCGACAAACCACTGGTGAAAATTGATGAAAAGACGGCAATTTTCGGAGGGCCGTATCTCCGGAACGACATTACTGGGCGCCGCCATCTTGGTGTGGTGAAAATTGGAAAACATGGCCGTCGGGCGAAGCCGTTGCTCGTGGTTCAGGCAGAGTGCTCTTCGCCGATTTCTACTGTGGTTTTGGTTATGTGGGTGGCTGGGTTTTCATTTAGTCGTTTGATCTGTTGAGGGAAGTTACGCGACTCGAAGAACGGGGTCGTGTTCATCAAAAACAATATGGGGCTCGCGAATTCGCCGTGTTTCGGCCTCGAGTGAGAGGCGCGGTGTGTGCTTGAAGGGAAATTTCGGACTCATTGCGGTGTTATATTAAAACGCTGAGTTATTGCTGCCTTTGACAGCGAGCTTGCGAGTGGCGGAAATGGGACGGCGCAGGCTACATCGCCGCAAAATGTTCTAGCAGTGGCAGATAATGGCCACTGCCGATAGTGGCCGATAATAATGGTTTATCTATCTGAAGTGAAATTTAATGCCAAGAGGGAGGTGGCTAAACTATACCAGCGTTATTCAAATTGCGACCGAAGTGAATACGCACCTTGGGGATTGAAATGGGCTGGTGGGGTGCGAAGATTGTCATCTCGCTTTGCGCAACTTTTGCCATGCCTCTATAATTGTGTGTGAAGCAGAGTCTGGGATTACAAATATAATAATTTCAGGATTCACATGATCATGAAATTGCCTTACGATTGCTTAGTTTTTTGATTCGATGTTTTCAACGGTACACCATGCTATCTATGCATAGAGCCTAAGAATTTATAAATGGCTTGTAAAAAGGTAGTGCAGTTCGCTCCTTAGTAGAAAAAAAAACTTTATTGAAAGGCTGTTTCAGTGTTATGTACGTTCAAAACCCATTAAAAAGTGCAATCCCCCCCCCCCCCCCCCCCCTTCCCCCGAGTTGCCAAAAATTTGATTTTTAGGCTCCTAAGGTGACATAATAAATGTCATCATTCTGCTCCAAATCAAGGTTCTTCTGCTCCAAAATCGAGATTTCGCTGCTCCAAAAACTGCTCCCAAATCTGATTCAGGTGTCTCGCCCCTGAATGGGAGAAAAGAGTGCCGACGCTCTGTAGTGACACTAGCTGCTCCATCACCATTTGTTGTGGTAGTCAGCTGGAATGGTTTAGTTGATGGGGGGCTGGGGCTGGGTACGTGATGGCTTGGACCTAGTGTGATGTATTTAGGAAATATGCAGGGTATGGATTACGAAATATGTATTAGGAAATATGCAGGGTATGGATTTTAATGTACCCGACTATAGCTGTTTTCACTCAAGTCAACTGACACTCTGACTCTATCCAGCATTTGAAAGTGTAAGCGTTCAATAGACTGAACATTTGTGCCCTGAGAAACTGCTCTTAATTCTTTGTGCATATTTAGTTGCAGTGACAGCCATCACATAGCTAATCATTTTTCAGCTGTCTGGATGCTGTTACCGGTATTTGACACTGGGGGCTCTACTACAGTTGGTGCTCGCTTCCATTAGTGTTGCTGTGTCTAGCCATCTGCCCAACTAATTTCAGTGTGGGCTGCATTTGGAGCGATAATCAACCAGTTATAGTTTGAAGATGTGTATGCGCTTGGTATACTCTCAGCACCTGCTCCTTTTTCTCCCTTATTCGTTTGCATGGCTGTGATTCACATCTGTGTGGTGACAGGTTTGGCACATTGAATGAGCGCATCACCCTGGGGGGGTTGTCTGCCTTTGCAGGGATGGATGAGGCTGGGAACGAGGAAGAGGAGGAGGAGGCGGCTGCCGCGGATGCTGATGCTGATGCTGCTGCAAATGAAGAGGAAGAGGAAGAAGAGGAGGAGGAGGAGGAAGAGGCAGCAGCTCCTGCAAAGTCTAAAGCCAAGAACGGCCTCCAGGTCAAGGCTGCTGAAGCCCAGGAAGAGGAGGACGAAGAAGACGAGGTTGAGGAGGTCGATGCCGAAGAGGGGGATGAGGAGGAGGAAGAAGAGGAAGAGGAGGAGGAAGAAGAAGAGGAAGACGAGGAGGCAGATGGTAGGTGTTGGCCTATTTTTGAAATTTGGGTATATTCGCCCCGAGGTGAACATCCGGCCCTGGCGGCAGAGGGACAAACCGCTGTTAGTGTAGATGTGCTCTTGCGTCTGCTGCTTGTTCACATTGTGCATGATGCAAGATGCGTTCTGAAAATGATGAAAAGACTACTATGCGTACTTGTCGGCAGTAAGCAATGGCATATTGCTACCTTTGCTTTTGGATTTCATCTAGGAACACAATGTTCAGTGGATGTTGCTGGATAACGTGCTGGTTCCCTTCCATGAAACATCGCCCTTGTGGTCTTCGCTTGAGCGTGAAACGTAATAATCGCATTGTTTCGACAGTTCGCACTTCTCTCACTGATAAGTGCAGTCGTCTCTGCTGTCCTGGGAACGTCAGAGTACTTTGTTGGTGGCGGGCTGGTTATTTAAGACAAAAGTTAACTCCATGTTGACTAGACTCGTGCATACCCGTGCGTTTTCTGCGCCATTGTGCAGTTAATTACGCTTCGTCCTTTTAGGAAAAAGAAACAAAAGCAGTTATTCTGCTCAGGACCCTGGAGCTATCGCGCATACATTAATGGGGACGTATTTCACGCTCGCTAAGGAGCCTGTGTCAGGATATTCTTTGCCCTATTTTTCAAACATACACCCTCTTATTGGAAGTCATTGCTTATTCTGTGTGACATTGTGCAGCTTCTGAATTTTGCTATGCACAAGTGCAGCAAAACAATCCTTGCCTCTTGAGAAGCAACAGGCAGAATGTGACCCTAAATACAGTTCTAGAAAAAAGCGAAACTCTTAGGGGCCATTCTTTGTAGAGCTACACACAGATTAAAAAAGTAGCTGACCCAAGCAAATACTTAACTCCTCTGTGGAAGAGTGCTTGGATTATTTGTCCATTTCTATGGATTTGAATTCTGACTGGTGGTGGTATTTACATACTTGCAACACTTAAGTCTTGCCTTCTGTGCTGAGTAGTGTGCATGTTGTGTGCAGGTGATAGTCCAAAAAAGCCAGTCAAGAAAGCTGCCGGAAAAGGTGAGTTAATGTTTGCAATTTCGTTGCATTAACTCGCGTTAACGAAAAGCAGCAAACGGAAGGTGGCTGAAGACGGGCACAGTGCTGGTGGCAGCTCCTCATTTTTTAAAAACCCATTAAAGGCACTGAAGACAAATGGCGGTACTGTCCTCAACCGTTGCTGCTCTGGTTTGAGGTGTCATGCATTGTGGAACCAATCTAATGGAGCTTTGCGAGAACCTTGCAGAGTTGCTTGTAAACAGCACATCTTAGTTCATGTAAAATTGGTTTGTAATTGGTTTTTTGAGTACTGAGTCCTGTCTGTGTGAAACAGTAACTTCACTGTTGACGTCCTGTAAATGCAATATTGAGTATGAATTCGTGTCCTCCATCAGATCTATGCCACAAAAAATTCTACAGAGTTACTAAGCATTTACATGTTCACTTGCAGTTTATTTGGGCTTTGCCCTAAGTTATCATTAATGGAGTTCAGCCCCTGTAGGCAGTTTGTGGTATGTTTGTATTGTGCGAATTGGGAATAATTCTCCCCCTCTTTTCATCGGCGGCCGTGCAGACAAAAAGGCTGACGGTGCAACGAAAAGCGGCAAACGGAAGGCGGCTGATGACGGGCACAGTGCTGGAGGCAGCGACGCCAAGAAACTGAAGCTAGAAGGTGGGCTTTTGTTTCGTTTCACTGATGGAGGCGAAAAGCAGCAACGCCCGCGTGTTAATTTCGGGGCTTGTTAAAGATCCCCCCGGTGATAAAAATTAATCCGGAGCCCTCCACTTTGTCAAACCTAATTGTCTATGTAGCGGCTATGCGTTAAACCTCCTGATCACTCAAATGAATTTTTTTTTCCTGGGTTTGTTTTTTATCTAACCAAGTGGTGGTGGCAGATTCTGGAAGCTCACTTGGCCAGTTAAATGTAGCCTACTAAATGTGGCTAAGTAATATTTTGGCCAATGTATTTTGGTCGGTCATTGCAGCAGCATCGGCGTAGTCGCACATACTTGGGAGACTTTCAGGCCCGTCTGCAGAAATGTGCCTTGTACTCTTTCCCAACCTCTCCTGCACCTTACTGCGTTACAAGAACCAAACTTGTGCCAGATGTGCTCTTTTTTGGAACAGAAAAAAATATATATAAGGTAACACCTCCCCTACCTTCAGCATGTCTCTGCACAATGAAAATGAAAGCAGTAGAGAAAGTGATAATGGCAGGAAGCGTCCACCACACGTGCAGAGCCACTGAGAACCACCCACGCAGGGTGACGCTACAACGATGTAGTACCAGCTGCAGTCTGTAACTGGTGCAGGTAGTTGCAGTAACGGCACATCACTGCTTGCCAGGATAAAATTGTTGGTTGAGAAACATTTACGCATGTTTGAAAAAAGATGCTGATGTGGACAAAAACCAGCAAAAGTCGCATGCGCCACTAGTGGAAGCGGTCATGCAATACTTGCCCAGTCAGTCAGCCGTAACAGCTCCAATCAGGTTCTTTCAGAGTAGGGTTCCTTTGATTGAAGTCTTAACTCTTTCGCTACCGCAGAAAATTGACCAATTTTGGGGGGTCCAAGAAAACATTTTTTTTCTGCTAAAAAATTATTTAGGCACTAATTGCAGGAGCACAAAATGCAGATTATTTAACGACCTTTCCAATAACACCAGTTTTTTAAAGGTTTTCATATATCATAGTTGTGAAAAAAATATCAATCAAAAGTTTTGTCAAGTTGTCGAAAAAAATGATAAAAAAGGAGTTGTGTATATCAAACCACCGGTAGTAGAAAAAAAGTAGAATATACATTTTGCAGGGAAACATTTCCAAAACACACCCTAAAAAAAATGTCGACTTGCGCGGAACAGTTTTTCAGATATAAAAAAAAATGTTAGCACGCACGGTGCTCGTGTCATGCGGTGAAGCCCAACCTCTAATTCAAACTGTGCAATTTTGGGTGGTTCCTTGGAATAAATCTGGCGGTTTGACGTTATCAGAGGCACCAATTTGCCCCCACATAACGTAAAAACATCTTGTCAATGGCTGACTTTGCATTTACAGCGAGCACAATATTTGGGACAAGCACGCGATGCAGAAAAAAACATGCATGAAGTTGAAAACGGAACGCCGTGGCTGATGTTTGTTGTCGTTCACGGTCAGTTATCTCTCAAAACATAAAGCTGAGCTTTATTATCATCTTCTTACTCGCAATTGTAGCCTTGCTCGCAAAAATGAGGTACGATGAGCTAGAATCGTCCCCTGCGATCTTTGGCCGAGTAGCAGTCGCGCTAAAAAAGATCAGCACAACGAGCCTCCTCTATTGCAGCGCCACCTAACATTTTTCAAATGAAACAGTACAAAAACTTATCAGAGACTCCGTCCGAATAGACAGTTCAACTAAGCAGCAACATTAGACACCCGGATATACCCTCGCATGAAAACGAAACTGGAAGGCGAACAGCTGGCAGTGTAAGGCCGGTTTGAAGCGCTGTCCTCGGCGGAACAGATATCTGGCGACTGGGTGTGACCTTTTGACTTGCATCTGAAGTTCTTATCGCAGAAATCGGGTTAGGGTGGGGGGAAATGAGGAGCGGCGTGCTTTGTTCGAGGATCAGTCGCGGACGCTTCAGGCGCCATGGCAGTTAGCCTTGAAGTTGGGTAACTGCGTAGTTGCGCTAAATATGAATTTCGCGATGCAGAAACGAAACCGAAACTGTTGTAAACTGTTTGGGAATGGTCCTGGGGTAAGTAGAACTACCAGAGTACTTAGGACAACTTGCGCAAAGGCAATAAAACTGCCTAAAATCATAAAGTAGCTTTGCAACCAGGCACTGCTTGACATTTTCAGCCGATTTCTGGGATTATTACTGTCAGAGCGTGAACCTGACGATTGAAAATCGTTTGCTAGTTCCCCATTCACGCCCTGATAGCAAAAAACAAGCGCTGGTGCAGAGTAATTACGAGTTGCACGCATTCTTCGTTGGTAGCCTTGAAGCGCGATGACCACGCCCCTTTTCCTCAACCAGGTGATTCAAAAGCGTGTCAAAAATCACGTTTCCGTCGCAAAAATGAAAACAAAACTGATTTTGAAAGGCCATTTTCTGATCTAACTCCGAACAGCTTTACTTGTTCGAGAAACGCCTGGAACGCTATGAAAAGGCGCTCCCAAAAGTATCGATCAAATTGATCGATTTTGATAGGCACGGTAGCGAAAGAGTTAAGGGGGGAGGCTACCCTTGAAGGCTAAGTTTTTTGTTTCTTGAGATATCTGAATAACATTTTCAGCGTATTGTTATAGCATCAACATTAGAAAAAATGCAAAGTTTCATCGAGCTTCGGAGGTTAGTTCTCAAGTTATGAGGGTATACCACGGTGGTTTGTATGGGCTTCTTATCCCAGTCCTGGAGAATTAGCCAAGCGTGCTGAGACTATGAAATTCATTGATTATTCCTGAATATGTACTTCAGGGCAAGACAGAGCCCTTTTTATAAATTTTTCACCAGAAAAATTTTAGCACAACACTAAATTTAGTGTTGCTGATCAAACATGATTTTGTTTTGATTTTTTACAAAATCAAGAGCCAAAAATTTGCAGAAAACGGGCTTGTCTTGCCCTCGGAAATTTATTAAGGAACAGAATAAAGAAAACAACATGCAAATCTGACAAGCACTTCTTGAGATATCACTGGGATAAGCAGTCACAAAAGGGCAAAAGTTCATTTTGAGAAAACTGCCTTCAAAGTTTGTGTACACATTTTCACTTCCAAAAGGACCCCGCATCATAGCTAGAGGGGTCTTGGCGCACTGTCTTCCTCCTCTGTTGCTTTTCCATCTTCTCCTGCTTTCTTTTGCTGGCCTTGTTCATGCGCAGGGCGTCCTTTTCAGCAGCTCGCTGGAGGGCTAGATGGCCTGGTGTGATGAGCCCCACAGACGCGGATATTTCTCGAGTAGCTCTGTAGCAGCCCGCATTGTACCTCAGCATGGCTTCATGCAGTGCTGTCTCGACAGCAATCAATGAAACATGCTGCTCCATGTGCATCAGGGACCACAGGACAATTTGCATTTGCGCTAAGCGAAACTTCCCACCTTCACCTGTAACGATGGCAGGCACAGGGTAGGGCTCCGTGGCTTGGAACTTCCTCTGGGTCGCCGGCATAGCACCAAGTTCGTTTTGAACAGCAGCATGTTGTCTGTTCGCTGCCTCGACCTCCTCGCGTGTCAGGAAATGTGTCTCCAAGTGAACTGTATGCGACACGTCCCCGCTTGTCGAGGTTGGTGTGAGACCGGAGACGGAGGCCGCGGTCGCCGAGGTCGATGCGCTCGAGACGCCGGACACACTCGCAGCATCGAAGTCTTGCACAGCAGGGCAGGAGATACGTCGTTGGAAGCGCGGACACCCTCACTAGCGATGCTCTGTGCCACCTTCTTCTTGGCCATGCGAACGAACTTCATGGAACGCTTCCGCGCACCGAACGCGTGTAGCGTCCTGAACTTCACTCTGCGCATTGTGTCCGATCACGTACACGATTTGGCAGGCTACTCCGAACTATTGAAGTAGGTCAGCGATTGTAAGCACGGCAAAAAACTAAGAATGAGTGGACAAGCACGAGCAGCGCGCGCACGGTCCAATCGCAGCCTCGCACATGGGACGCGGGAAACTCGAAAGCACTGGAAGTCCCCCAATCACAAGCATATCCCTCCTCGGCCACGCTTCAGCCGCCAGCAGTAATGGCGGAAAAAAAAAGCGCAAGAATCCACAAACAAAACGATAAAAAGGGCGGCTCTACGGAAAGCGGTATGGCCGCTGCGTTCGCGCGAAATTTGGGTCTGTTTCGCGTTTGCTCGCTCCTCGGGAGATGCCGCGGCTGGTTATATATTCGTTTTTTGACATTTTTACGATGCATTAGGAGCTGATAATTTCAGCAAAGCTAGTTTATGACATATACAACCTAAATACATGGTTTTCCAAAAATCGCTTCTTTCGCGATTTTTTGGTTTTCAAAGGCCGCGTCCCCCCTTAAATGTCAAACTAAGGCTTTTGAAATGCTTGTCGTTTTTCAGCACTAGTGACAAGTGACCCTCACTGACGGCAGCATCTAGATCGTCGCTGTCACCACTGCTTACGCCAAATGAGGCGTGCCGGAAGCAATTGGCTATCGTGCTTGCCGAAACATCCATCCAGGCACCCTGCAGCATATTGATCGCCATGTACAGGTCGATCGTCGTCCCGCGCTCTATGCGCATGTTCACGAGAATTCTGTCAATCACACGCTTGCGGTAGCCCGACTTGAAGCTCACTGTAACCCCTTGGTCCAGGGGTTGCACAACACGTGCAGTTTGGGGGTAGGAAACATAACTCGATGTTCCGGAGCGCAGTGGCAGTGTGGTGGGCCGCGCAGTTGTCCAGGACGAGGCATACCTTCCGGTTCTGCTTGCCGAGCCGCTCGTCCCATTCCCGCAGCCACTGTGCGAAAATGTCCCTAGTCATCCATGCTTTCCGGTTGGAAACATAACTAACTTGCAGCTTCCTTTTCCCTTTGAAGCATCTTGGCGACGCACTTTTGCCGATCACGAGGGCTGGCAACTTTTCCGAGCCGTCCATGTTTGCGCAGAGCAACACGGTCACGCGGACCGTGCTCTGCTTACCCCCCTGGCAGCGTTCACCCTTTAGAGCCAAGGTTTTTTGCGGCAGCATTTGATAAAAAAGGGCGGTCTCATCTGCGTTGAATACATCTTTCGGGCTGTACTTTTCCAGTAGCTGTCCAACGTTTTTCTCCACCCACGCCACAGCAGCTTCACGGTCGACATTGAGCTTCACCGCTGACGGCCCTGCCGACGATGTCGTGGCGCTCCTTGAAACGCTGCAGCCAGCCGGCACTTGCGACAAAATCGTCGTGTCCCATGATGCATGCAAAGTCTCTCCCCTTCCTCTGCAAAAGTGCAAAAAACCATTTAAACACGGCCTTCTCTACCACTTCGAAGGCTGGGGCTCGGAGCTTCTTCATGTCGCCTTTGACGCCACATGCGACAGCACCAGCGACAACTTCCTTGCTGCTTAAAATCGTGGACAGCGTGCTCACCGCTATGCCGAAATCTTCGGCCACTTTTTTTTTCTTCGCGCCCGACTCGACGGCTTTAAGCATGGCCGCCTTCTGCTCGATTGATATTGTTTTGCGCTTCCATTTGCCGTTGCCGTCCTCCATCTTCTTTCTGCTCGCACGGCCGATCAGATTGAAAAGCTGACACTCGAATGATCGCAGGCAACGCCAAAAGCCGCGGTCGGCGCAGCGCCCAAAACATGCCCGGATGCGGAAGAGCGGGCGGGTCCATGAGTTCCACACGGAGGGGGAGGCCGGCAGACGCGCCCGTTCGCGCGTGTTGCCAAGCGGCTTGTTGCCATTTTAGCGCGCGGGAGTTGGCGGCGGCCCTGCGAGCGGGAGTTTTCAATTACCTCGTCCGTAATGAGACGTTAACTGTCGCACGCTATAAGATTATACATTGACCTGTCGGTCGCAAAGCGGTCAGTAAGTGCTTGTTTTGGGGAAGAAATGGTTCGTTATACCCATTGCAAGGACATTTTAGCTTCGTTAAAACGAGGTTTTAAATACATGGGCATCTATGGGAATTTCTAGGGGACTAACGATTGCTTCGTTATATCCATTAGTTTGTTGTATACCGTTTCGTTATGACGAGGTTTTACTGTATTTGTGAATTGAATATTCTCACACCTTTACCAAGAGTATTTGCAACGAAGTTGTCATGATTCACTGCAGCTAAATACATTGATGATTAATTGATTGATGATTGATTGTAGGGTATAACGTGCCGACGCAACGCAGGCGATGAGGTGCGCCGTAGGGGAGGGCTCCGGATTAATTTTGGTCACCTGTGCATCTTTCACGTGCCCTGAAATCTCGTACACAAGCGTTTTTGCTTTTCGCCTCCGTCAGAAAAGCGGCCGCCGCGGCCGGGAATCGAACCCGCGACCTCATGCTCAGCAGCTCAACGCCTTAGCCATTGAGCCACCACGGCGGGTAGCTAAATACATTGCCTGCTTCAACAAAATATTGTGGTATGCCAGTGTGTGGTAATACAGCCTAAATTTAGCCTCACCTCTTAGTAAACTGCACATGTCAACTGAATCTCTGTAGTCGCTCAAGTTGTCCTCTTTTTTTTTTTTGCAGACTATGTTCCAGAGTCTTGCATCGACAGCCAAGGTGGGTGTTTTAAACTGGTTATTTTTTAGTTATTGCACTGAAGTTTGCAGTGCCTTTATACTGAAACAAAAGCCAAATTGGAGTGGTTTCCTTGCTTCTTCTTGGTACTAAGTGTATTGAAATGTTTGGGTTGTATCTGCTATGCCAGCAACAACCTGTTTTGGTTTCATGGGTAAATGGAAAGCTTTTTGTAGGTTTGGGACTGAAACTTTTCTTGTTTGTTTGTAAAAACACAGATTTAGTATTAAGGGTTTTGTGTTTGGATTTCCAATAACAACCTGTTTTGGTTTCATGGGTAAATGGAAAGCTTTTTGTAGGTTTGGGACTAAAACTTTTCTTGTTTGTTTGTATGTTTAAAAACAGATTTTAGTATTAAGGGTTGTGTGTTTGGATTCAGATTTCTGTTCAATGCCTAGAAACACTGGCCCTCTTGGCTATATTTAGCGGCTTGTGCAGTTCGCAAAAAACAACACACAAAAAAAACGAGGGGGCTGTATGGCATCAAATTGGCACTTGCGGGTGTACTGTAAAGTTTCCTTTGTAATGTTATATCTCATTTTATACAGTCAAACCTTGTTGTATTGAACTGTTGGAGAATCTACAATTAGTTTTAGAAAGTTGAAATTCGACAGATATAACTAGCCAAGACACACCCTTCAAAACAGCATGATTAAGGTAGACGATACTGCAAAATAAGCATTCATTTAGTGAGCAAAAAGAGCGCTGCACACTTTGCGGGGACAAGTTTTGCCCTCTATTCCACTGCACGAAAGAAAACTACAGCTCCAATTGATTTCACAGCAGTCATAAGTAACCAGTTGAAGGGACACCATTATACCATTGTGGCAATTTTGTCACGTGGTGGTCTTGCTGTTGTGCTATTAGAGAGTTATAGCAGATCGGAAAAACGGTTCCGGTACGGTAGCGTCTACCGTCTGGACGCCACCGCGCATGTGCAGAACCTTACCGTATACCGGAGCGACTTGGCCGCACGGTACCGAGACGGTCCGTCGTTCGAAAGCGGGCGGCTGCTTTGGAAGAGTTTGGGAGACGTACGATTGGCTCACGCCTAGTCGAACGGATTGTAAATATGAGATCGCTAAGAAAAATGAGGTTGCAACAAGTTAAATCCGCGTGATTCTGACAGCTCAAGCAGCAAGCGAAACACAGTCCCGGCCCAACTGCCGTGGCTTGTGTCGTCGAGCGACGCATGTCCGATTGCTTCTTTTAGGTTAAATAAAGGCGATACTGCTACATAACTTGTATTGACAGCCACATGGGGCCCATCTACAAATCGACGAGTGAGGAACAGGCAGTGTCAGGGCGAGGGACTCTCAAATACAACTAAAAACGAGAAACAGCCAGCCGTATGTACTGAGAGCCCAATAAAAAAAAAAGTATGTCCTAAGAGCCCAGCTTGACCTGCTGGCGCCATCTATTGAAATGTCGTAGAGGTAAAATGCCCGCTTCATGTTCACGCAGTCGCAGTTCGAATCTCCGTAGGGGCGTTGGATGCTTTTTTTTTTTTCTAATACTGTTTCTAGCGCTTTTGAGACCTGAAAAATAATACTTCAGCACAGGAAACGCCACAAACTCACGAAAAATTGCCATACGACGTACAACACAAGTCGCTCCCAGTCACGGTAGCATGGACGGTAGTTACGGTGTGCTATAACTCTTAAAACGAGCCTTCCCGGTACGGTCCGGTAACGGGTACCGTGTACCGTACCGGAACCGTTTTTCCTAGTTGTTGAGACCAGGCCCTTGCACATTACCCACGATTTTGAGAATTAACTTACTAACTCTTTCGTGACTGTGGGAAAATTAAACCAATTTTTAGGGTCCAAGAAAAAATTTTTTATGCTAAAAAAATTGGTAAGGCACTAATTACAGAAACACCAATCGCAAATAATTTAATGGGCTTTCCAATAACACCAGTTTTTAAAATTTTTTCATTTATCATAGTTGAAAAGAAACATCAAAACCTAAATTTTTGTCAAGTTGTCGAAGAAAATGATAGTTGTGTATAACAAACCAACTATAGAAAAAAATTAGAATATACATTTTGTGGGGAAACATTTCAAAAACACTCCCTGGAAAAAATGTCGACTTGTGCGAAACAGTTTGTCGGGTACAAGTACAGTATTTGGGACAAGCACGCAATGCGGAAAAACATGCATGAAGTTGAAAATAGAACCCTGTGGTTCACTGTCGGTTATCTCAAAACATAAAGTTGCGCTTTATCATCATCTTCTGACTTGCTATTGTAGCCTTACTTGCAGGAGTGAGGTGTCATGTGCTAGAATCGTGGACTTTTCCCTTGTCATTTACGTCACGTTGGTTCTAAATGTTACCAGTAGTTGTCAGGCAGGGTTTTTCAGTTCACTGTAGTGTCTCTTCTAAGTGATGCATGGCTGGCGATTTGTTCTGTAGGCCCTGAGGTAATTCATTTTCTCCTTCTCAACAGAGAAGAGAGACAGCTGTAGCCTCGTCATCACCATGGCTCGGGGAGCCCGGTCGGGTGACCTCACAGAACTGTCTGGCGACATCATTAACCTGGTCGTCAAGGGCGAGTGAGTAGTAGTCTTGTGTTCATTCTATTCTCATGTAGTACCTACACTGTATCATCTGCTGTTGTTCTGAAGTTTGCTTTTAGACTGTTACAAGAGGTTTTAAAGCAATGTTTGTCAACAAATCTTTAGGCTAGTTTGGCATGCGAGTTGCATGCAGGAGTTCGTTGTGTGTGAAAATATGGTACTTCTTGTCAAAAGGCTCCTGGTGCGTACATGCGATGTATAAGGAATAAATTGTGAGAAGGCAGTGTAACATTGTTTAAGGTGCAAAAAAATTCGTGCATTATTTTTATTGGCGCAATTGTTGAGAAATCAAAGAATTCGTTACGCTGGCAGCTTCGTTGAACCGGGGGTCATTATGTGGAGGTTTTACTGCGCATCTTTCTCTTGGGGACTTTGCCCTGGTGCAAGCTGTTTGTACTGAGTCGGCTGTGCCTGGGGTGTCCGGGTGCAGGAAGGCCTTTGCCCGCTACGTGGATGCAGAGACTGCAGCGGCCAACCTGAAGCTTCTGGAGAAGGAGGTCGGGAACGGCAAGGTCTCACGGGTGGAGAAGTGCACAACACATGACACCGAGACTCAGGACAACCTGCTCGACGTGTTCCGAGTGCCCTTCGAGTGCACTGTCAGCCGCCTGAAGGAGCTCTTCCCTGGAGCCAAGGTCTACGTGCTCAACGATGGGTGAGCAGCCCTCAGTTTCTAGTGTTCATCATGCTTTTGTGGATGAGTTCCTCACTGTGTGTCGAGCAGGGGACACAGAACAGGTACAGATGGCCATAGGTAGGAGTGCGCTTTGACTCTGTTACTGAGCCTAGCCCTGTTGAGTAGCAGCATTGTCACAGGCGTTGCAGTGTTTGTACTCAGAGTGTAAATTTAATAGCTGCACTTGCATACCAGGTACAAGTAAACTTTATATCCCTTCCTAAAGAAAGTTGGGTAGCGGGAAAGCTTTCTCACATCCGAAAATGTGTCAAAACCTTCGCTAAAAGTGTGTCCTACTTCGGCTAAAAGTGCGTCCAATCTGTCGTTGAACCTTGAAAGTTTCAAATGGCAGGAACGAACCCATGCGATGATTTTCCGCGCACTAAGTAAACGCGTCTCCGAACAACCTGTTTTCCAAAAGATGGTTAATGAGATAAAGGTATTTTATTGTACTTCATGATCAATGCGTGTATTGTCTTATCTGGGACCTTTTTGAAGATTGTCAAGTAGCCTTTTGACACAATGGAAGTATGGTTTTATCCTCGCACCGCGTGTCCAGAGGTCCCAGGGATTTTCAGTCGATCTAACCATAAGGGCGATGCATTAGTTTTTTTTTTTTTTACGGGGCACCATCAGTCCCATGAAGAAAACTTTCGCTTTAGAAAATGTAGCAGCATTGTCATGTCTGGTCACTTTGGAATAACCCCAAGACAGTTTTGGAAAATGATTGGTGATGCTGTCCATTGGTGAGCTGTGTAAGTCACAGGTGGGTGGTGCAGCATGGTTTCTGGGCACAGCCGGGTGACTGAAACGTGGGCGCGCTGTCCTAGTGTGCACAATTGCAGGTCAGGTGGGTGCTTCTGGGCACTCAGGGCTTCCTTTTTGCTTCCCACTTGCTCCAGGTTTGCGCGGTTGCATTTTGAATCTTCTGAAGATCTGCTGAATGCAGTGCAGAACCCCGAGTGCCACACCATAGATGGCAGCAGCATCCGTTTCAGCCTTGTCAAGAAGTTTGGCGGACAAGGTGAGTGCCTGTAAAACGGTTTGTTGCGATACAATTTTGAACAGCAGTAAGTGCACCGTGCAGTAGGAATTCTGCAGATCTGAAATAAGTGAAGAGCACTGAATGCTTGAAAGAAGTATTCACAGCAAAAAAAAAGTGCTACAAAGTGCCAAACTGCGCTTTGAGTTATATTGGAGCTCAACAAAAGCGGGAGCTTTTTTCTGGCCTTTTTTTTTTTTTATTCAAATACCTTCGTGCCTGGCACGCGCTTCGTACTATTATGCCTGGAACGTGAACCACGAACCTGCTGCCTACTATTTTTGCCGCCGAGAGCAGCAACTTCGGCGCCGGCTACTCCCAATAACGCCATTGGCTACGCCGGTAGTGGTCACATGACCAGGTGGTCTGCCCCAAAGGCGAGTGCTATCGCGCGCGGTGCAGCGTTGGCTCCTCATTGGCCTTTGTTTTGTTCGTACTTGCTTCTGCCTTCTGAGCCACTGCAATGAACAAGCGAAATCGGTACACCACCTCATTGCAGAAACTGGCTATTCTGCTGCGCGAAGAACAGGGCAATTCAAATGCGGCCTGGCATCTGACTAAACGAGTCAACCATTCGAAGTGCCGTGATCGCATCTTTCAAGCTGCACCAACTCGTAAAGCATGCCGTGGATTGATGAATGGCTGCTACGCTAAACTCGAGGATGACCTGGCAGTATTCACGAATGTCACGGCCAGTTTTTGCCTGTAAATGCTGAGCTTGTGCAACTCAAAGCCAGAGAGCTTGCACGTGACGCCGGTGCACTTTAGGACAACTTCAAGACCAGCAGCTCTTCGGTACAAAAGCTCATGTGTTGTGTGGGATTCTCGCTTCGCCAACGGACGTTGATCTCCCAGAAGGTCCTGGCCGAGTATAAAGAAAACCTGGTCGAGTTTCAGGGCTACATCTTTAAGATAAGGGAACGCAAGTACAGTTAAACCTGGATATAGTGAAATTGACAAATTGACAAGGAAGCAAAAACGAAACCAGACTGTTAGACATCAGTGATGGTGAACTCGCCATTCAAAAATTTATTTCACAGTGAAACACTGCATGATTTGCGCCTGCTGCTTTCCCACCAGCTTAACTCTTTCGCTACCGCCAGAAAATTGACCAATTTTAGGGGTCCAAGAAAACGTTTTTTTTTCCTGCTAAAAAATTGGTTAGGCACTAATTGCAGGAACAGAAAATGCACATAATTTAACGGCCTTTCAGTAACACCGTTTTTTTTTTAAGTTTATATATCATAGTTGTAAAAAAATATCAAAATCAAAATTTTTGTCAAGTTGTCGAAAAAAACGATAAAAGAGGAGTTGTGTATATCAAACCACCGTTAGTACAAAAAAATTAGAATATACATTTTCTAGGAAAACATTTCAAAAACACGCCCTAGAAAAAATGTCGACTTGCCCGGAACAGTTTGTCAGATATAAAAAAAATTGTTAGCACGCACGGTGCTTGTGTCATGCGGTGAAGCCCACCCTCCAATTCAAACTGCAATTTCTGGTGGTTCCCTGGAATAAATCTGGCGGTTTGACATTATCAGAGGCACCAATTTGCCCCCACATAACGTAAAAACATCTTGTCAACGGCTGACTTTGCATTTACAGCGAGCACAATATTTGGGACAAGCACGCGATGCGGAAAAAACATGCATGAAGTTGAAATTAACGTCGTGGCTGATGCTTGTTGTCGTTCACGGTCAGTTATCTCTCACAACATAAAGCTGAGCTTTATTATCATCTTCTTACTCGCAATTGTAGCCTTGCTCGCAAAAATGAGGTACGATGAGCTAGAATTGTGCCCTATGAGCTTTGGCCAAGTAGCAGTTGCGCGATGAAAAAAATCAGCACAACGAGCCTTCTCTTTTGCAGCGCCACCTAACATTTTTCAAATAAAACGGTACAAAAACTTATCGGAGGCTCCGTCCGTATAGACATTTCAACTAAGCAGCAACATTAGACACCCGGATATACCCTCGCATGGAAACGAAACTGGACTTGCATCTGAAGTTCTTATCACAGAAATCGGGTTAGGGTGGGAGGAAATCAGGAGCGGCGTGCTCTGTTCGAGGATCAGTCGCGGACGCTCCAGGCGCCATGGCAGGCAGCCTTGAAGTTGGGTAAATGCGTAGTAGCGCTAAATATGAATTTCGCGATGCAGGAACAAAACTGAAACTGTGGTCCTGGGGTAAGTAGAACTACCACAGAACTTAGAACAACGTGCGCAAAGGCAATAAAACTGCCTAAAATCATAAAGTAGCTTTGCAACCAGGCACTGCTTGACATTTTCAGCTGATTTCTGGGATTATTACTGTCAGAGCGCGAACCTGGCGATTCACAATCGTTAGCTAGTTCCCCGTTCATGCCCTGATAGCAAAAAACAAGCACTGGTGCAGAGTAATTACGAGTTGCACGCATTCTTCGTTGGTAGCAGTGACGCGCAATGACCACGCCCCATTTCCACACCCAGGTGATTCAAAAGCGTGTCAAAAATCACGTTTCCGTGGCAAAAATGAAAACAAAACTGCTTTTGAAAGGCCATTTTCTGATCTAACTCCGAACAACTTTACTTGTTTGAGAAACGCCTGGAACGCTATGAAAAGGCGCTCCTGAAGTATCGATCAAATTGATCGATTTTGAAGGCGCGGTAGCGAAAGAGTTAATCGTCGCACAGCATCCAAAGGAGCAAGGTCGCTTATCGCCGTATGCGCAAACGTAACTGAAGTATCCTTTTTGCCTTTTGACACTTTTTGGAGCGTTAACATGTTTCAAGGACCACACTTATGCTGAAAGGGCACCTTTTTGTGACAGTGAGGCTGTTTTATGCACTCAAATTTTTCAGAGGTTGCTAGCTTAGATACTTTACTAGGCGGCGACGTTCTTCTTTATCGCTGGTGGATACAGCTTTAAAATTTCGAGTTTGTCTTGACACGACAAATTTTCGTTTTCTGGCAGCAGAACAGACTCTACAGGTAGCAGCGGGGACGCGCGACTACACGCTGACAGGCAGGCCTAGCCCCTAACCGACACTGCTCTCACTCGCGGAACAGCACAGTAGTTTGCGGTGCGGGTGAAATTCGCTAAATTACTGCACTTCTCTAGCCTATTCTTCTAAAAAATGGCAAAAAACACTCGCCAACACCTCAAGGTTAACCATTGCAACGCCTTTGTTGCATACAGTTTGCTTTGATGGGGGTGGAATTGGGGAATTGAAAAACTTAGTTAAGTCCAGGAATTCACATAGAAATTCATTACATCCAGTTTTAACTGTACCCCATAGGTCAGATTGCAAATGCGGGTGAGAATAATCTTTGGACATTCTGGCTGGGTGTTACATTGGTGGACGCGGTACCAAAAAGGTACACATTTGCTGCGGGTGACCACCTTTTGATTGCTGTTTCCGCTTGCATTACTTTGCGTTATATGGGTAATATATCCTTTTTTCTTTTTTTAAAACCAAAAGTGCCCACCTTGCGTTATATTCGAGGTCGCGTTATTTACGTGCAAATACGGATCTGTTTGCTTCAACTGTGTATTTATTAAACTTTATTGTGAAACCATCCAACTATTTCAGACAGTTTTCAAATGTCAACAGGTAATGTTCACATTTGAGACCTTTCTGCATCTGCAAATATTCTAATGTATTGGCAGTGATGGGAAGTACTGCACCTTGATAGAAAGGCTACGTGCTGCACCAAATAAACTTTTCAGAGAAAACTGCACTGCAGTTTCGCTAAAGCTGCACTAGAGAAAGTCTGAGGAACACTGTTTTTCAGGTTCTCTTGAATGTCGTTATACTCTAGCATTTGTAGTAATGTCAGTGATGTGATAGCTGCGCCAATTGCGCCTAACTGCGCCGAGAGGTAAATCCTGCTACAAGGACTTTGATTTCAAGCAATTTGCGCCAATCTTGAGTCTAAGCTTTGTTACGCTGGGCTTCCTCAATGTGGCGTGCTGTTTATGCCACGAGCATTGAAGAGGAGGGAATCTTGGAGTGTTTTCTGCTCGCGAAAACGCGCTGCGCACCCCACAGGCGTGCTCCGCTGCTGCGGAACACCCGCACGCTGCGCGTGGCGCGGCCGGCAGTGGCGGCTTCAGCCGCGAAGTGCTGTGGGGATCTTGAGCGACTGCGTCTAACAGCTCTCTAAAATGCTGATCAAGCCGCACACGAAGTTGTTTGTGTGGTAAAGGAGCTTATAATGGGGGCGAAAACAGTACTATAAACCATCATCCACGCCGCTAGTGAAGGCGCCCATGCAATATCTGCCGGGGTAGTAAGCCTAACCATCTCTGTCTGAGCCAGCTGGCTTCTCGAGCGCTTCGAAACTTAGGCGCGCGCCTCCCTATTGGGGCAAGTCTGCAAGCTCCTCCCACTGTCGCGCGCGTCACGCGTCAGTTTCTGACCGAGGCAGAAGGTGCGGCGGGAGGGCATTGCAAGGGTAGGTATCAGGAAAGGGGAAAGAAACGAAAGTTCAAGGTTGCTTGATGTGGGGCCGGCTGCAAGCCTGTTCATTGAACAGTTTTGAGTTTCGGAGAAAGTGATCTTGCTTGACTCAACATGTTGTTCAGGAGGAACACTTCAGGAAAGCATTTTATGATAAAACTTTCTTTGCAAAGATTCTCTTTGTGAAGAATGTGGTTGACGTTTTCTCTGATTTTTTTTGTCTTCGTTTCAAATAAGTTAGTCGTTGGTCCACCTAGTCAATGATCATCATGGGTGACCTTCTTTCACAAGCTGGGTGGGCGCTTCATGAAGACAGTCTTACCGCTCAAAAAAAGTTGCCGTTGTTGCAAACCTAGTCCCCTGCAAATTGGAAAGAGAGTCTAGAAGTCTGGGAGGAGATGTAGCATGCGACTTCGTCTTGGGAACCCGGAGAGAAACAGACATTTAGGCTGGGCGCTAGAAGCTTTTACATAAAATGCACTCAGTACATTATGTCGTGTGTTACTGTGTTCCGTTCATTATGGTTTTATGAAACGTTCTGTAGTCTACCGATTGGAATGCTACCCCGATAGTCATTTTTTAAAATAAAACTTCAAGTTCTTTCATGATCTGTTGTTGGTTGATGCAGTCAATGCATGTACACACTCGCACGGACTCTTTCAGTGCTTGTCTGGAGGCATTTCATAGTCACTGCTAAAAGACATCTGTGTAGCAGAAACTCGTCTGCTCCGAAGACATTTTGCTTGTTTAAACATTTCTGTGTGCCCAGGATGCTGCTTTTGGGGCTCCTCTCGGTTGTTTTGCTCCCCTTCTAGCAATATATTTGAAATCCTAGTGCTCGTTCTGGACGCTCCGAAAGCCAAGTTTGCTGCTCCAAAACCTTATTTTGGCTGCTCCAAAAGCTGCTCCAAAATGATTCGACCCAATCACATCACTGAATGTGCAGCAAGGCACTAGTAGGTGATAATTGGCTCTTGCGATGCATTCTTTTGTAGGTGGACTCGGGCCTTCACTCTTGAGGGTGTGGTGCTGATGGCTGTGGCTCCTCTTTTCTGTTGCAGGTGGCTTCCGGGGTGGCAACCAGTCCCGAGGGGGCCGGGGCGGCAACAATTCCTTCAGCCGGGGAGGCAACAACTCTTTTAGCCGTGGCGGCGGCGGCCGCGGTGGCCGTGGCGGAGGCGGCGGCGGCGGCTGGGGCAACAGCAGCAGTTGGGGCAGCGGCGGCAGCGGGGGCGGCTGGGGCGGCAGTGGCGGCAGCTGGGGCCGCGGTGGGGGCGGGGGCCGAGGAGGCGGCAAGTTTGGCGGGGGCCGAGGAGACTTTGGTGGCCGCGGAGGACGAGGGGGTGGCGGACGATTCGGAGGCCGCGGCGGAGGCGGCCGGGGCCGGGGCAGTGGTGGCCGTGGCGGCGGGGGCCGCTTTGGGGTGAGTGCATTGCCGGGCTAACCCTTTCTGCTGTAATGGGGCATGATGTGTTTCTCATGATTGAGTGCACTGCTGCTGAGGTTGGGCAGATTTTGTCTGCAGCACAGAGGTGCTAGCTATGCTAGTTTTGCAGTAGTGTTTGAGTCTCCTGTTCTAGCCTTGTGGGTGGCAGGAAAGAGTAACTGTCAAGAAGGCCTTTTGTCATTTAATGAGTACATCAGCGGTGTTTGTGAGCATAACCTCAATTAGTAGCTGCTCAGTTGTGCTGGTTTGAAGTAATTGAGCACCAGAATGCAGTAGCACATAACCTTACAAATATTTGAGATCATTGAAAGTGTGTATGCCTACATTTTACCTAATTACTTCAATGAAGGAGCTACATTTTGAAAGTGTAGAAGGTATTGCAAGGACAGAAAAAGGAAAATATGCAAAGTCTACTCAGTTTTCTTGGAATTTGTAGAGCCCTCAGGAAAGAAAACTTACTGCTTCCTTACTGCCCAGAAAACTTACTGCCCATAGTCCCAGTTAATGGGAAAGGAACTTGACAATGAAAGTATTGATGAGTAATGTTGCGGTTCTAGGCATGGTGAATTATAATCAGATTTTGCTGGAAAACGGGGAGTAGGCAGTGTTTAAAATTGGCACGGAGGCCACGCTAGAACTGTAGCGTACTGGAGGAAACGGAGGCGTGGTTTTGTGAAGTGTGCGTGCGTGCGTGCTTGTTGTGTGATGTCAATGTGTTGTGAATCGTGCTGTAAAAGGTTTGGGTGGTGGTCGTAGGGAGCATGTGCATGTTGTGCGGGTCTGTACAGGTAATGGAATTTAGTCGTAAGGACCGTGCTCGTCTTCGGTGACCTGGGTGGGGTGTAGAACATACTAGTGTCAGTGAAACCTCGTTATGTGGAACAGTGATCACGAAATAGTTTGGTCTAGCCAAAATAATGTACACTGCCAAAAATCAGCTGGCAGCTAGTGGCCTATTGGAGCACTATTATTAGCACTTCAGGTGTTAATACAATTTACTCACTTTGGTGCAAAAGTCTTTAGCAGTGTAGACTGCTTCTTAGTGGTGATCGCATGCTTGACCATGGCCTGCTTCATGAAATCCACGTGGTCCACCAGCTGAAAACCGCGTTCTTTTTCCGCACGACAAAAGCATTGCAAAGTGGTTTGGACAACTCGGACAACAACCAAAGAATCAATCGCGAGAAAGCTTCCGTTCAGCCATTGTCGTCGTTTGAAGAAACGGCATTCTGTAACCCACCCACAAATGCACTCAGCTTGGCCAGCCCCTGTCGTGTGGCTTTTTTTTTTTTTTTTTTTTTGACAAAGTTGTCGTTAGACAAGCTACACCAGTTGCAGGAGCCACAAAACTTGCAATCCCATACAAAATTTTGTCAAGGTGGTCTTCGAACTTGTCCTGCGCTTCTTCAGCAGAGGCGTACTCTGCACAGGTGCTGAAAGCTTTGTAGCACTGTCCCAAGCGCCTTGTAGCATTTTGTTCGATCCTAGAAGGTTGACTTGGATGTTCGTGGGCTGCCTTTTTGGTAGGCTTTGGTTGTACAGTGCTTAAAATGCACAGATAAACTCGTGGTCCGAAGGCTGCAGCTTCGACATAGCGCTTGGCAGCATGTACTTCATCCCTGGGGTGCGGTTTGCAGTTGACTATCAGGCACAGCGTGTGACTCTTGCTTGCAAGCTTGGTGTCTTATTTTCGAGCCACTTTGCGACATCACGGGTCGGTCATCCACAACTTTCGATTCCACACACAGGAATATAGTTTTGCAGGCATCCTGCCATTTCGAACATGCCTAAAATTACAGGTCGCAACTGTGGGCTACCATCCATTTTTGCTGCCAGAAGGATGGTTATGCAGGTTTTGCTTTGAAGGCATCAGCAACTGTTGACATTTCTCTGCAGTTTCGATTCGCCGTATTTCTAGTTTTGTTGTGCACGTGAGTAGTATCCCTGCGTTTGGGGTCATTGCTGCAAGATGGTTCACACAACAGGACAAGGCTGCACTCGAGCAGTTAGTGAAGTTATTTTTGCTTGAGCTGCAACTGCCTGATGTTCCACTGCTGTCTTTCGCTTACGGGTTCCATACAGGAAAGCCTGAAGAGTTCAGTATATTCATTTTATAGAAAATGAGGTTCGATATGTGAAGTTTAAAATGCATGTGGAGTTTTGGAACATCTTAATAAAAATTTAGTGTATCTCTGTTTGATATAACGATGTTTTACGGTAGTAAGAAGAGCATTCGTAAGTGCAAGAACACTCGCATGCTCTGTGGCGTATGCTGTCTGGGCTCTTTTACTGGTGCAAGATCATCACCGGGGTTCTGACACCATGGTTTGAGTGCAATGCAAATTTTGCACGTTCCAAACTTAATTGGCACTGAAGCATGTTTGTGGCAGGGAGCAACAGCATTTGATTTTGCCTGTGCACTTAGGGTCCTGAAAGCAAAAAAGAAATAGTTAGGCACAGCTTGGCACATTGATTTGTGCATCTGGTATTACATTTTTCTTCGTGTTTAGGAAAGGTGCAGGATTACAAACTGCTTTACATGTGCCTGCCCCTACGCTTTTCTTTTCTTGCAAGCTCTGTTCACTCTCACTTTGCATGGCTGTATGTTAGCATCAGATTCCTTATTGCTGGGGCCAGCAGTTGCACTAGCTACTACAGGTGCATGGCGCTATGTGTGAGCTGTAAGCATGATTCTGCTGTGATGTCTTCTGTTGATCTTAGCCTTCTTTCCCCCCCCCCCCCCCCCTTGTTTGTTCCTCTTGTGATGCTGTTCCTGTGTTCTCATCTGTGCTTCCTGACTTCCTGCGTGCACCATGGAGAGCCATGGGGTAACCAAAAGTGATGATCTCTTGCTCTGGTAAACACCGAGCCTGCCTTTGTATTTTGGCGTCTGCATAACATTTGGGCTCCCAGTATATTTCCCCTACACGTGTGCCAAGACGAAGTGCACATTTTGGTACCACTTTGCAGTGCTATCATCTATTTGATGCCATGCAGTGTTGCCTCTGAACTGTGAAATCTACAACACTCTTTTTGAAGTGAACGCTCACTGTTTGGAGCCCTTGAATTCTTTCCGGCGACACAGTCGCCGGGTGCAATATGATTGCAAAGTAGCGAACAACTGCCAGTGCAATGAAATGTGCCTGTGCCTTACATGGTTGACTCGCCGTAACTTCAATCTTTACAGTTTTATTATTGAAGGGCCAAGTCTCCGCAGCTTGGACGGCAA
The DNA here is from genome assembly GCF_048455015.1 of Haemaphysalis longicornis. NCBI lineage: Eukaryota > Metazoa > Arthropoda > Arachnida > Ixodida > Ixodidae > Haemaphysalis > Haemaphysalis longicornis. Next base: position 1,103,606 of record NW_027526401.1, on the reverse strand, counting down.
GGTGCATGTAAGAATTCCTTGATTAACACTGCTTTCTCTCGGTTTTCCTCTCCTGTGGCTGGCTGTGTGTGCGTGTGTATGCAAAAGTAACGTGGGCCAGTCTGTGTGTGTGCGTGTGTGTCACTGTTTGTGTGGTTCTGTACAAGGGGGCACAGAGTGACCGGCAGCTTTCTGCGAACAATTTGCTCTCTGTTCACACTTCAGTTGTGTTTGACTAACGGCTTCCTCGGTGGCTAATCATCGAATGCACAAGTGCAGTGTGAATGCTCAACTTTTTGCGAGGAGTGTTCTGGGGAAATGAAGGGAGCCTACAGCATAGCATGCCTGTGCAAGGAATGTTCAGGGCCAAAATACAGTGCAGTGAGCAGTCAGGTGGCCACGGAGCCGAAGTTGCATGCACCATACACCAAGCTCGCACGTAGAGCGAGCGTTGAAGGTGTATCCGTTGGTGAGTCTCGTTTGAAGCTCGAGTGCAGATCACTGTGGGGTTTTGTAGAGTGCGAACTCTTTGGGGGACCCGCAGGCTGGCCGGTGACTCTGTGCCTTTAATGAGCATCCCGGTGCGTGTTAGGGTGCCTTGTTCATGCACTCATGGTGCCTGTCTTCCTCCTTTCTTGCAGGGTGGCGATGAGTAGAAAGGGAAGAGAGCCACCACATTGCCATAACCGCATCTGCGACTCTAGCGTTGCTTGTTTTTCATCAGGTCATCAGGGCCATTTTTGTTTACACCTTCATTTGATTTTCACATTGACAAGATGCACCGAACGCGAGAGCCATTGCGAGTTTCTCCATCCAACAAGGGGAGCTTGACATCAATCATGTGGTGTGTGAAATAAAAGGACAAAATAAGCAGCATTGTTGGTGTCTTCTCTGCTGCCTGGGAACCAGGCGCATTCCATTGTTGGGCCAGCACAGGGGCTAGGTTTCATTTTGATGAAGCATGTACTGTACGTAAATATACCTTTTTCCAATACCAGTTCTGCTAGCAGTTGCAGCGCTAAACTAGAAGCAGTAGGTCCCCCCCTCCCCCTCTCAAAGATATCTAAAAAAACTTGTCCATGAAAAACCATCTTACAATCCCTCCCACACCCACCCTTCACCAGTACCTTTCACATGAGTCACGGAAGGGGGGAAGGTCTGTAGTGGGCTAAGTGCTGTGTAGCCATGTGTATGCAAAGTGGGCAGCTTGAACAGGGGTTTGTTGGCACTTTTTTTGTGTGCACACCAAACTGATCGCCAGATATCGGAAAAGCAATGATGAAAAGCTTCAGTACTAGGAAGTTTTACGTGCTGTCTAAGCTTGCAGTTGGAATGCGCCTTTTGTTTGGATTGCCGAAAAGGAATGGCAAACTAGCAGTGCGTGAATGCGTAGATATCCTAACTCGAAGTTCCACTGTGTGTGAGGCACTTGATAGGGTAAGAATAGGCTGGACCTTTTACTGAGGCAGTCTTGATGTATGTGCACTTGGTTTGAGGCATGGACTGAGAAAGTACGAGGGGATGACTTGGTGCAGTTATCTGCACAAACCTAGGGGTGAAAGCAGGATTTTCGATGTTTTTCAAGCTTGTCATTTTAAGCTGCCCTGGCTTGCCTCTTAACGAAAGTTCAATATTCTGTGCAGCTGTTTGCTTGGTTCACTAAGGGAGATGTTACAAAGGATTGGTCTGCTGAAATGACGTGGAAATTTCTGGCTAAGAATGTTTTATCGTGTATTTTGGTGCCTATAAATGGCAACTTTCTCGATTGCTGTTTGAGCTCATTATTCATGTTACTGGGCTGCTAGCATGGGTGAGACAGCTGGTCATATTGGGAAGTTTTTATACAAATGTTTTTCTGCGCCAGGCTGCTCCAAAACAGTGAGAACCAAGGATTTTAATGCTCATGTCAGTTTCAGCAAACGAAAATGCTTTGACGGCATAATTTTCCAGCACCTCCAAGGTTATGCCGTTTCTAAAGGTTTGATTGATCATTCAATTAAAAAACGCATAAAATTGGCCCGAGATAGGTTCGTAATTACGTTCGTTGCCATCGTAATGAACGTGCGGCTTGGGGATTGAAATGGGAGGGCTGGTGGGGTGTGAAGGCTGTCGCCTCGCTTTGCGCATCTTTTGCCGTGGCTCTACACTTGTGCGTAAAGCGGACTCTGCGATTACAAAAATAATTTCTGCATTCACATGACAATAATTCTTTACCGATTACCCAATTTTTCAATTGGGTATAACGGCGCTCCATGCTATCTATTCAAAGAGCCTAAGAATTTAAAAAAGGGGTTTGTAAAAAGGTAGTGCAGTTCGTACCTTGGCTATTTCAGTGCTATGTACGTTCAAAACCGATTAAAAAGTGCACTCCATCTCGCTCCGGGTTGCCAAACATTTTTTTTTCGGTTCCTAAGGTGACAATAAATGTTATTCTGCTCCAAATTCGAGATTCAGGTGCTCAAAAAACTGCTCCCAAATCTTATTCAGCTGTCAGACATCACCCCTGCTAGCATTGACTACTGGAACTGTATTGGGCTGAACCTAAAGAAGGCACAATTTTGAAATGAAGCCTTGATACTGTTTCCTCAATTTTCAGAGATCCTGAGGCTATGTTTTCCTTGCAGTTCAAAGAGATTTAATCAACCGTGCAGTCGCATCCTTGTTTCTAGTAGCAAACTCAAATCCAACTCTATTTTTAAATCAACGGTTGAGTGTCGAACACGTCTTTGTTGGCAGAGCATTCGATTCCTATATTGAGCCAACATCTGAACATCACCACGCAGCTGCATTTCGTTACGCCTCAAAATTCGCACTGCCAACGGTTTTTAAAACTTGCTTATTTCATTAAAAATCTGTTCAGCTGCTTAACGCCTTCCGAAAAATGCTCTTCAAATGTGTGCAAGTGTTCTTGGTAGTGTTAGGATGTGTTACCTGAACAATTCTGATATCAACAGTCCTAATTTAAGAGCATGTTAATTTCTTGATAAATCGTCGTCTGATGATTATTTGGGTTTTTTTTTGTGTCGCAATTAAATTGTCAGGCAGATATAAAGTGGCGCTTTTTTGAATTTGTATTCGCAGCTCTCGAGTATGCTTTTCATGCCTGTTTCCAAACACTCGAGCAAGCGGCACAATTCGAGCAGTGCGCTTGTTGAGTAAAACTTATCGCGGTTAGTCCAGCAGTTTTATGGGACATTTGAACGGCTGTGTTTAAAGGAGCCATGACAAAATACAAGTTTGTGTTATTCGAAAAATTTCGTGTTTTATAGTGCCCCCAGCGCTTGTCCGAATGAAAACGATGCTTTTTTCACTGAGATTCATTTCAGTTAAAATTTTGATTTTCCCGCTATATCGTGGGTTTTCGTGGTCTGAAATGACATCACAGGGCCTTGTTTACCGTTAGTGAACCTAGATGGCGACACCACACTGCAGCAAGCCGTTTTCTGCCTTTGGTTTGTGTACGTATTTGTACCTGGATTGTTTTGTTCATGGAGACATTTGTTTCGTGAAACATGGTGCTCGCTCAACAAATACGGTCACGTAAGACGTCGCTTGCATCAACTGGCGAGTTTCGTCTGAAACAACTCCAAAGCCCCGCAGTCCTGTGCAGCTAAACCGAGTATAGTGCGCGCAGTACCAACAGCAGTATACGCATCGGTACTTCTATGTTTACGTGTGCTTTCGTAACTTCGAATGTTTGTCCTACCATTATTAGGGCTTTAAAAAGAATGTGCCCTAAATTTAAGCGCAAATAGCTCGTTCGGCAAACTTTTAAGCTCTGCCTAATTTGCTTTTGCCGCCCTCCGCCAATCGCAGTGCTGTCTGGTATGACATCAGGTTCTCTTGCGGGAAATGAGCTAGTGGGTCGCATGGCCATTCCCTTTTTGCCTAATTATGTAGTTTATTTGAGCGAAGTTTACGTTAAAAGTGGTGTTAGTATGATATGATTCTAGCGAGGCGATCGTTTGAATGAACCAAACTTGTTTTCTCTTCATGGCTCCTTTGTGCCATCATAACATTTTTGGTTTTCCTGTTGTAGATAGAGGTTGCGCACGTATTCGTTTCAAATTATTTGCATTAGAGTAAATCCTTATGGTGCCTATAGGGAGTATTCACTGGCGGCTCAGCGCTTTTAAGCGACTGCACCCAACCTGAAGCATGCATGCTCAAGCACAACCAATAACAACCATCACTGGTCTGATCACTGTCAACGCCGGGCACGATAACAGTTTCATCGGGTAGCGTTCGCTGACGCTACGGCGGCGGGCACCGGGACTCGACTGAGCACTTGCGGAGTCGTTCTGGTAGGGTGGATTAGTTCCGCGGGACGGTCTTCACCATAGTGAACTAGTTCACTGTAGCCATGCCCGCCAGGAATGCCAGGTTTGGGGATTTGTCGCCAAGCTGGCGACTTTTCGAGACTCCTGGCGACGAAAATTTCAGTGTGGCGACTTTGCTACTGTCTGGCTCCTTTGAGCATTGGTGATTTTATGTATTTTCGGGTCCTTCCGACGCCCCAATTTCGACGAAGTAGGCCTTATATGACCGTTCGGTGCATTTTAGTCATCGAGACAAACAACAGAGCAAGCTTTTAGGCAGATTGCAGTGATCTGGCAAGTCTAATAGCATCCTCGATTAACCGCACCGGTGCGCCTTTTCATCCTCGATAAACCGCACCGGTGTGCACCGTCCGTCCTCGATAAGCCGGGGTGCACCATCGCGGGGCAATTTTTGGTTGCACCGCCGGGCACCGAGAGAGTCGACGGTGCGCCGGCGTGCAGTCCCGAGATGCATCGCGGACGATGCCGGCGAAGGAGCTTCCTCCGCCGTCTGCTGCAGCGACGGCGCATCGCCGCACTCGTGTCAAGGCGGACGGAGTTGTGTATTGTTGCTGACAAGGATGGCGTGCTTGTGAATTCATCGGGCAACGATGCGACAGTCTCCTAACGGGCGGTAACAACGGCCAGTGATTGTAAATGAGGACGCGAACTTTGTGTACTTCAAAGACGGCTGCATGCATTGCCAGAAAGTTGGGGATTGACATTCGTTTCGTTCGATCGAATTATCATGAACTGTTACCGGAGTGCCTAGACGATGAAGACCTACTTGTTTTGCTGTAACGGAAGGGCGGAACTAAACAGGCACTCGCATTATGGCTCAAACGAAGATTACAAGCAGCTTGTATGTAGCTGTTTAGTGGAAGCGGTGGCGGTACGTTGTTCCGCATGTGTGACGCATTTAAGTTGTGCGTACATATAATCATTGGCCTTCAATAAATACCACTTTCAAATAGCGCTGTGTCTCATTACAGTGCTGTATTGTTACTTGTGAACGTTTTTATGAGTTGATTTCTTAGATTAAGAGATGGCGCCTGGGTAGAACCGCCCCGTTTGTCCTCGATCAACGCTCCGTGCCGGTACGCACCGTCGTGGGGCACTGTGCACCGCGCCGGTTTTGGGGGCAACACCGGTGCGTGTTTATCGAGGACGCTATAAAACAGGTTCCAACGAATCGGTCACTCAACCGCACCACCGTACATTGCAACTTAGCCGCACAAATCAAAATTCGCTTTATGTCGTATAAACAGCGTCAAAGCCCTTCAAGAAACGCCGTCGGTTTAAACTAATGATTCAGTAGTTAACGGGAGCTTAACTTCATGCAGATTGGTGCGTAGTGTGTATGACGATGTATAGTAGGCACGGGAATGTAAAGAGGTAGCGAAATTACCTAAACTTCCATATTGTTGCTACTGCAAACAAGCAAAATTTGTGATGCGGTTTTCTACTTCTCAGAATGTCTCCATTTTTTCCGCGAAGGTAATCAAAAAGTACTTGCTAGCATCGCCTTGCCGAAAATGACTTTTCTGGCTCCTTTTTGGCTGCTTTGGGCAACTTCCCGGCGACTTTTCCTTCTGAAGACCTGGCAACCCTGATTCTCGCGCATTAGGGGCCCCAGGGGCCCTATTCTCGACTGCACAAATTGCCGGCATTTCGCCCATGTTTTTTTTGCGTAAGCACGACGTAAGCAATCAGTGACGTGCTGCACCTATAGCTATGACGACATGCAGTGTAATTTGACGAGTCACTCATAAAGATCGCTACCAAGGTATCAAATATTGTGCAAGAAAGATATAAAAACACTTGACATGTACTATAAAAATTAACACGGTAGCTGAGGCTGACAAGAAAAACACATTTCTGGAGGTCTAATTTGGCGCCAACACCACAAGGCGATCGAGTAACGTTGATCCAAAAGCGAGCGAAAGGCGGATGTCGAGCTAAAGAACATCACACAATTTTTTTACAGTATCTATTTATTTCTTTCAATCGCTTTTATAAACATAGCTGGGCTCTCTGCTTCAATGCAAGCTTTGTTGCGTTATCACCTTCCCTGCCGCCACCGCCGCCACGCCATCGTCTGCTGCTATGTTACAAGTTTATGGCGTGATCACAGAAAAAGACGGGCGCGACTATCGCTTCTATGACACATAAGAGCAGCGAAGCGCTACGCTTGATAACCGCGGAGCGCACCGATCTCGCCGATTTACTCATTCGTCAAGCTGGACTTCAATCAGCGCTGTAATGAACCAAATAGTCACTTTTCTTTGTTATTTTTTCTGTTGAGTTCGATCATGTGACCCAACAGCTTACTAGGAAGAGTATGGACAAATGCCATGCATTGGGTTCTCTTTGTCATGGAGAGGCTTGTACTGCCCTCTTATGTTGCGGTTACGCCAAACAAATAATTTTTATTTCATTGCCAAACATAAAAGCAAAATACTGCATGTTATCTGTATGTTCCATGATCGCTGACTTGGAAGCAGTTAAAACTATAATTTGTTTCGGTAGGGAACACGCTTTAAACAGCGCGCATGCGAAACTGCGCCTGCTGCGTATTACAAGCAGTATTGTTGTTGAATAGCAAAGACAGCCTTACGTTGTCATGTCCGCTGCATTTAGTCTGGATTTTCATTGCCGGCCAAGAATTATGCGCCTTTAGTAACGAGAAATAAGCCAAACTTTAGAACTGGTGTCCGTAGACGACATGAAACGTCAAAATGACGACAGCACACACAACCGCTTTGTCAACCGGAAGCACGTGACCAAAATTGAAAGCCAATCAGAAAAGACTTCCGGAAAATTGCCTGAATTGCCGGCAATTTGTGCAGTCGAGAATAGGGCCCATAGTGCCTAGAATACGATGATGATTATGATGATGATTGCTATTGGTTTCCCCTTTGAAGCGGGGCGATGACATGTCATCTTACCAAAGGGACTAATATAACCATGTTTTACACTCTTGGTTTAATACTAGCGCTGCTTAGGGCAGGCACCAAAGCTTATTAGGCAGGAAATACTTTTTTTTCCTGTTACAGGTGGTAACTGTCCTAGGCAATATTCCCCTCTCTGCTTTTCATCCACCAGCATTCTAATCTTCTTTTCGTCCCCTCGACAGCTTTGAAGTTAACTTCCTCTGTAATACCCTTAAATCCTAGGGCTTCTGGAAGCCCAATATTCCCTTTATGTAGATTTGGATGGATACCCTCACATTCTAACACTATGTGCCGCATAGTTTCTGTTTCTTTTCGGCTGACCACGCATACCCCATCATTTTGTGAATACTTCCCCACAAAACTTTTAGTTCGCAGGCAACCTGCTCTAGCCTCAAAAAGCAAAGCACTGCCCTGGGAATTATCGTAGAAATTTTCCTTTCTGATGTTCAATTTCGCAGCCCTGTACATCTCTAACGACGTTTTAGCTTCCATTTTTTCCCTCCATTTATTCGTTTCAATCTGCCTTGCCTCTTTTTTGGTTACCTTGGCTGTTTGGGGTTCTCCACTGTTCTTTCCGTATTTTCATCGTTAGCCTTCTAGTCTTTCTTAACCACTGCGTGTTCACGCTTTTCAAGTATAGGTACCTAAAAACCTTAGCTGCCCACCTTCGTTGATCCATTGCCCTCAACCTCATCTCAAAGCATATATTACTCTGAGCTTCTCTAACTTCAAACGACGCCCAGCCCATATCTCCCTGAACTGCTTCGTTAGTTGTTTTTCCATGCGCGCCTAAGGCCAAACGTCCTACCGTTCTCTGGTTTACTTCAAGGCCTGATAGAACGTCTGATTTTAAGCAGAGTACAGCATTCGCAAACGTGAGACCCGGAACCATACTCCTTTCCACATTCCTCTTACTACTTCAATACCCCCACAGAGCTCTATGCTTCATTATAGCTGCGTTTCGCTATCCGTTAACCTTAAGTTGCTCCTCGTGAGTTCTTAAGTAGTTATCCCCTCCGTTTATCCACACTCCCAAATATTTATATTCCTTCACTCTAGGTAATTCGCCTTGCTGGATAGACACTACGTCAGTGGTAGCGTCATTGAAAACCATTATTCCTGATTTTTCTGCACTGAAATTTAACCCGAGGTCGGTGGCTTCCTGGCCGCTAATATTTATTAGCCGCTGCATATCAGTTTGGTTATCAGCTAAAAGAACAATGTCGTCTGCGTATAACATTCCCGGAATATGCTGTTGTACCACTTCGCCTTGCAGCATATGGGTTAGGCTAAACCCTACTTGTCTTCCAGTTTCTTTTCTAACCCCTGCCATGTAAAGCATGAACAGTATTGGTATTGGGCTCAAAGGGCATCCCTGTTTCAGTCCCCGATGGATGTTGACCTGCTGGGCGCATTTCTGTCCTTCCCAAGTAAGGTGCACTCTATTGTCTTTAGAGATTGCTATAAGGAACTGTACTAACTCGTCATCTAATCCCTGGAGTTTCAGCATTATCCACAGGCGTTCTCTGTTTACGTTGTCATATGCCCCTTCAATGTCCAAGAACGTAATCCATAGTGGTCTATTCTGTGATTTCGCAATTTCAATGCATTGCGTTATCACGAACAGATTGTCATCCAGTCGCCTGTCTTGTCTAAATCCATTCTGCAGTTCCCCAAGTATTTCATTTTCTTCCATCCATGCTTGAATTTCTGATTTTATCTCCTTCATTACGAATCTATACACCACTGACGTTACTGTGAGTGGTCTGTATGAATCAATACTGGCTTTGTCTCCTCTGCCTTTATATATTAAATTCATCCTACTTTCTAACCAGTCCTCTGGTATTTGTTTGGTTTCTATCGCCTTATCTATTGCCCTCATAAACGATTCCTTACTTTTAGGTCCAAGCAGGTTTATCAGTTGCATTGGTATTCCGTCCGGGTCCACTGCTGTCTGGGAAGAAACCGTTTGCTCTGCTTTTTTCCAATCAAGGTTGCTCAAACTTATTTCCCTTTCGGCAGTCTTCTGTGGCGCTGATGTTATCGGTGCAGGTTTCCCTACCACTATTGTCCTAAACTTCTCACTAATCACTCGATGAATATGCGCCAACGCGTGCTCTCCTTCTAGATGTTCCCCCTCCTCATCAATCAGGAATTTTTGATGGTTATAGTTTTTTGAGCTTAGTGATTTTACATGGTTCCAAAACTTCTTGGATGCGCTTTTGTCCTTCCGTATTTCTGGCATCCATTGTTCGCTTTTCTGCTTGATCTTTGCTTGCACCATTTTCTGCACTTCTAGTATTTTCCCACGGTAGATATCCCATTTCTCCTTCACTACCTCCGGTTCCATACCAGTTCTTTTTGCTTCCCTATGTTCTCTCGACGCCTTTCTTCGCTGGTCAATAGCCTATTTTATTTCCGTATTCCACCAGCTTCTCGGCTTTCTCTTCCCTTTCCATCGGTTTTGTTGCTTTGCTTCATTCATCTTACCCTTTATGAACGCAATAATTTCGTCGTAATCCCAATTTTTGCCTGGGTATTTATTGATTTCATCTTCCAATCTATCAGCGATGATCTTTAACTGCTCATTATTCAAATTAGTTCCTCCTATTGTACCTATTTCTACATTTTTCCGGGTTGCGCCTCCAAAGTGCAAGCTAAACCGCTTGTGGTCGCTTCCTAAGCTGTCTGTTCCATTTTCATCTATCCTCATTTCCCGCAGCCTTCCGTATACTGTCTCGGATACTAAACTGTAGTCTATGCTGGACTGTCTGTTACCGCTTTCCCACGTTATTTGTCCGTCACACTTGCTTTCCGTGTTTACTATTACAAGCCGGTTTTCCTGACAGATCTATCACTAGAGAACCGTTGTGGTCTGTGTATCCACCCAAACCTTCTATACGCCTCGAGATTCGCGATCGCTGCGCCGCCTGCCGCCGCTTCTCCGCGGCGTTTCCGGGATTAGCGCTGCGTGCCTGATAGGTGGTCATGCAGTGTTTCGGTTCTCTTTCGCTTCTCTTTGCCTTTCCGCGCACTAAACAACTTGTTACGGTGACGTCTGTAAGCTAACTGCACGTTTAGAGAGAGAGAGAGAGAGAGAGAGAGAGAGAGAGAGAGAGAGAGAGAGAGAGAGAGAGAGAGAGAGAGAGAGAAAACGTTTATTGAAAAGCAGGGATGGGGTAGGGGAGAAAAAGAGTTAGGGCACTTAAAAAAAACAGCTGCGTCTTGGTAGAGCGCTCTAACGCCAACAAGAGCTACCCGGGGAGGCGGTTCTGCGCGCTTCTTGGCCGCTCTTGCGGGCGTCGGCGACGGCAGCAGCATATCACCGCTGTCACCTTCGAACACCAGCACAAGTGATCGCCTCGTTCAGACCTGATATTGGCATTTAAGAGGATGGTTCGTTTTGCAGCGCAGACAACAAATGCGGCTTTGCTTCGAATATGTACGTCGTAGAAAAATATGTTGCGGGGATGTGATAACCCAATAGCTGACAAAAACTTGTGCCTTTTATGGGAATATAAGCCACGCGAAAATGTTAAGTACACTCAAAGCCTGTGCATTATCAGATATGTGCCCACTCATGCATTATAGTAAGAACCAACGTATATGTTAATCAAACCACGGGAAAATGAAAGGTTGCAAGTCAGGAATAAATAGAATAGTCGTAGGGGAATGAAAAAAAAAAAAATGAGTGCAGCTTCTGAAATGCTAAAGACGTTTGTTTGAGCAAGGTAGTATTCACCAGACCAACTAGATGCGAAATGCACTGATATTTCGCTAGACATGAAGGGGGGGGGGGGGGGTGAGGAGGAGGACGCTCAACTATCGTTGTTTACAAATGCGGAGCGAAATAAACGAATGAACGGCACACACACACAAGCTGCGTGTTCACTTTTCGTTTGTTTTTCGCCTTCAACGAATGGCTGATCACTCGGCGGGCGCATTTTTTGAAGAATGCAGGGTTGGCAGTTCACAAGCGATACGAGGTGTCTTTGAAAGAGTTGATTGATTGGTTGCAGGGTTTAACGCGCCGACGCAACGGAGACGATGAGGCACGCCGTAGTGGAGGGCTCCGGATTAATTTTGAACACCTGGAGATCCTTAACGTGCGCCGAAATCTCGTACACACGGGCTCGTTGGAAGAGTGTCGTATCTGATAAGGGTCTCTGATATCGGTTTATGCTAGATTCTGCAGTCTCCCTGTGCCATATGACGATGTTTAGAAGAAGAGTTTGGTCACGGACGCGGATTACTCTATAAGCCCATCTTTGCGCTTCTCGTGGAGGATAAATGTAACAGATGAATCTTTGCGAGCGCTCACCTCGGGACAAGACGACCCATCATTAAATTTGTCGTCGTGTGCTGACTCCAGAGTGCAATTTTGCATTATTCATCGTACTTCTTTGGTACAATGTTTGTGAAATTTATGCCGCATTGGCTTGTTCATGGTACTGATCAAAATCAAATATGTGATATTGGCAGGCGTAACTTGCGTGCTGTCAGGTATGAGTGCTCCGCTGGATTTTGTAAGTGCACAAAGTCGATTTACATCATAGTGTGTATGGCCGCAACATGACCATCGGAGGAAACACTGCTTACGGAGACACTGCCACTAAATTTCAGGGCAGCGGAATTGCAATGAGCTGCATGCAAATGCTGGCTTCGGGACGCCGGCCTGTGACACACGCCCGTGCTCATATAGATTTCACTAAGATCGCGTCATAAACGTTTATACTCTCGTGAACACACCACGCTTGCAAACAGAGTGCCTTCTCCACGTTATTCGGTATTTCGAACGCGGACAAACGGTAAATCGCTGTCTTGAACGAGTCCCAAAAGCAACGGCGACAGGGGGGAGCGGGCCGGGGACTCCCGCGCCTGCTTTCGAAACGGGCCGCTAGGGGGATTTCAGTGGCGCCCCTACAGGCCGCGCTCGAGGCGTATATGGGCATTCATATCTCCAGCTATGATTATTTCGCCCGAATCTTTGAACTCGTTTATATCTCTTCTCAAACAGTTTACCATTTCCTCATTTTCCTCCCTAGCACTACTTCCGGTCCATAGATACACCACTCCTAACCATGTATTTTTCCCCTTTATGGTGCCTCTAACCCATAGATGCTCTTTACAGCTTTCATGCACTCTCTGCCAGTCGGTCCCTTGTTTAATGAGCATGCCAGCACCTCCCCCTTTCTTCATTCCTGTGGTCCTGTTGCACCCTTCCCAGACATAATTGTCTGTGATAGGTGGTGCTTCTTGGTCCCGGAGGTGAGTCTCGGCTAAAGCGTACACGTCTATTCCTTCCCGCTCACCCACCCACTTCATTCCACCCACTTATCTGGCTTTCTGCCTCCCTGCATATTTATGTAGCTGAATAAATATTTATTGCATTTGTTTTTCCCTTTCCGCTTACGGGGTCTGTTTTTGTCTTTTACGAAATTGTTTGCTCCATTGTTTCCACTTAAATCGCCTCTGCCAACGCTCTCAGTTACGTCTGTAGGTTCTCCGTTTAGCTCTAGGCCTGGCTGCCTCCCAGCGTTGAGTGTGCATGTGTCCCTTGCTTCCCCTTTGTCTCCTAGTTGGCCTTCCTTAGCAGCGCGGGGCCCCCTAAAAAAGCTACCGCTCTCCCACCTAAGCGCCACCCCACCTTGTTTCCTAGCCTGGGGCTGAAGTGAATCCCGTCCCACTGAAAAGCTTGCCTATGTCCGATGCTGCCCACTACCCTGTTCACGTCTATCACTTCAAGCCCAAGTTCCCTGCCGCACCTCACGATCTCGCTGTTAGCAGCGAGTACTGCCCGTTCGGTGTGCACGCCCTGCTTCATCACCTCCGGCACGGTGCAGACTGCAATGAGCACATTTGGGGCCGTCGCCCGCAGTTCCTTTACCCCCTTCGCTATCTCCTGGCCAAGTTTTCCCTCCTCTCCCTTTAGAACATCGTTAAGCCCCGCGGCAATCACCACAAGGTTTCTAGCTTTACTAGACAAGGCCAGTTGCCCCTTCGCTGCAGTCATCACCGTCTGCATCGTTTGACCTGGGAAACACCCCACCTTCACACGCTTATCCCCCTTTACCCTTTCCACGATGGCAGCGCTGCTCCTCTTCATGTTAGAGTCACCCGCAATGATTACCACGCTATCATCTGTCACGTGCCGCTCTTTACTGGTACCCGGCTTATCGACTGGTTTTGCTGTCCTATCTTGCAGCACGTGGGAGTAGCTATTGCCTTTCGTTGCTTCCACCCCCGGTGTCACCTCGGTGCATGCCTCCGCTTCGCTGCATGGGCCGAGGGGTTCGTCATTTGTTGGCGAAATGACGCTCCTTTCTAGCTTCCTCTCAGCTGCTTCTAACTTTCCCTCAACGGCCCTCCGTTCATCGCGTTCGTTACTTAGCGCTGCCTCCAGTTCTGCCACCCGCTTAGCTAACCCCGAGTTATCCGCTTCTGCGCGTTCTAGCCGCGACACCACTACGCATAACCGACTGTTGCGACCGGGCGGGGGCACCCGATCCGAGCTCCGTGGCCTCCGACATACGAGTGGTAGCGTGTATGATGCGAGCGGCCAGCCGCTGCTGCTGCCGTGAAGAAGTCCAGAAGCCGTAGGCTAACGTAACTGTTTACTTCATAGCGAGAGGTGAGCCGAAGCCAAAGAACAATGCCCCGACGGGCGAGGTTACAATACAGGACTCGAGCAGAGCGACAGCATCGATTCGCTGCTCTTCTAACAGGAATGGTTTACAACGCTTGCGGGGGTCTATTTATACCCCAAAGCGGTAACGGTCAAACGCAACAAGCGGCAACACGCCACGAACGTCACAGACACACACAACGCACTTTCCAGAGTTCGTAAGCCGTTCATAGCCTCGGCGCACGTCGAGTCCGGGAGAGGGGAGAGAGGAGGACTCAGTTGCGATCGACGGGGCCTCTGTGTCCTTGAAGAGCGTGGAGACGAGCCTCGCCGGTAGCCGCCGAAGTTTTGAAATGCGCCCAAAGCGAAGCGTCTGATGCGGCTTGTCGCAACTTGTCACCGACATGGTGGCGCGTGTTTTCAAAGGCGCACAGTGGCTTCGCCGCACAGCCGAGGAGTGATGCGGGGAAGTACTGCGGCGCTGGCCGATTCGTAACAGCTTCTCCGCCGGGGGTCCGAGATCCCGATGGACAAGAATCTTCAACCGTTGTCCGGAGGGATGCTGTCGAAGTGAAGTGTTCGGCAGACGCTCGACTTCAGGCCTGGGCTGTACGACACCAGAGTTACTGGATATAGGAGTTGCGAAACTCCCCATAGGCCCCATGTATCAAAAAGTGGCCCCGAGATTGGTCCACTGCTTTGGATCTTGTTTTACAGTGGCGCCATCTTTTGGAGACAAAATAAACTATTGTCGCGAAGACAAGAACGATGCAGTTGTCTTGAATGAGAAACACGTTTATTGGAGCGAACTTGTGCTCCCCTAACAACTCAAAAGAATACAGAGGCGGCGAAGCAGCGGTCAACAAAGTGACTTGCACAGGCGAGTGTCGTCGAATCGAATGCTTCGGCGTCCGCACTGCAGGCTTCTTATCTTTCGGCGCGCGTGGTTCTCGAAACGTCGATACACATCGAGAACATAGTAGATCCAAGAAGATTATTCTGGGCTGTTCACGTTAGATCGGAATGCTCTCCCTATCACGACAGATAACACATGCGGCACAGAAAGAAAGAATGGAACACGCGCTTCCCTTGGCGCAGAGATAACACAGACCAGCGCAGCCGGGCGGTAAAAGCAAAACACAAATTAACAAACCCAATGTATGGTTCGCGGCATTACCCCCCCTATAAGAATGCATCGACCCGATGCTAACATAAGCGACAGTCCGAAAATAAAAATAAAATTTGTTATCGTCCGTAGAAAGGTTTTAAGCGAACCACGTGAACGACTTCGGGCCGCGTGCGTCGTCGTGATGTTCCGGAATCACCATCGGGGATCACCTCGTAGGTAAGTTGGCCGACACGTCGTAGAATCTGGTAGGGTCCGAAATACCGTCGCAGGAGCTTCTCACTGAGTCCGCGTCGTCGGATGGGAGTCCAAACCCACACACGATCCCCTGGTTGGTACTCGGCGTCTCGGCGTCGGAGGTTGTAGCGGCCCGCATCCACCAGCTGCTGGTCCGTTATACGAACTCGAGCGAGCTGGCGGGCCTCCTCCGCACGTTGAAGATATCCGTGGACGTCGGCGTTGAGGTCGTCGTCTTCTACGTGCGGAAGCATGGCGTCGAGCATCGTAGTTGGCCTTCTACCGTATAGACAAGCTCGAACGGCGTCAGCTGCGTCGTCTCCTGGATAGCCGTGTTGTACGCAAACGTGACATACGGGAGCACTTCGTCCCAAGTCTTATGTTCAACGTCGACGTACATTGACAGCATATCTGCGATTGTCTTGTTCAGACGTTCTGTTAGTCCGTTCGTTTGGGGGTGGTACGCCGTCGTTCTTCGGTGATCCGTGTTGCTGTAGTGTAATACTCCTTGCATCAGCTCCGCAGTAAATGCCGTTCCGCGGTCAGTGATTAGGACTTCCGGGGCTCCATGTCGCAGCACAACTTGGCTTATAAAGAACTTTGCCACTTCTTGTGCAGTCCCCCTCGGAAGAGCGGCGGTCTCTGCGTAGCGCGTCATGTAGTCTGTCGCTACGACAATCCACTTGTTCTGTGATCGTGACGTAGGGAACGGGCCTAAAAGGTCCATTCCAATCTGTTGAAATGGTCTCGATGGGACGGCGATCGGTTGTAGAAGTCCGGCGGGTCTTGTCGGCGGCGTTTTTCGTCGCTGGCAGTCACGGCAGCTCCGGACGTAGTGGGTGACGTCAGAGGTAAGGCCGGGCCAGTAGTACCTCGCCTTGATTTTTCCAATAGTGCGCGCTGTGCCGAGATGTCCGGAAGACGGGTCGTCGTGGCACGCTTCCAAAATTTCGTCACGAAGGTCCGCGGGGATGACGAGAAGGTAATTCGCTCTTGTTCCGGGGCTGAAATTCTTCTTCACGAGGACGGAGTTTCTCAGGCTGAATGCTGGTAAGCTGCGTTTGAAGGTCCTAGGAACGGCAACGTTGCATCCCTCGAGGTACTCGATTATGACGCGTAAGTCGGGGTCGGCACGCTGCTGGGCGGCTAGGTCGCTCTCCGTCACGATCCCGAAGAACGCGCTGTCTTCGTCAGCGTCTTGTGGTGGTGGGTCGACGGGGGCGCGGGACAGGCAGTCGGCGTCGGAGTGTTTCCTGCCGGATTTATAAACGACGGTAACGTCGAACTCCTGCAGGCGCAAGCTCCACCGCCCAAGACGGCCAGAGGGGTCCTTCAAATTGGCGAGCCAACACAGCGCATGGTGGTCTGTTACAACTTTGAATGGCCTTCCATACACGTATGGGCGAAATTTTGAAATCGCCCATATAATAGCCAGGCACTCTTTCTCAGAGGCAGAATAGTTTTTCTCCTCCTTCGACAGACCACGGCTGGCATAGGCGATTACCCTTTCGCAGCCGCTTTGCTTTTGGACAAGGACGGCACCCAAGCCTATATCACTGGCGTCCGTGTGCATTTCCGTTTCGGCATTTTCGTCGAAATGAGCGAGCACGGGCGGTCTTTGCAGGCGTTTTTGCAGCTCGCAGAATGCTTTTTCTTGGTCGTTTTCCCAGCTGAAAGGGGTGCTATCTTTCGTCAAGCGCGTGAGTGGCTCTGCAATGCGTGCGAAGTTTGCGACGAAGCGCCGGTAGTATGCGCACAGCCCGAGAAATCTTCGCACGCCCTTCTTGTCTTTCGGCATTGGGAAGTTCGCAATGGCTGAAGTTTTTGCCGGGTCAGGTAGGACTCCCGCGGCGTTGACGACGTGGCCCAAGAACTTGAGTTCCCCGTATGCGAAACGGCACTTTTCAGGCTTCAGCGTCAACCCCAACGTACGAATGGCCTCGAGTACAGACTCCAACCTTGCAAGGTGTTCGTCGAAAGTCCGGGCGAATACCACTACGTCGTCGAGGTATACGAGGCAGGTGTGCCACTTAAGGCCAGCTAGCACAGTGTCCATGACTCTTTGAAACGTCGCTGGTGCTGTGCACAGCCCAAACGGCATCACCTTGAACTCGTATAGGCCGTCTGGGGTTATAAATGCAGTCTTCTCTCGGTCTCTCTCGTCTACTTCAGTTTGCCAGTAGCCGGTCTTCAGGTCCATCGATGAGAAGTACTTCGCGTGGCAGAGGTGGTCGAGGGCGTCGTCGATTCGGGGGAGGGGGTACACGTCCTTTTTCGTGATTTTGTTCAGTCGCCGGTAGTCAACACAAAACCTTAATGTGCCGTCTTTTTTCTTTACGAGTACGACGGGCGCAGCCCAGGGGCTTTTCGAGGGCTGTATAATGTCGTCGCTGAGCATGTCGTCGACTTGAGTCCGGATGGCTTCCCGTTTGTGTGAAGAGACGCGGTACGGTGACTGTCGGGTGGGTCGGGCTCCATCTTCGGTTATTATTCGGTGCTTCGCTAGAGGGGTCTGACGTAGTTTTGCGCTCGACGAAAAACACTCGCTATAGCGACGCAGCAAAGCCAATAACTTGTTCCGTTGTTCTTGCGGTAGCGCCGGATTCACGTCGAAAGGCTGCGGGAGCTTGAAGGTTTCTACGGGTGTGCGTTCAAAGTCGGCGACCGCGATCACGTCACTTGCTTCTTGCGCTTCTTCGAGGAATGCAATTGCCGCGCCCTTGTTTAAATGCTGGTACTCCTCGGTGAAATTCGTAACCAAAATGTGGGATTGGTGTTCCTTGAAGCGCGCAATGCCTCTTGCGACCGACACACCACGGTAGAAGCACCCTTTGATCGGTGTCTACGATAGCGTCGACGTCAGGAGCAGCATCTTCACAGTAGACTGCGACCATCAAGCTTGCGCGGGGTGGCAGGGTGACATGATCATCGGCAATCCTTACAGCAGCACGTCGTTCGGGGTTCGGTTCCGGCGTCATGGAGTGATTGGGGGAAAAAGTTATTGACTTGGTCTGCAGATCGATTATTGCACCGTTGTCCATCAAAAAGTCCATTCCAAGAATTACGTCGCGGGAGCAGTTAGGCAGAATGACGAACGCCGCAGGGTACGTTGTGCCGTCTATGGTGACGCGCGATGTGCACGTTCCACTTGGCGTCACGAGGTGGCCTCCTGCTGTGCGTATGTGCGGACCGTCCCGTCTTGTCATAACTTTCTTCAGTTTAGACGCAAATGGTCCGCTCATTACCGAATAGTCAGCTCCCGTGTCTACGAGGGCGACTACGTCAAAGCCGTCGATGGACACCTTGACGTCAGATGCAGTCTTCCTCGAGTTCCGGGTTCGTCGGGGCGTCGTATCTCTGCTAGTACGTGTTGACGGTCGGGCACTGTGCATCGTCGTTGTCGTCGTCTTCTCAACGGACGTCTCGGTCAGGTCGGGTACGCGTCGCGCCGTGTAGCTGTCGTCGTGTTCAGGAGTCTCGTTAGGGCTAGGTCGGGTCGTCGGGTTGAGGGCATGTCGTGAATGATGGTCTTCAGCGAGTCGCTGCGTCGTTGGAGGGTTTTCATTTTTCCGCCGTTGTGCAACTTTACCTCCCGAAGTTGCTGCTTTTAGTTTCCCCCGCGTGGGCTGGGGGACCTTCCACGTGAGAAGTCAGCAGTGCTGCGGCGGTTCGGTGACTGATACGGGTAGGGCGACGGTGAACGGTTGAAGCGGGCTGGTCCTCGGTTGGTGTTGGAGAGGTATTCTTCGATCTCAGCAGGGCGCTGGCCGTATCGGGGGCGTGGGGCGTCGACGGAGAACCCTCGCAAACCGAGCCTCTTGTAGGGACAGCGACGGTAGATGTGGTCGGCCTCTCCGCAGTGGTAGCACAGCGGGCGATTATCGGGCGTTCGCCACACGTCGGTCTTCCTTGGCGTCTGGTATTGGTCTACAAGGCGTCGGGCGGGCGGCATTGGACGGCGGTATGGCTCGGCCTCTTGACGACGGGTTGGAGCAGGGCGGGGTTGACGAACAGCCGAGGAGTAGGTCATGGCTTGTGGTTCGCGGGGTGCTTCCGATGGCGTAGAAGTTCCCAGTGCCTTTTGGACTTCTTCTCGGATTACGTCGGTCAGGGAAGCCACTTGAGGTTGCGGCGTCGTTGGAAAAAGCTTCCGAAGCTCCTCCCTGACCACTGCTCGGATGGTCTCTCGCAATGTATCGGAGCTTCCATTTGCGGCACCGATGGTCTCCGAGAACAGTGCGTTGACAGGGCGGTCGTACTGCCTCGTTCGAATTCTAGCGTCTTCTCCATTGCGGCCGCCTCAGACGCGAATTCCGCCACTGTCTTCGGAGGGTTACGGACTAGACAAGCAAAAAGCTATTGCTTCACTCCTCGCATTAGAAACCTGAGCTTCTTTTCCTCGGTCATTTCAGGGTCCGAACGACGAAAAAGTCGCTTCATGTCCGCAACGAAAATCACGACTCCTTCGTTGGGGTGCTGCGTTCGAGTTTCAAGCAAAAGCGCAGCTCGCTCTTTTCTCACCACGGTAGTGAAAGTCTTAAAGAACTCCCTTTTGAATTGAGTCCAGTCGGTCAAAGAGCTCTCATGGTTCTCGAACCAAGTTCGAGCAGCATCTTCTAAGTAAAAGAAGACATGCCGGAAAGTTTCTTCGTCGTCCCACCTGTTGAAGATGCGGACGCGCTCCAGCTTCTCCAACCATTCTTCGGGGTCTTCAGCGGGGGCTCCCCGGAACGATGGCGGTTCTCGGGGCTGCTGCAGGATGATTGGCGACGTTGTTTCTTGCACCATGGTGTTGGTTGCAGCGTTCCTTCTCTTGGGCCCTTCTGGAAGAAGACCGAACTCGGGTAGCAGTCCTTGCAGTCGGGGGCTTTCTCTGGTTGGACTGGCTTGGCGGCTCCGAGATGTCGTAGAGGGCATAAAGACTTAGTACCCCGCACCTCCACCAGATGTCGCGAAGACAAGAACGATGCAGTTGTCTTGAATGAGAAACACGTTTATTGGAGCGAACTTGTGCTTCCCTAGTAACTCAAAAGAATACAGAGGCGGCGAAGCAGCGGTCAACAAAGTGACTTGCACAGGCGAGTGTCGTCGAATCGAATGCTCCGGCGTCCGCAATGCAGGCTTCTTATCTTTCGGCGCGCGTGGTTCTCGAAACGTCGATTCACATCGAGAACATAGTAGATCCAAGAAGATTATTCTGGGCTGTTCACGTTAGATCGGAATGCTCTCCCTATCACGACAGATAACACATGCGGCACAGAAAGAAAGAATGGAACACGCGCTCCCCTTGGCGCAGAGATAACACAGACCGGCGCAGCCGGGCGGTAAAAGCAAAACACAAATAAACAAACCCAATGTATGGTTCGCGGCACTGTACAACTTGCTTCGCCGCTCGACGACCTGGGCGAAAAATGGTATTTGAGTGCTTACGTAAATTTGTTATGTCAAAGGTGCCCAATGTGTTGAACTATGCAGGTGTTTTATATACATACGGAGCAAAAGTAGTAAGCAGAAATGCGACCATGGGGTCTACCGTCGCTTACGCACTGTCGTCTGCTGCGCGTCCTCTTTGGTCTTCTGGCCACAAAAAAATAAATAAGTCGCTTCGATGGCTTTATGCCACCTGAAACTGATTATTTAGAGGCGCTTGATCGGCTACTGGATTATTTTTGGCATACAATGAGCTGTAGGCCAAAGGATAACTCCGAATTTGGTACTTCAGTTCGGACCTGTGTTGTGCCGGAGTGCCCGCGCAGATGCGCGGACGCAGAAACAATCACCACCTAAAAACCGGAGTGAAGATAGCAATTAATAAGTTGAAAAAGCACAAAAATAAAGAATTATGCACTTTAAAACAAAATTTAACCATAAATTGTCAGTTTGAATAATTATTTTGTTTTTTGGATAGTGCATGCGGCGGCCGCAGTGGCGCCACGGTTTGCACGATCCAAAGTAGGGGGGGTCCAGGCGCGGGCCGTTTTTTGATGCGGAGTTTCGCAACTGCCTACATCGAAGAGCTCTGGTACGACACCGTGCTGGAGCTTCACCGGCCGGGTCACTGGACGAGTAGTGGCTCCCCAAGAACGTCTCTGGCTTGGTCAGGCAAGCAACAGAACAACACAGGAAGACACAACCGCATCGCCGGCAAGTGCGAAGACAAATCCACACTGAAGCTTTACCAGGCTTTTAGTTGCGATAAAATACGCTAATAACTAACTACTCTAGTTATATTTTAGCCCAGCAGTACTTTAGACAAGTGAACAAACTTGAAAGGTGACATTTCGCGTGATTGGAAATGTCCCACACAAAAAGAAATGTAATCGTAAAGGGCGAAACCTGCTCCAAGAAAAACAATGAAATTGAAAAAGTCAGGCGTCTACAAGCCACTTCTCGCGCTGAGAGCTGCGATTCGAGCTCTCATCATTGCTCCGAGCTTTCCCCAATTTGTATCGCACTTTAGATGCGCCAGTTCTCTGAAAGAGACTGCTGCGACCGCGTGAAATCACACCGTCTTGTTCGACAAAGGTCGAGCGAGCGGGATTTTCCAACGTTCAAACGTAAGGCGCGCACTCCTTCCTGGAGGCGGCGTTCCCTTGGCGCGATGCGAGCTCACGGCTTTGCCCTTCGGCGTGCCCGCACTGAAACACGCGCCACAAGTACGTGCGGAAATTTTCCCTCTATCCTTCTTGCTCGCCTTTTCACCAACGCGTTCGGCAAGCGAACATCGGAACGTATTTACGTTCTGTCCTCTAGGCTGATCGGTTCCCGACTTCGGCTCAGCCACAGGCGCCACCGAAATCTCAGCTAGCTTAGCCCATATTGGCCTATCGTCGGGAGAATCAGCTGGGAGTGACAAGGGCACGACGTGCTCATTAGACACCTCGTTGCTTCCAACAGACCCTATCTCGGCGTCCATCGCCTTTTTCGCAACACCCTCAGCAAGCGAACACCGAAGGGTGTTTTCGTTCTGTTTTGCGGCTGTCAAGGTTACACTAGATCCAAGCTGCCCTGTTTCAAAAGGCGGCTCAGCCGCCCGTGACACCTGAATCTCTACGAGCTCGGCTGGCCGTTGCTCGAGGTCAGCTACATGAGCTAGTGTCATGACGGAATCGGCTTGCTCAGTGGCGAGATCGTCATTTCTCCCAACTGAACCGTGCAAACCGTTCGCTGCCTCGGCTGCAGGCTTTGCCACCACGTCGCTCGTTTCCGCACTACCGTCCGAAGGAACAACTTCCGTTTCAGCGGACTCGTGCGGCCTCTCGGTAACCTCATCGTTTACGCATTCCTGCGAAACGTCGCTATCTCCCGAAATGTTCACGTTCAAGTCGGTAGCCGTTCCCAAGGCCTCCCGCGAATTTGAACCGTCCGAACACTCCGCCGAGATCTCCAAATCAAACGCCGACACATTATCACACTCAGTGGACACGCACTGCCCTCTGCCGCCTCTGCCGACAGTCTGAGCTAATGCGCCGTCGTTATCTCTCTCAGCAACCTTGCCGCGCTGCTGGGCCGCAACCGTCACCTCCGACTCGCGCTCCCGAGCGTCTGCTACTGGCAGCGCTGGCACGGTGCTTTCCTCGACAACGAGGTCTTTTTCGAGCAACAATTACAACTCGGGCTTCACTTCTTCCTGCTCGAGTTGAATTTCATGCTCTAGGTTCTTGTTCTCCCGTTGGAGTCTCTCTCCCTCGAACTCCCTTCTTTCCTGTTCAAGGCGCTCGAGTTCGAGGTCGTACCATCGCATCTTTTCCTCGTGTTTAAGTTCCAGATCGCGTATTCTTTCCTTGCGTTCCTGTTCTTGTTTCTGCCTTTCGAGCTCCCGTACTCGCTTTCTTTCCTCGCGTTCCTGCTCTCGTTTCTGCCTCTCGAACTCCTTACGCTGGCGCTCAGCCTCTGCCTCTGCAGCCTGACGTTTAGCCTCTGCCTCGGTGGCCCGACGTTTCGCGGTCTCCCTGCCATTGATCAGCTCAATGCATTCCGACAGCTCCTCATCGTCAGCCCCGACAGCGAGTATAGCCTGTATCAGCTCTGGCTTTCTCAGCGCGTCCGTAACATCCAAGCGCAACTCTTTTGCAAGCTCCAACAACTGCGGTTTTTCCTTCAAATTCATGGCCGGTCTAGAGTACTGCTTTCCCACTGCTCCAAAAATGTTTTGCGCGAATAACCCACGCGACAAAAACACACGCCCTAACAGCTATCCTCAGAAGCCTGGTAAAACTCAGTGAAGAAAAGTCCCGCACTCACCCTTGACCGCCGTGAATTCTGCGAAGTCCGAAGCCGCCTTGATGTCCGTGGTGTTGGGTCTCGCACCGCTGGCTTCAGGTGTTACGAAGTTGCCATCCGACCGCTGCCAACCAGTTGTTGCGACCGGGCGGGGGCACCCGATCCGAGCTCCGTGGCTTCCGACATACGAGTGGTAGCGTGTATGATGCTAGCAGCCAGCCGCTGCTGCAGCCGTGAAGAAGTCCAGACGCCGTAGGCTAACGTAACTGTTTACTTCATAGCGAGAGGTGAGCCGAAGCCAAAGAACAATGCCCCGACGGGCGAGGTTACAATACAGGACTCGAGCAGAGCGACAGCATCGATTCGCTGCTCTAACAGGAATGGTTTACAACGCTTGCGGGGGTCTATTTATACCCCAAAGCGGTAACGGTCAAACGCAACAAGCGGCAACACGCCACGAACGTCACAGACACACACAACGCTCTTTCCAGAGTTCGTAAGCCGTTCATAGCCTCGGCGCACGTCGAGTCCGGGAGAGGGGAGAGAGGAGGACTCAGTTGCGATCGACGGGGCCTCTGTGTCCTTGAAGAGCGTGGAGACGAGCCTCGCCGGTAGCCGCCGAAGTTTTGAAATGCGCCCAAAGCGAAGCGTCTGACGCGGTTTGTTGCAACTTGTCACCGACATGGTGGCGCGTGTTTTCAAAGGCGCACAGTGGCTTCGCCGCACAGCCGAGGAGTGATGCGGGGAAGTACTGCGGCGCTGGCCGATTCGTAACACGACACGTACCTGCCCCTTCGTCTGCCTCGCCGCCATCCCGCTGAAACTCCTCTGCGTCTACCTGCCGCGGACAGCTACCACAATGTACCAGCTTTCTGGTATATTCTAGGCACTATGGTTCCGCTAAGGGGTGACCTCTGCGCCCTCCCCGCACGCGCATGCGCAGTCGGGCCGGTAAACCCGCCGTAGCGTGAGCCTCCGCTAGGCGCTATGCTAAAACTCTTAACAACTACATTCACGTAACGATACCGTCTTCCAGTGCGGCCAAGCAAGTTCGATCGCGGCCAACGCTATGGACGCCGCTTGCATGGCCCAGGTTGAAAGCATACTTTTGCGCTGCGGTGACGTCAAGTGAATACTCCGTATATTTGTGACGTTGGAGGCCTCAAACATTGTTCTGCCTGTTTATTTTTGGCGCCTGAAATACTTTTTTAATGCACAGTGCAAAAACGTCCGCGTTAAACTGATTTGTGATAATGTGAACAAATTTTCACGGCCCCTTCGAGTTCGTCTCAGCGGGAGTTTGCTGTATTTACAGCTGAAATAGTACAGTTGCAATAATGTTTGATTTCCTGGAGCTAAGTGCTTTAGCTGCACTGATGCAATCCGCACACCTGGGCTGAGGTTTGTTGGAGAAAGCATTCGCTTTTACCCGAGTACATAAAGAAAAGCACCTCGTTGAGTTGGTTCCTAGCACAGCCTCTTCGTTTGGCTGGCTCTTGCTGTGAAGTGCATTCACTGTTACAGCTGCAGCAGGCCTATAGCACTGAGAAAACTAACCTGTGTTTGAATCCGCCGGCCTTCACGCTTTTGTTCTTTTTTAGGGGTTCTGGAGTGGTCATGATGGTCAGTACGGTGGGGACACTCACCGCAACGTTACAGTGTGGTGGTGTTGGTGACTTCCGCCATATTTTGACCACGTGTGACCAATAGGCAAACGCTTTGCACTGGCCAACAGCAGTACATACATTCGACTGCCATTAATACGAACTTCACGGGGACTGCAAACCACTGTATGACACGGGTTGCCTAGATAATTGAGGCATCACTAAAATCGGAGCCTGGAGGGTCCACCTCGCGAACTGCTCCCACAGCGTTCTGCGCAACAAAGAAGGGCGAGGACCTGTAAAGAGACGCGTACCCTGGTGTGAGTTGCAACTGTCCTGACACTTATAAACTGTGTTGCCTCTGTTGCGATGGCGCTGACATTGGTACAGAACGTGGCTCTGTTTTTGTGATCGATAATTTTGAATTTTATTGAAAAATGATTGTCAGCGAAATACCTTCTGATTAACCAATATAATGGGTTTCAGCGTTGAATTATCAAGCAATTTCCTCCATTGGATTGCATGCGAAGTTGCCGGGACCACCACATAACTTCTGATTAACCGGAAATTCCAATGATGCGACTTTGAGTTATCAACAGTCGTCTCTATAAGTATTAAAAAATTAAAATCTTTATAACCAATCTAAAGGGTTTCCAAAATTGAATTGCATGATCCGTGCAAATTTTCACTAATTTCGTAGGGCTAATGCATTGTCCATTGGGAGTCCATTGTTAGCTTGGAGTTCATTGTTAGCTGCCCGCAAATTGAAATAAAATAGTGCAATATGGGATACACGCGTAAGTAATGCGCGAGATTTAGTTTTGCACCACAAAGAACAGAATGTACGGTATTTCTTAGCGAACACAAGCTAAGGTCATTTATCGGAGAACCAAAAACCTCATCAGTGCCCTCAACGCCAGGCTGTGCTCGAAGATGTCGAGCCCTGGTCCAATTGCCCCAATCACCGTCTGCGCAGCCGTCTTTCCCATAGTGTTCCTTGGTAACCGCTCACCGCGCTTTTTACGCTATGCCCTATCTCACGTATAAGTCCTCAGGTTACCGAGGTCTGGCGCCAACGTGTCGGGGGAACGCGGTTCAGGGTCCAAGCTCACGCTGTTAAAACGATCCAACTGTTAGAACGAATGGCTTGCCAATAAACCCCACTGTCGTTGCATTCAGTTATTTTCAGGGAAACGCACGGCGTCTCCTCGCCATGCAGCTGGTGCACCGACGCCTGGGCTCTGGCAGATCACTGCCATTGCCTTTCGTCCGTATTGTCCTTGCGTTTTTTCTCTTGCGAGCCGCCTTTCAAGGACACAACTGGGAGAGAGAGAATAAACTTTCTTTATTGGGAAAAAATAAACTGGAGTCTTCGGGGTGGCTTCCTTAGTCCAGGACACCATGAGCACGGGCCACGTCCACAGCCCTCTCGACCAGTTGACGCTGATCCTCGAGGGCAGAGCTGGCCAAGGTTCTCTCCCAAAGCTTATGGGTGGGATAGGGCAATTTCGGGGGGAGGGAGAGGGAGTGGGGCTTGGTCGCAACCTCTTACAATGTGATAGAGTGTCCTGGAGGCCTCTCAGAAGCGGCACTGCGGGGGAAACAGGTAGGAGCCAAAATGTGACCCCTGTGAGGTGGGGGAAAGTTCTTCTGAAGGGCACGGAGGAGTCGCTCCAGCTCTCTCGAGAGTTATTTGTGGGCACAATTGACACACCGTCTCTGCTGTGGGCTTCTTCAATCTCGAGCACCAGCGCCGCCGACGGACACAGCCGTTAGAAGCACTGGCCGAACGATGGAGTCGGGCGTCACTGAGTGCCTCCGTGGCTACCCGCTGCGACTTTATGGCTTTGCCGAGCGACGGTTTCGGCAGTTGTCGTGTGCGTATGTCGAGCCAGTGGAACGGTGTTCCCTCTGACGACGGACGTGTCGAGGCAAGACGGATGCGGGCTGCTGATGGCAGCCCTACGCGTAGCAGCGGGTGATGAAGCAAGTTTACAAAACACATGCGAAAGTTGAGTTCTGCGGTGACTAAAAGCAGCAGCCGAGCGCCGCTACGTACAAACCTTGCTTGCTTTGCTTCAGCCTATTTATGTGTCCACTCGGCTGTCTGCCTGTTTGGGTTCACGTCGCTGTGGTGTTCCGCTCCGCAGTCCACGGTGCAGGACCACAAGAAACGCGTCGTTTTCAGGCCAGCGCACTGCGGCTATTCCATGTTTCCTTACCGCGAACTCTCTAACACCGGGCGATCCTCGCACACGCGTTTGAAACAAACAAACCAACGGCACAAGTCGCGCGCGACGCTTTTTGGAACCTGAACTCTGGTTAGCAAAAAAGGTGTCGCGCGCGAAGAAGCCGCGACTCCCCCATGCTTTTGTTATTTTAGGGGGGAGGGGGGGGGGTCCGGTTGGCCAAGCGACTTTAGCGTTAGGCCGAGTTAGGGGAGATAACCGGAGGCTGATGGTTTGAACGAAGTTACATTAAAGGGCTACTGAAGCGCTTTTAAAACCGGGCAAAACTCTGCTTTTTACAATTATTACAGTGGTCAGTTTATGCCTGTAAAGTTTTTTTCGTCATTTTTAGCTTGGGGACAGCGGTATTCGTCGTTAAAGTTGACCCTACGCCCCGCCCACCGCTCCCTGCCGCATCGCCGGAAGAGCGAGAAACTGAGAGGCAGCGACCGGAAGTAGCGTCATATTCGGAAGACGGCCAGCGACGTGCGCCGCCCCTTCCCTGTGTCCCAGTTTTCTGGGCGAAGTTCCGCATTAAGCAGGCGTGTAATCTGCACTTTATTAATCATCATTGTCTAGAGTTGCTTCTGCGTCGATTTTTAACACTAATGCTACTCTGTGATTCCCTAAAGCGACTCCTATACCAGAGATTTCCTACCCGAGCGCCCGTGGCGACTACATTGCCTTCACGAGTAGTCGCGGGGCCGGCCGTGTCGTCGGGTGCTCTGTGCTTCATACGCGAAGCGACGGGCTCAAACAAATACGGAGGTACCCCAAGTTCCTGATCCATTATTATAAGGGAATTCGAAAATTTTGGGGACCACAGCGCTCTGGGCTTCCCGAACTTCTTGCTCGTTTTCCCGATCCCGATCAGCTGTCGTCACAGCCAACAACGTTAACGTTGCTGGCTCTGACGACAGCTTAGCTGAATAGCAAGATTTTAAAGAGAAATCAAACCAACTGAAAACATGAGGCGTTTTCTGCGCGCAGAAGCGCTCCGCACACTCGCCGTTCGTGCGCCGTACGGGCATGCACGACCGGCGTGTATGCCCGTACGGCGCACGAAACGGCTCGCCCCACATATGCCGCGGCAGCGACCGCTCTTCACTGCCGTCCAGAATCAAGGCCGTCGCGAAAAGCAATGTAGACGTGCAAGAGGGGATGATAGTGTGGTGAAAAATTGTGCTAGGGATTGTTATCCAAGGTGATTTCGAAAGAGGTGATCGAATTGGTATCGCGATGCGGAGCGCCGACCGGTCGCGGAGGCTCGTCGACGGCCGCAAACGAACCTGCCCGAGCACGAGATGCGGCGAGAGGCCGATGGATGGCGTTACCTGCGCGCAAGAATGACCACAGCGCCGATCGCTAGAATGACTATCAACGTAGGAATAAGGTTCCACATGCGAGAAAGGGGATGATAGTGTGGTGAAAAACTGTGTTAAGGATAGTCATTCGCAATTGTAGAGATAGCAGCGACCAAAAATCTCCCTTTGTGCTAAGCCTAAAGTTCCCAACATCAGCGGCGACTCCGTGCAACCTGAGCCGGCTGGAGCGGTTGGGGAAGGCGTTCTAAAGCTCGTCGGGGACCAGCGTGCTGCGCTTGGGTTCCTCTACCTTTTGGGGGGCGACCAACGTTCGGCTCCCCTATTCTAAAACATGCGTATGTGCAGCAATGCCACGTTCCGCTGACTGGCCGAGCAGCGACCCGGCACCAGCACCTCTGCGCGACGCAGCGACCGGCGGCGGCCGCACTGCCTGTGCGCATCGCAGGCCGCTGCACAGAGCTTGTTGCCGCCTGTCGAAATGTAAAAACAAAGTTCCACATTCGCGGATGGAGATGATGGTGGGTCGAAAAATTGGGCCAGGAATTGTGACTAGCGCTGGTAGTGAAAGCGGCGAACCAATATCTGCGCAACTTCCCTGCACCCGAGAAACAGGTCGGCCATGAGTCGTCGGGGGAGAACCCCTTTCTAAAGCTCGCCGCGAGCGAACCTGATGCGTTTATACTTCCATCAGGCTCTCCTATTCTAAAGAAAGATTGTGTGAGCCCTCCATTCACCAGAGGACCTTCTGGCCCGTATCTGAACGGGAACAGAATGAGATCTTTAGGCCGAGCGGTCACCGCAGCGCCGGCACTTCCGAATATGACGTCATCTGCCGCCAGCCAATCGCGAAAGGCAGCCAGGGCTCTCACCGCGCCCGCGGGCAGGGGTCGTTTGTTTTGAAGGAAGAAGATGGTTTGGGTGTATTTACACATAAAATAAACATGTTTTTCGAATTCAGCGTCAAGAAAACCATAATGTAATGCCCCCAACAAAATTTTTTTGAAAAGCTCTTCACCAGCCCTTTAAGCGGGGGTACCGTACCCTCGGTCTGGCTTTCTCAGCTCACACGTGTCACTCAAAGTTTTATTTTCTATGTTCCCATACATTAGGCAAGTTAGAGTAGATGGGCCCCCTTCCCCTGCCCTGGGAGACGAGGCCCTCGGCTGCAGCCTCCTTAGCCCTCTTCCCCCTCCCCCCTTAATCCAGCACTAGCCACGACCACTGGGGTATCCTTAAAACCACTGGTTATCCTTAAAGGAGAACCAGTGGTTATATCAGCCTCCCCCGTGATTTTTATGGGTGGGAGCGCCGTCACGAGGTATTTTTCATATTTTACGAGGTTTCTTTATCAGCCAGAATAAATGAGTACGCAATTAGTTCGTCGCTGAAAATACAGCAGTTAGATGCCTCTCATGGGTGCCTACAAGTGCCCCATTAACATTTTAATGATTAGGACAGTACTTCTCGAGTTAGATAATTAATTACTTCGATCTCATTAACGAAAAAAATACTGGCCGCTACTCCACTGTACTGGAAATATTATGTACTGAGTTTACTTCGAGTGGCGCATGCTCCTCCCCCACTCCCGCCAATCTCCAGCACCTAATTTGGCACTGTCCGAAGTTCGCGCGCTACAGAACCTTCAAGCCTCCTCCAAATACAACCTCTCTTTACATCGACCCTCGTACACTGGAACCCTCCATGCCGGATTTAATTGCACACTTTTCCCTAAAAAGCGGTCTAGCGCGAGCAGTCTAGAGTCGTGAGCCTGCTCTCCTCACCCCACGCGGCCTCTTCAGCATTCTTAAGGAGCCCACCTGTTTTAAGACAAACTGTACGCATTTAAGATGTCCCAAGTTACAAACCCCCCACCTTCTACTTCCCCTTCCCCCACTTGACGTAGAGTCTTCCTACCACAATAAAGGCTACCTCCTCCTCCTTTTTTTAAAGTCTTGGTGCACTGATAGCTGGGACACCCTGTATAATATATATACTGAAGCGTAGTTTATTGGACCGCTATAGAAGTTGCCGCAGCTGCGAAGAAGCCCAGAGAGGGAAGGCTCTTTATTGAAAAAGAAGAGAATTTTGCCGGCGTTTGCAATCGCCTACATGATTCTCTGCTAGGGGTCGGGGATGTAGGGAAAACAGGCCCTAGAAAGAGGTGGGCAGAAAAGAAAAAAACACTGGCGTGGCTTGACGAGCTTGACGGACTATTTTGTAGATTGTGTCACAAAATTCACAATTTTGTAATGTGACCAATGTCCTTCACATAAGAAAAGAAACTTTTTAGCGCCTGACGCTGCTCTGAGGGGCAAGTCCATGGACCTAGGATAGTCTTCAAAGTTACCGGCCCTTGATCTAGGCGTTCAATATCTTCAACAACAACAAAAAATAATAATAAAAATAAACGGGATCTTGGTGCCAAGTAGGCCACACATTTTAATAAAATATGTTCAACGGTTTCTACAGAAGAACAGTTATCGCAGTCTGGGTTGGTCGTCAATCGTGTGCAAAAAAACTTCTTTATTCGGTTCGTTGCACCATAGCCGCTTCTCGACCTTTTGGCTAAAATCAAAGTGTAGAAGCCCAGGTTGTCGTACCAAGCAAGTTCTGTCAGATGCTGCACTCGGTTGACCCTCGCGCCAAGCGCTGTTTCTTCCGTGTCGTCGTCGGGCGTGCACCATGCCGAATATCCCCAACGGGGGAATCAATCAATCAATCAATCAATCAACCAATCAATCAATCAATCAATCAATCAATCAATCAATCAATCAATCAATCAATCAATCAATCAATCAATCAATCAATCAATCAATGTTGTATTGTGAAAAATAAAGTTACTTTAACATTCTAGGGGGTTCCGTTTTGTCGCCCCTGTAGCAGCTTTGCGTGTGATAAATGGATTTTGCTCCGTCTGCTTGCCGTCCGAGAAGTGCATCAAACAAACCCTAGAGTTCGTCGTCGGTACAAAGTCGTTACGGTTCATCAATGGCGTCCACCGATATCTCAACTCGGTGTCCGTTGGGAAGCGAAGCAACAAAAGCACGTCGCAGCCGCACTGCATTTTCTCCAGGCAGTGTCGTGCAGATGTGTGCTGTCGGTGACTTTTCCTCGCTTTCTCTGGTTGTTCGGTAACCCACCACCGCACAGTGCTGACCAAGGGAGTTTGCGCCTTGAACGACATCACAGAATTGGCTAAAACAGTTGAAAGTTCAGGAAAAACTAAGCACACAGTGCGAAACACTCTTGTACTATATGCAGTGGAGCACTAGGCGCACAGTCAACGCTGGTCCGCCGGAAGCGGAAGGCGCGCGGACCGCCGAGAGAACTGGGTTGCGAGTATTTTCCCCATTTCCCGGCTGCTTATGTAAAATGGTGTATATAAACCGCTTGGCTTTCCAAACCTCTGGGTTACGCCGCGACGACGGAACACCGTGTGGCTCTACTTGGGTTCAGCGAGCGAGCTACGACAACAAGGCGAGCCCCCAAAGTGATCTGCACTTAATAAAGCTTTGTACTAAGATACTTTGGAATATTTGCGGACGGTGCGATCTAGGCCACTGGTGTGCGAACACGATCTAGCCAGGTGATTCAGGAGGCCCTGGTACGCAGAGCTACCAAAGTCACCCACCAACCCTTAGTTACCGTGGCTCGAATAGGCTCTCTCCCTTCTACGCCATAAATATAAACTGTAATCTGCTAACCACCGAGTGATAGGCTCGCAGGAAGGATTGGAAATGAAAAGGGAAAAGGGGGGCGGGGGGAGGCTAATAAGAGCCGCCTCGTTCCAGTCACCTGCTGGTGGCCTTCATGATGAAGTCCGCCAGGCTCCTTTGCTCCTCCAACTTGGTTGCGGTAGTCAGCCACTCTCTACTGTGGTATGTCCTAACTGGGCTTGGATGTGGGTTTGATCCTGCGGTACTTTACAGCGTTTAGCAAAACAGCGCGATGCACGAGACAAAGGGAAGAAAAGACGACGCGAGCACTGACTAACAACTGCTTATTTGAAAACAAAGAACGGAATATATAGGCAAAATGTTATCGAAGAGTAGCCGTGCGCATGATCAGTGAACGAATTAGGTTATTTGCAAACTTAGACAATGTAACATTTAATAGAAGAGCCTATCTTGACAAGTATGATATTTCTTTTTCCAGGAGTGCTATTGAAGGGGTGCTTACACACGAGGTTGCTCTCTTGTGTATCGCAAACGCTTCGCAGATTTCGCGCGTGCGCTGACCCTTGTATCTTCGTAAGATACTGCATTTCCCGAACTGTGGTGTACATCGGCAAGCCTTGACGTGTTGAGCAAGCATGCTGCCCGTGCCGGTCTTCAGTGTGTTGGCATGCTCCCTTAACCTGTCGTTGATGCAACGCCCGGTTTGTCCGACGTACGACTTGCCACAAGGCACCAATAAGGGGATCTCGTGGACCACTGCTTCCTGGCATTCGACGTAGGGCTTGGTGTGATTTATCTGGCATCCTTTCTCCGCTGCTTGCTCAATAGTCACTCTTATGCAGAGCCCGCCCAGCTTGTTGGGGCAGAGAACAGCAGCTGCACACCCGCCCATCCCACTATTTTTTTGAGCTTGTGGCTGACGCCATGAATGTATGGAATTACAGCTTTTTTTCTTGCGGCTTTCTGGCGGCGTTTCCGGTGTGGCAGTCTTCCTCATGTCGCTCAAAAGTTTGCTGGCTATGCTGCTGAGAAGCTGATCTGGGAATACAGCAGCTGAAAGGCGCTGGACTTGCGCGGTGAAACTGGTCTGAACGGTGTGTCCGCAAGACCGGGCCAGTGCAATCTTCATAACGGACGTGGCGACCACCCGCTTCACAACCTTCGAATGAGCTGATGAGTACTGGAGCAGGTTCTTCTTGTAACGCGGGGCATATGTCCAACACAAGTGTTCAGGGCTTAGTTGAAAACAAAGGTCGATGAATTGTAGCTTCTCACCCTCGGTCTCTTCCTTTGTGACGTCGAAGTCGCAATACACTGTCGAAAAAATGTTGAACAGTTTTTCAACTTCCTGTGAATTGTGCCTTCGGGGTGCCTGGAAGATGACTAAAAAATCATCAACGGACCGGAACACCCTAACAACTGCGGTCTCCTGCAGAACTTCAAGCAGTTTTCTATCCAGGTGCGCTAGCAGCAGGTCAATGAGGACCGGAGCTAGACTGGAGACTATGCATACACCCTTCTTCTGTATGTACAGGTCGCCTTCGAAAAGAACATACGTAGACCGCAGATAAAAGGACAGCAACTGAGGAAAGCCTTTAACTCTCACCCCGCAGAAATTTTGAAACCTGGTCGGACCGAAAGAATCTGAACCACTACAAAAATTGGTTCGTGTGGTAGCGAGATTTCGTATGTCTACCGAGAACGCCCTGACCTTGTTGAGGTCCTCAGCCTTCAAGAAGTCCGACACATCTTGCGGTCTGCGAACGAGAAATGGATCCTCTACAGCCAGCACGGAACGGGACTTCTGTAGATAGCTGCCAAGGCAGCGTTGCCAGGTTCCTCGCGCTCCGACACAATGGCCCAAAGGGACACTCGGCGTTGTGAGTCTCCGCGCTGAAGAACACATTCAGACTGAGGGCACAGCTGTTCTTCACAGAGTATGCCAACTTAAGGAGCCCCATATCCTCACAAAGTTTCATGGCATCTTTCTTCACTTCACGTGGCCGAACCTTGAGGGCAGCTTTAAAGTTGCGGTGTATAGCAACCTTTGCCTTCCGCTATAAATAGCGGCAGGTACCACCACAACACTTCCCTCTTTGCAGGACTGCACCAACGTTTGATTGGGCTTCCCTCGAGGCTTTTACCACACATTTGGAGCGAACTGCTCCGTTGGTCCTCACAGTCTCTGAGAGGATGTCGACGCCTTCGCTGACGCACCTGTTGACGTCTTGAGCGTTTGCCCTCGAGGCGGTGCTTCTAACCAAAGAGAGCAGTTCATTCTTGTCCAGGCTTGGATGGACGCAAAACTTGGGGCCACGCTGCAAGGCTTTCGCAACAAAATCTGGAACGTCGGCATTCCCCATCACGCTGAGCGGATACGCAGGGGGCGAAGGGCGTGACTTCCGTGCAGTGGCGTAACTAGGTGGGACGGCGCCCGTGGCAAATATATTTTCGCGCCACTCATGATGATAATGATAGTATTATCAATATTATAATATTATCATTATTAACAGCTGTTGTAGAAGCCTCAAGTTCGGGGTTGCAGAAAATAATGCTAAGAAAATGCCGAGCGCTCGTGAGCGCGTGCCTCGCGGCGACCGCAGAGTCCCGGCTCGCGCACTGGCTTTAACAAAAAAATTCCAGCGCTGTCTTCAAGCGCCAGAGTGCATGTAATGTTTGGCATGAGGAACACGAGGATATCGATGCATATGACAATGACTACTACAAGCACAGTGCAAAGTAACGACGGAACATGCAAATAAACAATTTCATACTTGTACAAATGCTTGGTGATGTGTTCTTCAGTGCTCGCGTAGAAAGAAATTCTGCAGCTTCGCAGGATTTCTTTTCAAGCCTGGCGCTACATAGTGCAAGCTCCGCCAGTTGAGCTGGCGGAAGTCTACAATTGTGAGGATGACTTTGGATCCACTACTCACCGCGAAGAAGACGATGACTTCTTCGAAATCTATGATGACGATTACTAGAACCGCATCTATGACAATAAACAACGATTCTGAAACTTATATATGTGTCCAGCAATGCTCACCTACAACAGCTTCCCTATTAAAGTCTTGCGCATGGGTGCAAGCTTTCCTGATTTTTAATATCTGGCTGTTTTCAGAAAGCGAATTCTGAGCGATTTCGCGATTGATTGTTCACTACACTTGGCCATAGCCGTCTTAGAAAGAGGGAGATACAACGATCTCTAATGAAGACTGGCGATTTCATACCCATCTGAGCGCGTCCATGCATCGCCGGTGTATAGCCGTCTTAGCACGTCCATGCGTCGTGCCATACACCAAAAGTCCACAAGGTTAGAAAAAAAGTGAAAGAAGAAATTTACATTGCCGGTCACCTGTTTTCGTCTTTTTTGGCACGAAGTAGGTGAAGCTCACAAATTACGTACGACCACACAGAAGAGAACGACCATGTTGGCATGAAATGTACCATCAAATGTATTGCTCAAAAGCATTTATTGCGTACTTCAAATCCGCATACTACGCTATCATTTCTTATCTGTGCTAATGATGCGTTCAAGAACGCGTTCCGGCAATCCCTATTGTCTCCTGGTCCGATAGTATTGCCTCTTGTTACAAAAAAACATGTATTTTTTTTTCGTTTCAAACGTTTCGCAAAATGGTTTAGTCATCAATAACCAAATGATTTAAATGAAGGGCACTCCGTCAAAGCTAGACCAGCAATTTTCTTGTTTTCGAAGCAGCGAAATGGTTTATAATGTCATAAAACTTTTTTTTTTTTTCAGTTTCTTCTCTTTGCGCGTTCACCGGAGCAAGATCAGATTCTTACCTTCCTCTGAGAGACAGCTGCCTATATGTACCTGTAAATAGGTTTTTTTCAGCTGGTATATTATCGCAAGGAATGCCTGTTCTGGCTCAGTATGGCCCACCAATATGAAAGTGTCAGTTTTAGCTTGCTAAAGGACGTCCAACAGCCACCGACAGAAATTTCTATGGTTAGCATTATCTGAATGGTGACGCGAAGTTTGGGAAATACGCTATCATTTCCATGCTGTTCGACAATTTATCGGAAGTTCTTCAGGTCTTGACACTGGCTGGTCAACCCGACGTGGAAGCAGCAATCACTAATTTAAAATCTCTTCATAGAGGTCGTGCGGGTCAACGTCGGAACAGTAAAACTCGCCAAAGGTGTGGAAACCCAACCACGAGCTCAGTAGCGGAATGCCTTTCAGTTGGAATTCGCGGCGGGAATGTTTTGATGAAACATGACCATAAAGATTTCGTAGAGTAAGCAAACCAGGTTCCCTGCCATCCCCTGCACGTACCTCACCTCAACTTTTAAGAATACCTGGGAAGGGTAATAGGAATATAATGGTGCAAATTTTAGGCACTCCACCCCCCCTCCTCCCCCCCCCCCCCCCTCCCCCCCGCCCCCGCCGACTGCTAGAATACAAACGAGAGCAGCTGAAAACACATGCATGCAGCGCGCGCACACGCACACTGGATATCATCTGGGGGTTCCTCCTGGACTCCTTGATCGGGCGCACATGAGTATTCACATATAGGTGGTGGTGCTGCACGACAAGGAGAGCAGTGTTACTGGTAGCTCGAGCAAAGCGCATAACTGGTAGACGTGTACATTTGCCCTCTATCGTTTGTGCAATTGTTGAAGTTTACTCGCCTACCATGAACACAGAATTGCAGTCTACATGCAGTCCAAGCAGTCCATGACTTATAGTCCATCTTAATCCATTAGGCTGCTTGCAGAGCGACATTGTAACAAAAGAATACCGCTGAGGTAGACAAGGACGAAGAGAGGGGGACACACAAGGGGGGCTATGCCGGGGGATGCGAGGGGTGCTAGCTCCCCGTGTATGGTAAATTCACAGGAAGTTGGAGAGCACCGTCTTTCTTTGCTCTCCGCTGCCGCGTGAATCCGTCATTCAGTGGACCGTCTCGGTCACGTGGTCGGCGGCGACCACATTCCATCCAACTGCTCGATGATGCACATCCAATTGAATCATCGGTTTTGCGCATGTATTTTTTGTTACATTACCTGCTACAACACATTTTAAAGGATAATTGAATACGAGGGGCTGCGCTCTGGGCTGCAGCAACACAAGGTATACCTTGTGTTGCTGCAACTCTTAATAAAAAAGGTCGTAAAAAGGTAGTAACGGCCGTATTTACTAACTCCTTACGAACCTTTCTACCCCGCGGTTTTGTACGTAGGCTCTGGCACTAACAACTGCATGGTTAGTAAATTAACTGAGTGTAGGAAGTGGTAGCACTAGATTAAGGTCGTGCTTATGACTAGGTTGTGCATGGCCAGTTAGTAAACGCATGTAGCTCAGAAAAGTACTATCGATGGGACTTTACTAGTGAGGGTAGTGGTGCTTACTGCCTGCTTCGGTTAGTAATTTCGACAAGTGCTACATTTACTACCTCCTGTTACTAAGTACCTAGTGTATACTGGGACAAGTAACGTGTTAGTATTCTATTAGTGAATGCTCCGACCTTTTTTTTAAGAGTGTAGTCTGGAAAGGAACTTTCGTTACGTGTCGTTGAACGGAGTTGACTACGCATATTACTCAAGTTTTGTTCGAGGCACCGTGAAGAACCTTGCACTCATTTTACTTGTTTGTGTAATTTCCATTCGTCCCCTGTCCTGTTTTGTATTCTGGACTTCCCAGTACTTGCCCCCCCCCAAACGCTAACGCATGATGTTGCGGTAAATATACTTTAGTGGGAACTTTCAGATATCACTAAGTTAAACCTCAGGGATGAAGTAAGGGGCTGCACATTCGACGATCGACAGAGCATATGCCCCTCAATAATTCAATGACTATAGGTGATTTCCTGCCGCAACAATTTACACTCTTAAAAAAAGGTCGGTGCACTTACTAACAGAACACTAACCAGTTACTTGTCCCAGTACTGACTTGGTACTTAGTTGCTTTTACTAACTGGCCATGCATGACCTAGTAAAAGGCTTCGCGTAACAATGTGGATCTGCTGAGTGCGCAGCGCGACATAGACACATTCATCACGCACATATCACACGTGGACAATCAACAAATGAATTGAGCAAGACAGCCAACGGGATGCACGAGGAGAGCGAGTATTACATAGTTACCTTTTTTTTTTTTGCTTTATTGCCTGCTTGGCGACAACACAACACGCACTGCTCAGTACACAAATTAGAGCTTCAGCCACAAATCGGCTGAATGGAGTGGCTTAAAACATCTTAAATTGCGCTAGAACATCAAGAATAGGTAACCACTCAGGTTCTTCCGGCATGACTCGATAAACTTCTCTTATATAAGCAACGCTTTCAATGAAGTACTCTCGCACTGTGCGAGCATCCTCTTCGGCATTTTGAACCGCCATGTGAGTTTTCCACATAGAATGCAGGCTAAGTGCCATGAACATATCATAGGGCACGCCTCCATCATTGTTTACGGGCAAAAAGCGAATGCCATAAGGCGTTAATGGTAAGTCTTTTTTCAGGGTTCGTTGGAGGATGTCCCAGTGAAACACCGCATCCCAACAGTCCAGAAAGATGTGCTCAATTGTTTCCAGCTTTTGGCATAATCTACAGTTAAGTGTCCATGGGTGTACATATAGTCCTTTTTCCTGCAGCCAGGGTTTTACCGGTAGCGTGCCGCTATGAAGTTTAAAGAAGAAAGATTTAACAGATGAACGTACTGGCATTCGTTTCACTCTTTTTAGACCATCTTTTCCTGGACCCACTGCATATAACTGACGATAAACCGGAACAGGCAGACACACATTAATCATATCTTTGTACAAACGTTTCCGCGGTACACTACTCAAATACTCCGAGGAAAACCTAACCCTTAAAATCCTAAAAGCATCCACCACTTGGCGTTACCTTAGAAATACATCTGCTCTTCTTGCTTTTATA
Source organism: Haemaphysalis longicornis (assembly GCF_048455015.1). Classification (NCBI taxonomy): domain Eukaryota; kingdom Metazoa; phylum Arthropoda; class Arachnida; order Ixodida; family Ixodidae; genus Haemaphysalis; species Haemaphysalis longicornis. The sequence continues at coordinate 1,064,403 of NW_027526401.1, read as the reverse complement.
GCCAGCAGCGGAAAGTCCCCTGAGAGAGTCGGTGGGCTTGTCGTAAAAATATTTTAGCGATAATTTTAGAATTATGCATTTTAATGTGATCATATAGAACAGAGCATGTGGATGTGCAAAAAATGTTTTAATCGTGGTTTGGTTTGGAAACAGAGCTGTAGTTATTATGTTCAATAATTCATAGAATTTGTTACTTCAATGAATGTTAGTATCGAACCAGCAGCAGTTACTAAGTGCACGGAGTTGTAACGGTTCCAAACTTAGTGGCAGGACCTACGTACCGTTCTGGGGGCTAGTAAACTTCGTAAGGAGTTAGTAAATACAGCCGTTACTACCCTTTTACGAGCTTTTTTGTTAAGAGTGTTGAAAACGCACGCTGGGAAAATCAAAAGACGGATTGCATATTGCAGCCTCTGCTGATAGAGATTTTTTTTACTGTTTAAATCTAATTTTAGTCAGCTGGAACATATTGCGATGAACGATAAACAAACTGTGCATACGCTCTGTACGCGGATCGGAAGAGCTGGCGCCCCCATCCACCTCCCCCCTTATAATTATTTTGTTACGGGTGTGCGGATAATCGAAGTTATATAGTTCGAATCAAGGTCACTAATGTTATGGATATAGCTGTTTAAAAGGTTTTGAATGTTAAAAGTGATTTTTAATTTAAATGGTTTCATTGGCTCTCAATAGGCTTGCGCATTGTTGTGAACACTCTCTTCACGCGAAACCCGGAAAGAAATTCAGTGTACGACACTGGCGCATACAGTTAACCTTGATGTTCACTGATGTGCATCATACGCACCACTGCATGTTCTGAAACTGCGATAAAAGTGGTGGGACAATAATCTTTGGCACTTTTCGGTGAAAACAACCAGCTTGTGAACCCTGCGGCACACGAAGTTCCGGTGACTTTACGGCGCACGGAAAAGAGTGTTACTTGCCCTTGGCATGAATATCGTTAACATGCAAAAACAAATACTGTTTTGTAGCCCATTTCGTATTTTGTTCGTGAATTACACGAAATTCTCAAATAACACTTCAAAAAGAGCTAAGGCGGCAGCAGTAGAATAGTTTTCACGCACGCGAGCGGCGATTTCTATGCTAATCAGACGATGCCAACGCTTATATATTCTTTAAACGTTGAACTATAGTGCACAGAATATATTCTAGGCACTATAGTTGGGCGACAGGCCCACAGCGCTGGAATTAATCTGGAAACAAATCCACAATGTTGCCCGCGAGTCGCCCGCTCATGGCAGTACTTTTCTAGTTTTAGTGACTTTAGTGAATGTACCCCGGCCCAGTGTGCCTTGTGTGTCCCCCCCTCTTCGTTCTTGTCTTCCTCAGCACTGTTCGTTTCTTGCAATGTACCGACAAGTTCAAACTGGCACTCTTTTCAACAGCGACTTTTGCCGCTGCTCCGCCCCGCTGAGATTTTTCTCCCTTGGGCCCCCATTATGCATACTTGGATCGGCGCCCCCTCCCAAGTGGCGCCCGGGGCACTTGTACCCCCTTGCCCCCCCCCCCCCCCCCCTAGTTACGCCACTGCTTCCGTGGGGGGGAACACAGCAGCTGTTGCCAAGCAAACTCTGTCACCTGTGACGCCATCCGTAGCTCTCTGAGGAAGCGTGCAACACCCCGCCAGGAGGATCCTCCTTAAAGCAGGCAAGACGCAGGCACTCTCGGAAATATCTTGCCGCATTCAGCCCGAAGAACCCGGCACAGGCGTAGGCCATGTCCTTGTGATGGGGCCAAGGGTCCTACCAGGAGAGCGACGTCGGGGGAAACCCCACCACATGACGAGGGCATTACTGAAGGGTTTAATTAGTATTGCTTTTAGGGGCGCAGCCCCTTAGGGGCTCGGGCTGTCGGCGTGTGGTGTCGTCGTCGTCTCATGTATATAAAGTCAAAGTACTGTAACACCAGGACACTCGCTTTCCAACGCCTCGCGCTAGGACGTTTCATCTCCGTGGGTAACAACGCGTACTAAAACACATCGGGACAGTCGTTTTCCAACGCCTCACGCTAGAACGCTCCGTGCTTCACGAGGCTTTTACAGTTAAGTACCCCTAGCCCAAAAGGTTTCATCTCTGTAGAGGAAAACGCCAAGGCGGGAAGAAGAAGAAGAAACGCATTTATTTAGGAGCACAGTCAGTTGACGATGGCGGCCACCGTTTTGGCGGCGACCACGGCCGCCCGGGCGACCAGTGAAGCTTGAGCCTCCTGGTCTGGGCAGCGCAACGCCTCCTCCCACTGGTCACATGTGGTTATTTTCGGATAGGGATCTCCCGGGCATCCCCACATAAGGTGCTGAAGGGTGCCGAGGGACTGGCAGGCAGTATAGTCAGGTGAAAGATATAGGGCTGGCTGAATTAGGTGTAATTTAGCGGGATTGGGAAATGTGTTCGTCTGTAAAAGACGCCATGTGTGTTCTTGCTAGATGGTGAGTTGTGTGTGTGTGCCGGGGGGTATACACGGCGAGAGAGGCGGTAGTGGGTGGTAATTTCATTGTAGGTGATCATCCGGTCTCTAGCGGATCTGGCGCCATGGTAGGGGAACGAGCTGGGCCCGGCTCGGATGGTGAGTTCTCGAGCCATACTGTGGGCAACTTCATTCCCCTACAGGCCAGCATGCGCCGGAGCCCAGATGATTTCTACGGGGGACGTTGGGGGTGCTTGTTGGAGAATTTTGAGTGCCTGAGGCGAAATAAAGCCGGAGGCGAAAGTTTGAACAGCCGTTTTAGAATCGGTGATGATCGTGGAGGGGGTCGGCTTTTGAGTTAGCGCTAATGCTACCGCCGCCTCTTCCGCTGTGGCTGGGTTGATGGTGCGGATGGTCAGGAAGTTGCGCTGTATCTGATTGGAAGGGCAATGGGAGACGATTGAGAAGGCACCATGCCACCGATATTCGGCTGCGTCGACGAACGCCTTTTGGTGTTGAATTGTGGGTGCATGTTTCTGGGTATAGGCTTGATAATTAAATTAGAATGGATGCCGTGGGGGAGTGTGGTTTTGTCTTCTGGGGGGTCTAGAGGTGAGATTCGTAACCTCTGGAGAATATGAGCGCCAGTGGTAGTTTCCGAGAGTCTGGTGATTTGATTGACGAGATGAGCCTCAATGAGCTCTTCCGCGGTGTTATGCACACCCAGAGCTTCGAATTTGGCAGTGGAAGTGCTCAGGGGCAGTTGCAGCGTTGCTTTATAAGCTTTTCTCAGTATGACGTTGACTCTATTAAGCTCTGTTTTATATGAGTTTAGATAGGGAAGGAAGTAGGTCAGCCTGCTAAGGACAAAGGCTTGAAGTGGACGCAGGCGTTCAGCTTCCCTGAGGCCTCTGTGTCTATTGGTAACTCGTCGAATTAAACCTATCGTTTGTGTGGCGTGTTGTTCGAGCTGGCGTATGAAGTGAGTGTTTGATCTGGTATGTTGGATCGCCTCGCATGTTTATGTGGATATTGGGGGGGGGGGGGGGGGGGGGAGGGGGGGATGAGTTTTGCGTTTTTGGTGGGAGTATGAGCAGCTGCGATTTGGTTGGCGAACAGATGAGACCCGCTCTACCAGCCTCTTCTATCACTATTTCTACTCCTCTTTGTAGAGTGCTCTCAATTTCAGCGTCGCTGCCTTTGTTGATCCACAGTGTAATGTCGTCGGCGTACAAACCAAAATTAAGATTAGGGATTTGGAGTTGTTGGGGGATGGTTAAGATGGCGAGATTAAATAATAAAGGGGAAAGGACGGCACCTTGTGGTGTGCCTTTTGAAGGGAGAGTCAGGGTGGTGGAAGTGATATCGGCGATTTGTTAAATAGCTGTCCTGTTCGTGAGAAAACTTCGGATATAATTGTATGTGCGTGATCCTGGGCCTATAAAGTGTAAGCCTTTGAGTATCGCTGTGTGTGAAACATTATCAAAGGCTTTAGTTAAATCTAATGCTAGTATAGCGGCATTGTCATGTTGATGCTATGGCGTGATTATGTCGTGGGACAGTTGAAGAAGAATGTCCTGTGTGGATAATTTAGGTCGGAAACCAATCATTGTGCGAGGAAGGAATTGTTTGTGCTGTAAATGCTTGACGAGTCTGTTGTGTATAATGTGCTCCATGCGCTTTCCAAGGCAGGAGGTGAGAGAGATCGGTCGTAGATGTTTAAGCGTGAGTGGTTTCTCTGGTTTGGGGATAAACGTGATTTTTGCGTGTTTCCAGGATTGAGGTAAAGCGCCTTGAGTCCAATGGTGCTTAAAGAAGTTCGTTAATGCTGTAATAGAGTTATCATCTAGATTCCTTAGCATCCTTATACACTGCAAGCTTCTCGTGAAAGTTTGCTTTAACTTTACTACTGTGCGTGTGCTGTGTGCGCGATTCTGCGTCTGTTAGTTTCTGTGTGCTTATTTGTGTTGGTAGTGTATGTATGAGTTTTTAGATGTGAAGCAGCTTATGGTCGAGCCTGTTCCCTCTGCCGTTGTGTGGGCGCCGTTGTGCGGCGTCCACACCCCCACTGCGCATGCCTGGCCAGAATCGCTGATGATGATTGTGGCAGGATGCCCCTAGGGAATGGCCAACCAAAGAATCCATCACGAGATAGCTTCGCGTTCAACCACCGTCGTCATCTTCCCGTAGGGGAACCCTGAGTACCACACCCCCACTGCGCATGCCTGGCCAGGCACCGCTGCTTATGATTGTGGCAGGGTGGATTTGGCCAACCAAAGGATTCATCACGAGATAGCTTCGCGTTCAACCACCGTCGTCATCTTCCCCTAGGGGAACCCTGAGTAGTATGCGAGGCATTCCTTTTCTCCTCTCCGACGCTCCTCTCCTCTCCGGCATTCCTCCTCTCCTCTCCGAAGCTCCTCTCCTCTCTGGGATTGCGCAACGAATAGCAACACCTGCGGCTCCGCGCGCGATAATACTACAGTGGCTAGAATAGGAAAGTGTGATTAGCGGCATGCAGCGCCTATGAGGCGCTTTGAAGCCGCCGATAGGGATCCGCGAGGGGGCGCGCGCGATCGTTTACACGTCGCCTGGTGAGGCGCGCGCGGATCGTCTGCAATGCGATTGCTGCTTTGACCAGAGAGAAGCACCGCTTGTTTCCTGTGCCGTAGCAGGTTTAACTGCCGCCAAAGCAGAGCCACAATTTTGTGCCGGGTCGCTCTACGGTGTACAAGTCCTGCAAGAAGAAACTTTCGTTGTTTGGCGTTCCGATCGAACGCGCGTCTATATTGGCGCAGTGGCGACGAGCAATACCACGTACTAAGAAGCGGCTCAAGGAAAACACCGCTATGTGCGAGCTACACTTCGACGTGAGGTAAATCTCCCGGCACATTGAACATACTGTGAACGGAGAAGTTGTCTCAATCTACAGGGGCAGGCCTCGGTTGCCCCCGGAAGCTGTTCCCACGCAATTTCCCAATCTTCCGAAGTACCAGCCGAAACAACTTCCCCGAGCAGGAAGTGTCAAGCGAAAAGCGCACCCGTGGCCCCACCTAGCAATAAAATCGCTAAGGATGGTGACTCTTCTGTGAGTGCAGAGTTTGAAGAACCCCATGCTCCTTTTCTGTGAAGAACTTGACCTTCGGAAACATGGGGGAAACCACACGCTGAGTGTTTCGCAGTACCTTACAGCGTGTGTCACACTGCGCAGGATAAAGCCAAAGCCCGTACACGTACCCTTGCAGACATTGGAAGCATCTGACATACTGAAGAAGCCTGCCACTCTCCCCGTCCATGACTATCAAATTCGTTTTGGTCCTCTAGCTGCACTTTTACACGAAGGCATTGAAAAAGGAGAAGACATGCCTTTTCGTGAAAGGAAGAAGCATTTAAAGCTCGATCAATTGCCTCACGTAACAGCAGAATCGAACGTCGAAATGCTTGAATTTCTTCACACACACACACACACACACACAAAGAAATAGCAGCAAAAGGCAAGGCCCATTGAGCAAAGAAAGTTGATGGCTTCGAGCCTTTGCAATTATGAACAAATCATGAGAAATTCACCAAAAGTGAGTAGTTTCTGTCTGTTTGTAACGATCACGTCGAAAATAAAATGCGTGTTTACCAGTTACCAGTTCCCAATTCTCTGATTTGCTTCATAAGTGTCCGAGCCAGCCGGCTATATTCGGCTGTCAAAGTGCGCCCAGTCGGTTGCAAACTTCGATTGTAGTACTTTAAAATACGACATTCATTGCATCTCAGTTTGCGCGACCACGTAGAATAGCCATGAAAGAAAATATATTCGTACTCCATATTCTGCCGCCGTCGCCGCGAACGTGTAATCGTGCGACAGCGCCACCTGGATTTTCCTCCTACAGCGTCACGCGGGAGAGGGCCCGGTCATCACACTTTCCTATTCTAGCCACTGTAATAATACGAAGCAGCTTAGGGTTAGAGACGCGACGGTAGCCGCTGCATACTCCGCTGGGGGCGCCACAGTAGCTACGCGGTATAAATGACGCGCGCGCGCGCTCCGCTCCCCTCATTATCCTCCCGCAACGCCGCGATCGAACTGAAAACTAATGGCAACTTGAGTCGACCCCATGGCTGCTTCGCATACTACGCAGGGTTCCCCTACGGGAAGATGGTGAAATTTTTTTGTGTCTTCGCTTCCTTTCACTTTCGCACCTCTCATGTTCATGTGGAGTAGCAAGCCAAGCTCACTGCCAGGCTGACTTCTCCTCATCATTAAAGGCATTCCTCCTCCCTCCTCTCTCCACAGGCTTCTTCAGGTTAGTGGAGATGGCCCGGGATATTTTGTTTGGTGAGCAAGGCAGGCTCACGAAACAGCAAATAAAATGAAATACTGATTTTGGAATTGATATTTAGGGGCCCTATTTACACATTCCAATATACAACGAATCGGGCCACAACATGCTTGCATTCGGAACTCTCTGAGAATGTTGCAAAAAATTGCATTTGGAAGAAAAGCTGTACAAATCATAAATTATTGTAGTCAGAAAAATTGTTTTTCATACGCAAAGTTTCACCAAAATACCAAAATTATTCCATGCATTTTAATTGCGTCAGCAAAAAACGTTAAACAGATACGTTTCTGTTATTTTAAACTTTTAAAACACTACGTGTTTTTTTTTTATATTTCAGAAGAGTCAGGAGAATTTTAGTTTTTGTTACTAAGGCTACCGAACGATCGCCGGAGGACGCTGTAGGTCTATTCGATTCAGAAACAGTGCAAGGCAACGGTACAGAGAAATTTATGTGGTGCCGATGCAGTGCAGAGGCGTGGTTTTGCGCACCATGGCTGCACCCATGAAGTTTCATACCAATAAATTGATTTGATTGTAGTGTTTAACGCGCCGACGCAACGCAGGCGATGAGGCGCGCCGTAGTGGAGGGCTCCGGATTAATTTTGACCACCTGGGGATTTTTAACGTGCGCCGAAATCTCGTGCACACGGGCGTTTTTTGCTTTTCGCCTCCATCAGAAAAGCGGCCGCCGCGGCCGGGAATCGAACCCGCGACCTCGTGCTCAGCAGCGCAACGCCTTAGCCACTGAGCCACCGCGGCGGGTTTCATACTAATAAATACTCAAGGAAATCTGGCGCTACAATCGCGGGCCGCCGTGGGCGGCGCCATTGCAGCTAGCGATGTTCCTCGCCTACTTGGCTAAAATGCAAGGTGTGAAGACCGGCCTCCAAAGGCTGGCGCCTAAACGCGTTCCTGCCGCAAGTCTGCGCGGGCAGGGGCACTGGCCCCTTACCTCCACGCGAGCAAATAATCTGTCACGCTTAGTTTTTCCGCTTGAATACTCTTTCCATGATTACGAGTATATATATTTTTAACAGCAGAGCTGTTTATGCCGAGCTGCGTCCGTCCGTCGCACGAAAAAACCTCTAAGCCTCAAGAACAAAAATGTGGTTGGGCAGCTCTCGGTAATCAAACCCCGGACCTTTACGCCGTGAAATCTCCAATCAAACCACTGGGCCACCCGAAAGGTCCGAATGGTATCGGGTTTGCAGCGGCGGGGAACGATAAAATGTGCAGCCGATTGGAAAGCAAAAAAAAAAAAAAACGCTTTGCGTGGTCGAAATCGAACTTGAGTACTTGAGTACTCGCGTTAAGAAACCGGCGCCTATCGGATTGATCTGTCTTTTTTAGGGGCGAAGCTCCTTAGGGCGTGGGTCTGTCCATCCTCGACGTATGTATGTAGCCACCTCTAGTTTAGTTCTTGGATTGTTTACTAGATGGCGTGGCTACCTCTAGTTTAGTTCTTGGATTGTTTACTAGATGGCGGGGAGCGTTGTAATAAAATCCGTTCGCTGTTGGCGCGCGCTCGGAGTCGCCCGATGGATAAGGATGCAGATGTGCGAGCCCGCGAGGCAGAAGCGCTCTGTGAAGCTGCGCGACGCCGCCGCCAAGATCCTGCCGTACGAGAGCGGGAGGCCGAAGCGTGTCGTCTGGCTGCGCGACGACGCCGCCAAGATCCCAGCGTTCGAGAACGAGAGGCCCAAGCGTCACGGCAACGGCGCGAGGACCCTGCCGTACGCGAAGCGGCACGGCTGCGGCGCGAAGAGATCTCCAAAACGTCAGAGAACGGGAAGCGGCGAGAAAGCGCGCGTATCGGCAGGCAGACCCCGATGCAGTGAGAGCTCGTGAGGCGTCTGCAAAACGCATCAGGCGAGCTCAGCCCCAAGGTGCCGACGCGCGGTTTAAGCGAGACTTTCTAGACGTTACGTTCGGACACAGATGTAGTGGGCGAACTTTCACTGAAGAGTCACGGTTTTACCGATGATTTCCCCTCAGGAGCTTCGCCCACTCATCATCATTCACCCCGTGGATATGCTGTGAATTTTTTTTCTTTATTTCATGGAAGAATACGCTCTAACATGACAGTACGAGAACGGCACACAATCAAGCAAGCAGGAGAATGCACTAAAGTTAGGAGAAACACAAATACATCAAAATTCAGGCAAAAGCACACAATCGTTCACAATAGGGAACCAGATCGGTCGTTGGTCGAAAGAATTATACGCACTACGTACAAACGCCACAGTTTCTAGGATATATGACTTTGTTCAGGCTCAGCATGCCTGTCACGTAAGCGACATCGCCACAGGCTGTACAAATCAATTACACCAAACACGTCATAGGGTGGCTCCCCAGGATGGCCGAATGGCAAAAGCGGATTGAGAATAGCGTGGTATCCATATCTCTTCTGAACGTTCGCTTTAAAAAATGTCCCACACAACGACATCATCTCTTCAAACTACAAAACAGCGCCGAGAACCGAGACGGCAATCTGCGACCAAGCTATAAACAAAACCCGGTCTTTCATCCAAGTTTTAATACCTGGAAGAGTACCAGTGTGCAATTTAAAGAAAAATGTTTTATCACGTGGCGGAACACCTTTCACACATTCTATTGAATACGTCCTGGTATCATTCCGGGCGCACAGCATTTCCTCTGGGTTCGTAGCGCGGGCGTTGGCTTTGGGGTTGGCGTTGGATTCTAGCGTGTGGTAAGGATCGAGTGTGCACTTTGCGAGATGTGAAAGCTTGCGGGCGGAATGATCCGGGCCTGCAAGTCATGGAGAACTTTCAGCCCCAAATTCGGACATAAATGTGAGGTGACACAGCCGGGCCTCCGAAGAAGGGAGAGGGCCACCAGCTCTGCCGTTTTTCCAGCCTTGCACCACTAGTGCAAGCTGCGGCAATTTTTTTTTTTTTTGGCATAGCAGATGCTTAGAGAATTTAAAGAGTGATGGGGTTTTATTCCACGTCGAAACTAACAGCACCGGCCCCGCCAAGGCCAGTCCGTAGAGGCAACCTTGAATGGGTACCCTTAAAGGAGGAAAAGGTAACTCAACGTATCATAAATGAAGCAAAAACATCCTCAACACTACGAAACGGGGTCAGCTTAAAAGGAATTTTTTGCAATAGCACACTCATTGTAGTTCATCATACTTTTACAAAACATAGCTAGTGTTTCGATTGATTGATGGTAGGGTTAAACGCGCCGACGCAACTCAGGCGATGAGGCGCGCCGTAGTGGAGGGCTCCGGATTAATTTTGACCACCTGGGGATCTTTAACGCGCGCCGAAATCTCGTACGCACGGGCGTTTTCGCTTTTCGCCTGCATCGGAAAAGTGGTCGCGCTGCGGCTGGGAATCGAACCCGCGACCTCGTGCTCAGCAGCACAGCGCCTTAGCCACTGAGCCACCGCGGCTTTTTTTTTTCTTTATTGCCTTACTTTGACAATACAAACACCCACAACAAAACACTACATTGATAAAACTGCTAACCGACGCTTGGGTAGCAGAAAGTCAGCTAAAATTGTTTCATGCTTGTTAATGTTTCCATCAAAGGCAACCATTCTGGAGGCTCGGGCTGAGCCCTCCATACTTCAATAATCAACCGAATGGACTCAGAAAAATACTCCTTAGAGCGTTTGGCACCAACATCACGATGGCGTATGGCCATACGCGACTTCCAAATGCCGTGCAGGGCCAGAACCATGACGAGGCCGTACGGTACACCATCCTCACTTTCGATGGGCAAAAACCGATTCCGTGTGCGTCTAGCGGGAAATCTTTCTTTAATGTGCGCTGAAGCACGTCCCAGAAAAATACCCCATCCCAACACTCTAAAAACACATGTTCGATCGACTCGGGTTTCTTGCACGGATAACACTGAACGCCCCCTGGAAGGTACAAACCTTTCTCTTTCTGCCACGTCTTTACGGGTAGCACGCCAGCGTGAAGTTTAAAGAAAAATGTTTTCACCCATGGCGGTACCGCCATTCTTTTGACACGCTTAAGAACATCCTGGCCTGGCCCTGCGCGGTAGATTGATCTATACAATGGCACAGGTAATACAATATCTGCAAGGTCATGGTAAAGTTTTTTGCGCGTCACACTGGACAAGTAGTCAAGAGTGAAGCGGGCTTGTAAGAACTGGACTGCCAGAACCACTTCACGGAAAAAACCTCTGGTTGCGCCAAATGAAAAACACGCTGTCGAAACAATAAAATCAGGCAGTGACCTAGCTAGTTTCATCTGACACACAGTGCGTAAGAAAGGTGCCTGTACGTTCCGCAAAAACAAAAAACGGTTGACGACCTGCCGCAAAAAAAAAAAAAAAAAGCCACCGCGGCTAGTCATCGCTAGTGTTTCACCATCCTGACTTTCTTGACACACTTCTCCGCTCGACAAGCGACTCAAGAAGCGCAAGAAATGCCGGTACGAACAAGTGACACCACCTGGTTATCTCGCTAACATGCCCTCATTAACAAGAGCCGAAGAAGTATTCATCAACAAGCTTAATCTACGCGGACGACGTCACAGTATGGACAAAAACGGGATCTCTCGGAGAAGAAAAAACAGCCCTCCAAGCCGCCCTAGACGCCATTGGCGTCTATACAAACAAAGTCGGCCTGTCAACAGCCCCCGAAAAGATAGAATTTGTCGTTATACATGGAGGCAGGCGTTCGCAATCGAAGACTGCGGAGAAAGAGGCGATCCAGCTACAACTTCGACAGAGTTCAGAGCAGCGGAAAGCCATAATCCGCATTCTAGGAATGTTTATGGACGAGGCATGCACATCCAACACGTGGCACGCACGCATAGTGAGAACAATAAAGCAGGTCACGCACATCTTCCGCCGGATCACAAATCGAGCGCGGGGAATTGAAAAAACGAGAACTGCGCCACTTCATCCAAGCGTTCATCCACTCGCGAATACTGTACGGGGCACCGTATCATTCCCTAACGAAAACGCAACTACTGACCCTAGAGCGCCTCAACAACGAAGCTCGCAGGATTGCAACCGGCCTTCCGAGATACACTCCCATAGATGCTCTCAACAGCTACAGCATGATAAATACTGTTTCGGATCTCATCGAGGTACAAATGCACACGCAAGTCGCACGGTTGCAGTCGACATCAGCGGGGAGGGACTCACTGGCGAGACTTGGACACAACGTCAGTGTACTTCCCCCATTACCTCAACAGTCACCGCCATGGGAATGCATTTCCCTGACAGATGCCAAGCCGTTACCGCGGAACATGGGAAATGATCAAGCAGCCAGAAGACGGGCATACGCAAAACGTCACGGGAAGTGGCTTTGTTGTCTAAAAGACCACGCCCCCGGAGGCGAAAAAAGTCACGTCTTCTATACCGATGCGGCATGTATCATGCACCTTCCCAACTTCGTCACAGCGTGGGTTAATGAGGACGGCACATCACAAGGACGCAAACTTCACATCACAAAAGAACCGGGACACAGCACCGGGGCAGAACTTCACGCCATATTGGATTGAATCAAGCACCTGAGCTTTCAGCGCAGTTCAGAAGACCGTAGTCTGAAGCACATCTACAGTTAAACCTCGATATATCGAACACGGGTATATCGAATTATTGCCTATATAGAACACTTTCTATATCACGCGGAAAATCACATGCATTTTTAATTTTTTATTTCGAACTGGGACGGACATAAAATGGGTATATCGAACTCGGGCCCCCCAGACTGCCCAGACCGCTCGCGCTCTGTTGACAGGCGGCGAGCTATACCGCAGTACCCTCGAGGATAGCGGAGGAGCGATGGGCGTTCCCGACTGCTGCGCATCGGTTGCACCGAAGCAGAATTAGACTGTGCAAAAGAAGAATGCGAGCTTGAAGAAACCTGGGGCCAGCTGGAGCGCTTTGTTGGTGCCGAGTCACGAAGCATGTACATTGATGACTTTGTTTGCGGTGACGACAGCACCGGAACGACGGTGGAGTTGACGGATGTGGAGATCCTAGCGGAGGTTACTACTGAGCGCACAAACGAAGACGCTGCCGAGGTTCTACCCGCAAGCGCTGATAGTGCCTCGCTGCCGACTTCGACCGAGGCTTCAGCGGTTTTGTCCCTACCGCACCGCTACTGCAGCGCTATAGAAGGCACCGGCCTGTCGCTTGTGGAACGTTTGGACTACGTTGAGGAAGTCGTGTATAACACGCGTGTATACCCTGCTGTAGTACTTTAAGCCAAAAGAATAAATACTTTGAAGCACCAAGTGAGTATTTACTGCACAATTCGTTCATTTATTGATTTGTACCAGTTTATGGCGCGTTTTTTTAGGTGCTTTTATATATCGAATTCTGGTTATATCGAACTATTTTGCGGGCACCGCGCTGTTCGATATATCGAGGTTTCACTGTATCATGTCTTTACGGACTCACAGGAACCGTACAGGGCCTGTGACGACGCTCGGCACACGTCCACTGTAGTCAGCCACCTTCGTCAGTACATCAGCGGGCTCCGCACCTTGGCCCACGACTTCACAGTTCACTGGATACCTGGCCACTCGGGCATACCGGGTAACGAAAAGGCAAACCGACTAGCGCGCGCTCTACTCCAATCCGCGCAATCGGGACGCCCTAGTTCGGAGGACGACAAAGAGCACGAAACAGAGACGCCACCAACAAGTTACGACCCAAGAGAAGCCATCGTTCAAGCTAAGAAGTATCGCCGGGAATACTTAACGAGCGCCCACAACCCTTTTTTGGGCATCCCTCCTCTTCCTGGCCATGTCTTCAGTCGTCGGCAGCAAGTCACTATCCGCCAAGTCCAGTCTGGCACACTGTTAACCCCATTCCTACTGCAGCGTTTCTGTAGACCCCAAAACGCTGGTTCATCCCGTCACAGCTTGGGCTAGTGTGATATGTGCCTAGTTCGAGCGGACCTGGAGCATCTGCTTTGGGCCTGTCCGCTCTACTCGCTGCCCCGGACTCGAGCCCTGGCCACTCTGCGGCCCGAGGTACGCCCGACCTCCCTGCGAGCTTGGGCCTGCCCGGACTCATACCCCAAGTGCGACCGCCGTCGAGCTCTGGCGGGCATTGGACGAGTTGCTTCTGGATCCAGCTGCTCCGTCCACTGGCGCCAGGCTCCTCGCCCTCGGGCATACCGCCTGAGGGGCACACCGGAAGACCTCCGCAATGCACAATGGTGCCGTGGGCCCCCGATCCGCAACTGCCCAGGACCTCGTTTCTTCATTTTTGATCCCCTTAAGGGTTTTTCTTTTTTTTTTCCATTTCACAGCAGCCCCCCAGGGGCAATCTAAGTGAAATAAAGACGTGGAACAACAACAACGACTTGTAGGCGCAACCTGGCTGTCACAAACTCGAGCGTACGACGTCTAAAAGTACCTTATAAATTTTTCATTTTATTGTACAGCGCCTAATTCTTCTTGCAGTCGTCCGATTCATTCCATTCGGTTCTATTCGCCCGAGACAAGGCTGGAAGTTTCTCGAACGAAGAGACAGTAACACGATCACTCGCCGGCTCGCCGGCGAGAAAAACAACAAAAATAAAACCTCCGCCGCTCCGGTTTCGTCGAAGCTTCCAGTACTTTCGAGGAGGTGCGCGTGGCCTTGCCAGTTCTAAAGAGCGTCGATCATTCTAGAATGGAGAAGAGGGAAGTTATTCGCTCACGGCGGCGGGCGCGTTGTGTGTTGTGCTCTCCCTCTCCGCACCGGCGCGCCTATAAAAAGAGAAGCCGCGCCTAAGCAAACCAGCTACGTTTGGACGTCGTGATTGACAACTGCACCTGCCAGTTTGTACATCACACCATCGGCGACCCGCGCCCTGGAGGACTCCAACGTGCTCCCGGGCCTCGAATGACCGTGATCGTCTCGGACGGCCTGGCCTACAGCGAAGCCACGCTTCCCAGGTAGCCGACTCGCCTCCGACAGCGGTGCATCATCCGACCCGGTCGGTGAATATGCTGGGACTCTGTCTCTCATATGCATCGAACTGTTCGTTTCTTTTTTAGTTAACTGCTCCGATTCGTAATATTCATTTGTTAACGCTCCTGTTTGTATCATCTTGTCTAATTGGACTGTTTCTTGTATTTGAATTCCATCTAAGTTGCCTGTAATTATCGATCTGCTACCTCGTGCTTGTATTTGTAACTTGCCTGTCTCAATATAAGTCTTTGTGCTGTTTTTCGTTCAAGGCTCTTGTTCATTCTTGCCGCTCTAGTCGGCGAAAGCCGCACATCAGACGGCCACCCCCTTTGTCACCTGTGCCCTGTAGATTCGGTGGGGTTTGTTGGCTCTCTTGAGTCGACTCCCCATATCTTCTGGCAGTGCACCCTAAATTAAGGAAACGGGTGACACTGGCACAAAACACCACCTTTTGGCGTTTCAGGGACGAAGCCCCTTAAGAACTTCGGGATGTCGGCGTCTCCTGTCGTCGTCGCCGCCTCAAGTAGTCACTGTACTAAAACACCGGGACACTCGTTTTCTAACGCCTCGCGCTAGAACGTTTCATCTACGTAGGCAAAAACGCGTACTAAAAGAACTCACTGGGACACTCGTTTTCCAAAGCCTCGCACTAGAACGCTTCGGGCTTCAAAGACACGAGACTTACACCAAAGCTGTATACCGGTACCACCAACGGTTTCATCTCCGCGAGCAAAAGCACCAGGCCACCAAGAATGCACTCATACTCTGCATGCTTCTCCCCTCCTAAGGTTTCCTGTGAGTGAAGATGGCCCGGGATTGTTCATTTTTTTTCGCCGTTAGCGGTATTGTTCAGGGCGTGTCAACGGCCAGCGACAGCCGCTCACACCAAATAGTTTGATGAATAACGCAATAAGAACCTAGTAAAACGCAATATAAACGGAGTGGTACTGCAAGTAGTAGTAGTAAAACTTTTATTTGAGGAAGGGCGGGCTAAAGCCACTTAAAGGGGAAAATGGGATATGAAGGAGGGGATTACACGGGTTGCTTCAGCTCCAGGCACTTTTTCTTCTACTTACTGACAGTTCGGAGGCTTCGCCGGGGCGTCCTTCGTCAGACTACTCGCGACAGACCACTTTTGGTTGCAAATTTGCCTATTTCGTGTAATAAAGACTTATCCAGTGCGGCATGTGCTTCTTGGTGTATGGTGTTTAGATCAATGTGTCGAATGGTGTCTGAACAATGCGCATTGAAGAATGGGCATACACATATTAAGTGGTGAAGGCCTGCTTTGGTGTTCGTGTTAGAGTAGGGACAATGTGGGGGTGAAGGTGTTGTGGGGCCCTTTATCCCCTTCTGAATGATATGTGGGGTGTAAGCTGCATTGGCGCAAAGCTTGTTGATGAATACTTCTTCGGCTCTTGTTAATGAGGGCATGTTAGCGAGATAACCAGGTGGTGTCACTTGTTCGTACCCGCATTTCTTGCGCTTCTTGAGTCGCTTGATGATTAGGGCAGGTGAAGTAGCCGAGGTATCCAGCGGAGGTGTAACGTTAAGACTCTCCTGCGCCGCTGCGTGAGCGGCCTGGTTTCCTGGGCTGGCCTCTTCATAACCCGGTGTCCAGTCGATTCGGATGTTCACTTTGCGGCTCTTGAGTAGTTCTTTAAGCAGTAATATGGAGTTAATAAGTGGGTTGAGTGAAAGGGGTTTTCGTAGTTCTCGGATTGCTGCGAATGAATCTGTCAAGATGCGCACGTTGGGCGGTGGTTTAAAGTCGAGTTGGTAGCAGATGCGGTTAATCGCGCTGTTTATGGCGTGCAGTTCCCTTTCTAATGCGGTTCCATCGTTTTGGTTGAAGGATATTTGCCCGTTAAAAGATGGATTTTCGGGACACGTCCATGCTGCACCGCTATGTGTGGGAGTCACGCTTGTATCGGTGAAGATATCAATTTCATTTGGCAGTTTGGACGCCATCAGGTAGTGAACACGTTGAGATCTGGTTGCTGGAAGAGCCCGTGGGATCGGCTTGCTGAGTTGGCTTTCGATGTTGTCTGATATCGACCAGGGTGCAAGGGGGATGGGTAGCTTAAAGGAGCCATAAAGAGAAAACACAAGTTTGGTTCATTCAAAAGATTGCCTCGTTAGAATCATACTGACACCACTTTTAACGTAAACTTCGCTCAAATAAGCTACATAATTAGGAAAAAAGGGAATGGCCATGCGACCCACCTGCTCATTTTCCGCAACAGAACCTATGATGTCATTCGAGCCAGCTCTGCGATTGGCGGAGGCAGGCACAAGCAGACGCAAATTAGGTAGAGCTTAGAAGCTAGCCGAACGAGCGATTTGCGCTTAAATTTAGGGCACATTCTTTACAAAGCAATAAGAATGGTGTGACAATCAGTGGAAGTTACGAAAGCACATGTAAACATAGGAGTACTGATGCGTACTGCTATTCGTACTGCGCGCACTAGCTTGGTTTAGCTGCACAGCACTACGGGGCTTGGGGTTGTCTCAGACGACACTGGCCGATTGACGCAAGCCACGGTGTCTTACGTGACTATATTTGTCGAGCGAGCACTGTTTCAGGAAACGATTATTTTCTCCCAGAACAAAAACAAGCCAGGTTTAAATACGTTCAAAAACAAACCAAAGGCTTGCCACGGTAAGGTGGCGCCATCTAGGTTCGGGTAACGTAAAGAAACGTGTGAACGCACAAGCACCGCTGTACAGGGTGGAGACACCCTTTGAACGGTCCCGTGCCGCCGCAATTGGGCCAACGTGCACAACGCGTTGTTCTTTTCGTTTCCCACGGGACCTAGCAATGCGAAACAGATAACATGATTCAAACTTAGCCAGTAAACCGCGTTGTGGCGATAATTTTAGCGCGGTTTTGACACAATGACTTGCTTCGGCGGCGAGCGAGCGACCCAAAATGGCGGCGCCAGCGTATACGTGTCTCTACCCTGTACGGCGGATGCGTGAATGAAGGTATTCTAGGCTACAGAGCGGTCGGTTCTTGTGATGTCATTGCAGACCCCGAAAACAAACGATTTAGCGGGAAGATCGAAATTTTAACTTAAATTGATTAATTTCTCAGCATCGTTTGTATCTGGACAAGCGCTGGGGGCACTAAAAACACGAAATCTTTCGAATAAAAACTTGCATTTTCTCTTCATGGCTCCTTTAACTGTTGGTGTGGGTTTTTGTTCGTCCCATGCCGTAAGGAGCAATCCTTGGTGGGTGATACCTCATTTGCGGTCTGCTTGGTCTTTTGTTTATTTAATTACAGTAACGATGGGAGGAAGTGCCACTGCCTGCTCAAGGGCTGCCTTTTTTGTGTATTGGGAGGCCGGTTATGGTACGCAGTGTGGTTCTGTGGAGCACCTGAATATTTTTCGTGCTGGTCTTATTCAACTCATAGACAGGGGCTCCGTATGCTAGAGTGCCAGTTGCGACCGCACGTGCCATGGTTAGGCAGGCTTTTTGACTCGCCCCTCCGTATTTGTGGGAGAGGCGGTCTATCAATTATAGAATTGGCTTCCATTTTCGTCTCACCTCTGTGATCCATATCTTAGTGCGGTTGCAGCTGGCTAGCGGGAGGCCGAGTAGCCGTACGTGCCCACGTTTCATTTGTATCTCCGTGTCGCCTATATGCAGCAGGTCATCTCCTATGAAGTGAGGTTTGTTCGTGCTTGAAACCATGAGCACTCAGTCTTTTCAGCGGCGAGTTCAATACCTAGTTGTGGTAGGCATCGGCGTATATAGCAAATCTGACCGACGTTCCTTGTTCAAGACTTTTAGCCAATTTCGCCATGACTATGTTGAAGAGGACCGGTGCAGGGATGTATCCCTGTGGCACTTCCTTGTCGTTGTAATAGGTGTTAGGTGTCCATCCGGGAAGCTTGCTGTTGAGTTGTAAGTGGCGGTTGTGAAGGAAGTTTCTAATCCATATTTGCGCTTTTTTGCTGGGAAAGGCTTGAGCTAGTTCATTCAGAATATTGACCTGATTGACTCTGCCGAACGCCTTTCTAAGGTCCGCAGTTAAGACGTAGTCGGGACGTCGGGAAGTTTCTTTTCCTGATTACCCCACTCCTCTCTGTAACGCCTGTACGGAATTGAGAGTAAATAAATAAAATGAAATCTCGCCTGTGTCCCACGAGTGGTTTACGAGCACCAGTAGTTGGTCCAAGTGAGCTTCATCGAGGTTTCGTATGTGCTGCCAGGTAACCCCTTCGTGTCCCGGGGCCGATCTCGCCTTACCCTGTCTGATTGCAGTGCGGAGCTCTGCCATCGTGAATTGGCAGTCCAGTGATGAATCTTCATTATCAATGTCAATGGTGGGGAGGTAGATACTAGGTTAACTACTAGCATTTGGGAAAAGCGCCGAGATAATCTCTTGTTCCACCGTCTCGGGATCCTTGTGTAGTGTAAGCGTTGAGAATAACGGGATGTGCTGCTTTCCTTTTCCCGCCATTCCTCTGTAAATTTTCCAGAGTTTCGACAGGCCGCGCTCATTTCCTAAACTCGAACATAGCTCTTGCCAGTGGTCGATGGCAAGCTGTCGCTGGTACTCTTGAATTAGCTTGTATTGCCGCCGTAACCTCACGAGATCGCAATGGCGTTTTCCCATTTGTCTGTATTTGCGCGTGAGGTGTTTGGCATGCTGTCACAAATTGGCCAAATTATTGTCCATGGTCGGTGTGTCAGTCGAGCAGGTGACCTCTTCATTCGAGGCTCGCGAAGCATTTTGAATGCGCTCAACAAGAGCATGAAAATCGGTGGCTGGGTCAGAGATTTGGACTAAGAAAAACAGCGGAAACGACGGGACGAAGAAAGATAAGACTAAACCACAGGCGCTGACGAACAACTGAGCGCTTTATTGCAGCAGAAAACGTATATATAGAAAAAGGAAAACAACAGAAGGACCGATAAAGACCTAGGAGATATCATATCGGAAAAACACGATGTCTCGTAAAAGCATGATCCGCCACGTGCCGAAACAAAGTCTAATGTTCAAGATAGGTACAGCATTTCCTCTTCCGGGAGTGAAACTGATGGCTCACTAATGCAAGCTCCCCCTTTCTTCTTGATCTTGAACGCCTCAAAGATTTCCCGCTCTCTTCGTCCAGGATACCGCGCGAGAATCACGCAGTCATGGAAGAGGGGGGCGCAGCCGCAGGAAACGCAATGCGTTGCCAAGGTGGTACTTGATGACGTCCTTACATTGTTGGCATGCTCCCTCAGGCGATCATTGAGGCAGCGGCCTGTCTGCCCGATGTAAGTGCGGCCACACGGTGACAATGGAATTTCGTATACGACGTTTTCCACACATTCAATATAGCGTGTCATGTGATTTTTCACGCTTGTGCTTGCCTTCGGTGTTTCAGCGTTGACCCGCTTGCACAATCGGCCCAGTTTTTTAGGTGCAGAGAATACGAGCCGAACATCTGCTTTGCTTACAATCTTCTTGAGGGCATGGCTGACACCGTGGACGTACGGAATCACCGCTGTTTTTTGTCGCTCCTTCTGAGGGCTCTTTTCTGGAACTCTTGAGGAAAGCGCACGCAACAACCTCGACGCTAAAGCGCACACAAGGTCACTTCAAGGTCATTGTCAGTGAACGAGGCGCATGGCAGCACTCCATAGGTCCCTACCTCCAGCGGTCCCTCTCTGTATTGACAGTAGACGACCCGTTCCTCGTCAGAAGCCCGAGAGAAGTTGACGCCTTCCTCAGCACCCTTGGCAATAAGAGGGTTGGAGCCTTCTCGGTGGACGTGAAGGACCTATATTACTCTTTACCTCAAGGCCCGATTTGCGAAGCAGTGAGTGATACCATCGACAAGCACGGCGTAGTCCGTTTTCAGAATTCATGTGGCACCACCGTTTCCGCCTTTCTTGAACTGTTGAGGTTCTCCAGAAGGAAGGCGTCTGTATTGTATCGTTCCTGGCTCCCGTATTGAGCGATTTGTTGCTTGCCAGCGTGGACAGGCAGTTGCAGAGTGTCATTCCTCAACATCGTGTTTTCAAGACATTTCGCTTTGTTGACGATTTCCTGGTGATGTTTGAGGTTGACAAAAAGACGATCAATGAAGAGGCCCAAGATATTTTTGGTACGTTTGAGTCCCACCTGGAGCCTTTTGTACTAACCATAGAATTAGCCTCTGACAGCCAGCTGAGGTTCCTGGACCTTGCGTTGACGTTCAGTAATGAGCACACGTGCTGGGATAATGCGCCTAGGTCCCAAAAGGGCCTTTTACCGTTCAGTTCGGCGCACAGCAAGCTTGTCAAGAGGGGAGTTGCCATGGGGGTTCTCACAAAGGTCCTGTCCCCATCAGGTACAACATAGTTTCGACGCCCAGGCCCGCCTCCTGAACTCTGCCGGCTACCCACTCACCTGCAATCCAGTTATCTTGTCGAACAATTATTCAATACCTATGGTTAACCAATGTTCATTCCTGGGTGTTGTTCTCGATACTAATTTGAAGTACACTGACCATATTGCCCATGTAAAACGGAAAGCCGCCTTCGGCATTCGCATCCTGTTAAAGGCCCGCCCATTCTTTAAAACGCCCACACTAATCTCACTTTACTTTGCTTTTGTTCACAGTCATTTCTTGTACTGCGCCGCATCTTGGGGCAATACATACCCTACCCACTTACTTCCTTTACAACATCTGCAGAACCAAGCTATTCGGATCATCACTTTCAGTCCATACCGAACCAACGCTTCATTGTTACTTACAGAATATCGTATACTCACGGTCTCAAATCTCGTGAAATTCAGCCTCCTTGTTTACCTGTTCAAATCTGTGCATGACCTGTGTTTATTTAGCATATTCAACCGCGATTCACTAAAAAATTTGAATTCCACTAGGTTCGCTTCGACTGGCAACCTACTCCTACCTAAAATCCGCACCAATTATGGCAAGCTGAATACTACTTTTGTGGCTGTAAATAACTGGAATTCTCTCCCGACAGAAACAAAACAATCGCTATCTTTAACAAGCTTTAAGAAAAATCTCCGGGCATATTTACTCAACCTCAATGAATAATTTGCTTAACTTGTTGGACCCTATGTTTTTACGCTATATTTTCATTGCACTCCTGACCTGTTTATTACTTTACTATTTTTGCGACATTGTTTTCAACGATCTTTGTTAAATTTCGCACAGTGCACATATAACATCCATAAAAAGCTCTTTGAGTTGTATTTCGCACTAACGCATTACATCTTCTTTTCACTGCTGACTTTGCTGCAGAATTGAACTTTTTATTTTCTATCTGTAATAGGAGGTCCCCCTCCAGCCTCGTGCTCTGGGACCTCCTTCTGTATATTTTGTTATGTAAATATGTTTACGGCAAATAAATTTCTTCTTCTTCTTCTTCTTCTTCTTCTTCTTCTTCTTCTTCTTCTTCTTCTTCTTCTTCTTCTTCTACCCGAGTGACCTTGTGTGCGCTTTAGCGTCGAGGTTGTTGCGTGCGCTTTCCTCAAGAGTTCCAGAAAAGAGCCCTCAGAAGGAGCGACAAAAAACAGCGGTGATTCCGTACGTCCACGGTGTCAGCCATGCCCTCAAGAAGATTGTAAGCAAAGCAGATGTTCGGCTCGTATTCTCTGCACCTAAAAAACTGGGCCGATTGTGCAAGCGGGTCAACGCTGAAACACCGAAGGCAAGCACAAGCGTGAAAAATCACATGACACGCTATATTGAATGTGTGGAAAACGTCGTATACGAAATTCCATTGTCACCGTGTGGCCGCACTTACATCGGGCAGACAGGCCGCTGCCTCAATGATCGCCTGAGGGAGCATGCCAACAATGTAAGGACGTCATCAAGTACCACCTTGGCAACGCATTGCGTTTCCTGCGGCTGCGCCCCCCTCTTCCATGACTGCGTGATTCTCGCGCGGTATCCTGGACGAAGAGAGCGGGAAATCTTTGAGGCGTTCAAGATCAAGAAGAAAGGGGGAGCTTGCATTAGTGAGCCATCAGTTTCACTCCCGGAAGAGGAAATGCTGTACCTATCTTGAACATTAGACTTTGTTTCGGCACGTGGCGGATCATGCTTTTACGAGACATCGTGTTTTTCCGATATGATATCTCCTAGGTCTTTATCGGTCCTTCTGTTGTTTTCCTTTTTCTATATATATGTTTTCTGCTGCAATAAAGCGCTCAGTTGTTCGTCAGCGCCTTTGGTTTAGTCTTACCTTTCTTCGTCCCGTCGTTTGCGCTGTTTTTCTTAGTCTAAACAATGTACCAACTGGCCCATCAGCATACCCTTCAGAGATTTGGTTGAGGCTGTCACGAAGGGTCATCCAGTTCGGGTCATCCAGTTCGTTAATTTCAGAGTTTTGGTCGTTCTTAGTCGTTTCCCACGAAGGAAATATATTATGGGGAAGTGGTCGCTACCCCAAGTTGTGTCAGAAAGTTTCCATGCGTTTACGATTCCAAGAGAGGCAAATGTGAGATCCGGTGTGGTATCTTTTTGGGAGGCGTGCAGCCCTATTCTTGTGGTTACGCGGAGATCGTTCGCGAGCGTGAGGTTATTCATTTCCATCACATCTTCCAGAAGTTTTCCTCTGATGTCCGTCGTTGCGTATCCCCACGTTGTGGTTTTTGCATTGAAATCGCCTCCAATGATGACTGGTATGTTTGGATATTGATGAGTTAGTTGGGTGACCCACAGGAACGATGAATTGCGAGCGGAGCCGGTTTTGGGTCTGTGATAAGCCGAAGCAACAATTATTTACTTCCCCTCTGGGAGCCTGCTTCGAACCACTGTGGTCTCGGGGTGCTGGGACGTGAGTCCTGGAAGTTTGATTTGATTGCACGCAATTCCTTTCTTGACGAGGATTACTGAGTACTCAGGTGTCCCGGTCGCGGAGTGTCCAGGTTGGCTTGGTTTGCATGTGATTGCGGGGTCCGAGTATGTTATATACCCACTAATCGAAGGTATGGTGCGTGGTTCTTGTGGGAGAATGAAAAGGAGCTTGAGCTGCTGAATCTTTTGTAGCAGTATGGGCGAATTTTGTAAATAGCTCCGGCAGTTCCATTGTAGTATCACGGTTTTTGGCATCATTAATTTCTGGAATTACTGCGTGGTGGAACTTTGCGTGGTGGTTCTTGAATTGGGTCCTGTTGAGGTAATTGGTTAGTGATTCGTTGCATCATGGCCGTTGTCTGTGATGTATGGCTTTCAAGAAGAGCGCGAATTTTGCCAATGCCTTCTAGACTGGCTGCACGTTCCTTCTGGAGATCGGATAACTGAAAGCAGTTGCACGAGTTTTGGGACGTGGGCGTACGTTTGATGCTTGGGCTACGGCAGCGTCTAGTCAAGTTGTTGGGTCTGGAGGACTGCATGTGGGGTGGGGCGTTGGATGTGTTTTCTCTGTGAATGCCTTCTTGAGTTCTTGATTCTCTTTTCTCAAATTTTCAAGTTCTTTGCGCATAGAAGCCAACTGGGCGAGAATGCTCGCGTTGACTGCTTCGGCTGACGTCAATGGTTGACGGTCTTGTTTAGCGGTTCCGTTGGGTGTTGTTATGTAAGTCTCGATGGCGTGGTTTGCTGAGTGCGCCACTCTGTCGGCCCATGAAATGCCCTGAGCCGCGTTCTTACTCGGCGTATTGGAGGGCGTTGGAATGCAACTGGGGCATTGCGGGCTAACTGCTATGTGGCCAATCTCCTTACATGCAGCACAGTAGACTGTTGGGCCACATTCCTGTGTTTCGTAATGGCTTCTGCCGCATTTGCGGCAGACGGTGTTGTGCGGACAATATTTTGCCATGTGCCCAGTGCGGTGGCAGTTGTAGCACACCATGCGTTTTGGGGGATAATCAGCTACTTTTACTATTGCCATATAATATTTGACAACCTGTGGGAGTGTTGGGGAGTCAAAGGTAACGACCGCCCTATTTGTCTTGCCAATTCTCTGCACATTGAGGACTTCAGCCTGTTCGCAGCGCAGCCATTTCCGGATTTCTTCATTCGACTCATTAGGTTCAATATCGATGACTCCATGTGTCGTGATGGGACGGTGATAGGAACTCTTGATCTCGACAGGAATCGTGGTTAAGTTGCCGTTTTGCCTTGCTTGTATGGTTGTTATTTGAGCTATTCGCTTAGCATGTTCGTTGTCGTCTACCGTGATGTGTATGCAGTTCCCTGCTCCATCATATCCGTGGGAAGCTATTTCTGATAGGTATCTTTGGGGTGCCGTGATGCCAATGAGATGTGCGAACGAGCTTTTCGGTATGTCGCGGATGTTAATTTTAGTAAGTGGTTTAGTAAGTTTAGTAAGTAAGATCGCGAACCTTCCACTGCGCCGCCGTTGCCCACGAGGCTGACAGCACTGACAGTCTGACTAGCCACCTCGGCACCCCAGACGGAAGCTCCGAATTTTCAGCACGCGCAGAAGGGTCTCGCCAGGCAATGCTGGCGGCTCCATGCTCCTCACACCTCATATTCCAGCCACCCTACCTGTTTAGCTAACCGTATGGCTTCTATTTTGTCTCGAAGCCAAAGTCAACAAAAAAGTAAGCTGGCTAGAACAGAAGGTGTGAAATGCGCGGAGCAGCGCCCTTGCAGCGCCGAGGTCCCATTTCGCGGGCCTAGCTGCCTCTAGGGGAGCATTGGGCTTCCTCGGTAAAAGGCGCGCTTATTCGCTAGAGGTGTGCACGGGCTCGGGCTTACCCGAAAGCCCGGGCTCGGGCCACCCGACTTATTTTTCACCCGGGCCCGGGCCGGACTCGGGCCGAAATGTAAATGCTTCGGACGGGCCGGGCCGTCCTGACGGCCCGGGCAGGCCCGGCACAGTGAAGCAATACTTAGGTTTTCTATGATATCACAGAAATTACATGTTGCTGACGCGGTAAAAGCACGGGTCAGGTTTCTTTTTACATTCCACGGGACTTATCGTTAGGCCCTGAGGCACATGTGGGCGTATGGCAAGCCGGTAAGTGTGAGAGATCTGCAACTGCATGTCTTGGGATGAACTGAGCAACACATGCGGCTCAGCGACACACCGCCTAGGGAAGTACAGCGAATGTCAATTCAGGGTGACTAGTTTCCACCTCTAAGTTCGGGCGAAAACAAATTTTCAAGATGGAACACTTTGAACTGCAAACACTGCTAGAGAAACCTGCGTCTCCATCTGTTTTCTGTAGCAGTGCCCTATTCAGAGTTGCGTTTCCTTCTCTGGGCCAACAAAAGTGAAGCTGTCAAAGACTGAGGTGACAATTCAACTTTAGTTTTGCTCTTTGCTTCGGCGGGAAAACATCGTGGCGAGCGTAGCTGGTGGTAGGAGGTGACCTGTGCCCTCGGGCGTCGTGGCCGGCAGACGAAGACGAAAGGAAAAGCGCAACAGGGGAGTAGGGTGGTTTAAATGCGCCAACAGCCGCTTAAACAGTAACACTTGGTATGATTGAAACTTTATAGATAAGCGATATGAGTCGGTATAGAACGCAGTGAAGTGGCAACGATAAAATGTGCATAAATGCACGTGTGTACTTTGCGTCTCGAAAAAAAGAAGGGACCGAGTCCGACCGCTCTATATACTCTTGAGAAAAAGAAAAGTATACGGACGAAACAACAAAGCAAGTACACACCCTGTTTAAACAAACACGAACCGGCTGGTCCCCTGGCATACAGGTTCCATTTCTGGATAGCAATCGCAACAATCAGGTTCGAATGCCCAACGTGCCAGTCTATTTTTAATTGCTTGTTTTAATTCATTTATGGCACATTATGAAATTCTACACAAAATGCCGGGTGGTTTTGTTCCCTTTAGGTGAACTCCAGCTCTTTTTTTTACTTTTCAGTGGTTTGGGCCGTTTCGGTTTCGGCTACTTTTCTTGAATATTTTTCAATATTACCATGACTTTGTCCGTGGTTGGGGGGTTTTTGGTTCATCTTTTTTTTTTTTAGGTTGGGCGGTTCGGTCACCTTTATGTCGGTTTCAATTCTTTCCTATGTAGCTGAGCGAAGGACAGCTGCGGTAGGGATATGTGCATGATTGTTATGTTTAATTGGGGTTGTTTTGCCCGTTTAATGTTTGTTTTGCCTGTTATCATTTCCCTTACGATGCATTTTACCGCCTTTAGGTAGTTTTCGCTTCCCAGCGTTCCCTAATCAGGCGCGGGCCCCTACGGTATTTGGGTTGGAAACACGCACCCGGGCCGGGCCGGGCCCGGGCCATAAGATTAAGGTCTTGGGCCGGGCCGGGCCGGCCCGTCGGCCTTCTTCGTCGGGTCGGGCCGGGCCTACTGCGATAAGCACCGGGCCCGGGCTGGGCTCGGGCCCAGATTTTCGGCCCGTGCGCAGATCTAGTATTCGCCCCGAGATCGAACACAGTCGGCCCCTGGCGGCGGCGGGACGAACCGCTCCTAGTGTGAATGGCGCTCTCGCGTCGTCTGCTCGTTCACGTTGCGCGTGGCGCAAGACTCGTGCTGCACGCGATAAAACAACCAATACGTGTACTTGTTTGGCAGTAAGTAATGACATAGTTACCTCTGCTTGCGCATTTCCTCTAGACGCAGTAATCAGCGGTCGTTGCGGGCGGGTTAAGGCGCTGGTTTAATTTCACAAAACATCTTCGCCGTGGTGAAACGTGTTATACGTGTGAAACGTGCTATAAACATTGCTTCGACACATTGCACTTTTCTTATTGATGAGTGCAGTCGTCTGCCGTATCGGGGACGTCAAATGGTGCTTTTTGAAGGTGGCGTGGTGGTTATTTAAAGTATAAAAGTTTAATACATGAAACGGGTAAGAAGCGACAAGACCTGTGCATACCCGTGCATTTGCCGCACCCTTGTAAAATTGCGCTGTGTCCTTATAGAAAAAAAAAAAAAAACAAAAACAATTACACGGCACACGACCCGTGCGCTATCGCCCATACATTACCCGGGACGTATTTTACACCCGCAAGCACCTGTGTGATCGAATTCTCCCCGTACCTTTTCGAAAATAAATAACATTTTTGGACAGTCGTTGCTTATACTGTGTTGCTAATTTTACGTATTATTTAAAATACGTTTCTGTGGATGTGCAAGAGTATTTGGGGGGATTTCTCGGTAAAATTAAGCAGTTTTGAGTTTGTGCCTGTCCTGTGGCATTTCGTGCGTCATTTTTATATATCCCATTTTCAAATCCCGACATGGATCAGCTTGTCCAGAAATGTGTTTTACTCAGCATAACCAAATGCCTAATATAGTCACGTCTTTACCTCTTAAGGTGGACCTTATGTTTAAAGAGGCGGAAAAATCGCGGAATATAATGCACGTTGTTGCCCACATGTGTGGAGGGTGTGTGCCATGACTCGCTGGATTTATTTATTATTCCCACAATGCTCGCCTTCAATACAATTCTGAAAAACGCGAGCCGCGATTCCTAGATAATCTCGGGCAAAAATGGGGTTAATCAGTTCTGAAAATACCGGCGTCTACTCGTTGAAGTACTGCTTTTTCATCGCTACGGAACACGACGCCGAGCGTACTTTCAATTGCAAGTAATACCTCTTCTCGCTGCGCTTGGAACATTGGCAGAACACCCCCCCCCCCTTCTAAAAAAGAAAAAAAAAAACGAAATGCGCAGAAAACGTTATCCGTGCCTTTTTAGCCAGTCCTCAAGAATTAAATGCCAAGACAAAAGCGAAGTTCAGTTTACAACACAAATTAGTTACCAGGAACCCGTTGCGCTGTTTCGTAACGAGAAATAAAAAGGGAACGTTTTACAACATCTGCAACACGGCAACTTCATCGTCATCTTTATGGTTCGTAAGCGAAATTACGCAAGAATGGGAACACATCCCGCTGTTCTAGGCACCTGGTAGATTTTAAAAGGAACACAAATGGTCAACAGTGCACGCGTAACAGAAAGTCTTGTGTTCAATGTGAGGTGCCAGAAGCTTGGTTTACACACTGTAAACCTGCTTGTCACTTTGCAAGTCTATCTAAACATGAAAGGTTGATTGCACTGCGCGCGTTAGCAATTTAATTCGCAAGTTCACTTGCGACGAGAGCCTTAAATAAGCGATCCGACACCGTTATTCATCAAACCTGCCTTCAGAGTCGCTAAAATTTCATTTAACTAAAGCTGCACGCAAAAAACCCGTTAGAACGACTGCATTTATATTTCTGCGCTGGTTGGAATTCAGTAATTTGATGTTGCCCTTCGAACACAAAAAAAAAATATTGTAAGCTCTTTGAAAAGATGTCGGGGCAGTTAAGTGGTGTTACCATTTTATGGCATCCCAAAAATGCAAGATCCTTATGAAAATTTCTGTCCAGTCAAAAGACAGTCTACGTCCCGGGGGCAACACACTGCATTGGAATTTGGCCACCGCCGACTTTCTGTGTCCTCCAAGCGTCATGTTACCAGTGAAAGCGACTGAAACTGCTGTTGTAAACTGAATTGCGGAGATTGAGGCTTCCGTATTTGTTCCTATATATGATGTTATTGAAGGCTCAAAGGTCTGGAAAGATACGAGCCACGGCGTACAAGTTTACTGTAATTATTGCGGCCGTTCTAAGGTTCCCGATGGGTCGCCGCTTTTTTGGCGTAGTAATGAAAACTTATTGCCGAACGTTGAGGAACCGAACTACAGCACACCACTCTTGTCTGCGCCTTTCGTGCGCATATACGGCGCGAGAAAGGCACGAAGCGCGCCCACAGTGTGCATTCTCCCGAGCCGATCAGCGGAGCATCCACACTAGCGGCGCGACGCTGTCGCCACCTACATGTCGATCTCGCGGCGAATCCCTAGGGGCCTTAAGGCGCGGTAAGCAGAGATGCAGGTAGGGTGGCCCTGTTATTTTGCACTTTTACCGTGACGACAAATTTCGTCAGGAGAGCAACGGAGCTTGATTTTACTTTCGAAAATGCAAAAAAAAAATGTCTTCCGTCGCCTGCGTATGCCTGAAGACATTAGAGAGTTTTAGCAGTCCGTATGCTCCGGCCGTTCCGTTCGTTACGTTGCTACCGGGTTTACCGGGACCCGACTGCGCATGCGCCATTTGTTCGTACGCGGCCGGCGTCTCTCCCGGCGCTCTGCTTCCGTGTTACCGTATCCGGAGCCCGCAACCGGCTTGCGTTGCTCTGGTCGGCTCGGGTGTTGGGAACTTTAGGCTTAGCGTCCTGGCGAATATTTGATCGCCGCTATCTGTGCAACTGCGAATGACAATCCGTAACACAACTTTTCACCACACTATCATCCCCTTTCTCGCATGTGAAACTTTATTTGGGCTACAACTGCCGTTTGAGCGATCGGTTACCGAGACATCTGCGTAGCCTGTTTCGATGCTTCCGCGCAGGTATCCCCATCTCTCGGCCGCTCGGCGCACCGCGCGCCGCGGCATCCACGGCCGGTCAGCATAGGCTTGCATCGCGGCAGATATCCGATCGCCGCTTTTAAAATAAGCCATGAGAACAATCCCTAGCACAATTTTTCACCACACTAACACCTACTTTCTCGCAGGTGGAACTTCGTTTTAGCGATCAGATTGATTCGGAAGAGCAGCGACAAGCGGTTGCTACCGTGGTCTGCGCCGGTTCGAGCCGCTGAGTGTGCCGAGCTGGCAGGCGCGACCGGCGTGTGCGCGGACTGTTTCCGATGCAGAAAACGCTTCACGATTGCCTGCTTTATCCATTTCTTGCGTACAAACGCGCGGAATCTACAAATTCAGCTCAGCGATCGTCGTAGTTGACCATGGAGCAAAAACAGTGGGCGGAGCGGCGCCGACGAGGCATCGCACACCCGCATCGGGCCATGTGTCTCAAATTCACGCGTACGACTAGTCGTGGTGACAGTCGTAACGATCAGTCGCATACGAATCGCGTGTACCAATCGTACATGTGCCTAGCGCTTCAATCGGGCAAGGCCAAGGTCATTCCTCCACGTGAACGGCGCGCGACCATGTCGTCACCTGCGCTCGCTCTGGTGCCGTCGCCGCCGCCGCAGCCCCTGCCTCACAATGCGTCCGGCCGAGTGCGATTTATTTTAGATTTGCAATGCTTTAGGGGACACTGCGTTGTTTATTTACGTACTTTTAGCGTGTGGATTTTCGCAACAACTCGGCTAATCAGCCGTCACACGGAACGAACGGTACGACGCTACGGAGTGCTAAAACACGTTTTCCGTCTCGCTACACGGAAAGAACCCGGTACGTGCGCGCGCATGCGCAGTCGGGTCCCGGTAAACCCGGTAGCAACGTAACGAACGGAACGGCCGGAGCATACGGACTGCTAAAACTCTCTATTGCCCAGACGTTCGGTAAGTCAGCAGCAATGGGGTATTGAGAGAAGTTGACAAAACGAGGGCCGGGCACAACACCCGTCAGCGATAGCCTAATGGACACCCTGGTTGAAGGCGACGGGTGGAGCAATCGAGCTCAAGCATCGCCTGGCTCGAGCCCTAGGCAGTTCGGGTCAGGACCGTTTAGTGATGCCCGCAGCCGCGCAGTACAGCGTGGTCCTGAGTGCGCGCCACCAGCGACTGCCTCAATACCCGCCACCGCAAGCTAGCTACGTCGTCATTGACCGCGGACGCGGGAGGATAGTGGTTTACGACTAAGGGCACCACTGGCCTCTGTTCTTCACCGGCGCCTTTTCGCGCAAAACCGACCCCATCGTCGTTTGCAGACACCAAGTGCAGCATCGAACTAAACAGCGTCGCGGTACTGTGTCTGCGTGGCTTCGTGTACTGTTTGTGTCGCCCGTGAAGTGCTGCGTCCAGTGAGCCTTCATCAAGTCTTGTTCCGAGTAAAATGCTTGAATTACGTCGGCTGCGGCGTTCTCGATCTGTATCTTCCGCGTCACGTACTTGCAGACATGTGATTTGTTGGCCTTCGTCCGGAACTAACTCCGAAATGACAAAAGATAAGTTATTTTCATTTTCAAGCGAAGCTTTAAATATGTAGTCTTTGTACTTATCCGGTAGGACGAAATCATGTTGTATTGCAGGGAAGGAGTACGGATTTCAACAGCTCTTGCTTCGGTTTTCGTATTGCACAGCGCAATGGGCTTGCGGATCGCGCAGTGCAGACACGTGTGGGACGAGCATCAAATCTCGCCAGTCGGTGGATGGTTACCAATAGTATCTCATAGCACTGATAGTTAAGGCCAGGGCCTTACTGATTGTACTGCGGCAGCGCCGGAAACCCCACCACAACGCCCACAACCTTATTTTGTCTGACGAGAGCATTACTGAAGGGATTAGTAATGCTTTTAGGGGCGCAGCCCCTTCGGAGCTCGGGCTGTCGGCGTCTGCTGTCGTCGTCGTCTCATGTATATAAAGTCACGGTACTGTACAACCAAGATACTCGTTTTCCAACACAGTTTGGACAGAGTTTGCTTGGCAACAGCTGCTGTGTTCCCTAGCACGGAAGTCACGCCCTTCGCCCCCTGCGTATCCGCTCAACGTGATGGGGAACGCCGACGTTCCAGATTTTGTTGCGACAGCCTTGCAGCGTGGCCCCACGTTTTGCGTCCATCCAAGCCTGGACAAAAATGAACTGCTCTGTTTGGTTAGAAGCGTCGGCTCGAGGGCAAACGCCCAAGACGTCAACAGGTGCGTCAGCGAAGGCGTCGACATCCTCTGACTGTGAGGACCAACGAAGCAGTTCGCTCCAAATGTGTGGTAAAAGCCTCGAGGGAAGCCCAATCAAAAGTTGGTGCAGTCCTGCAAAGAGGGAAGTTTTGTGGTGGTACCTGCCGCTATCTACAGCCAGAAGCCAAAGTTTGCTATACAAGGCAACTTTAAAGCTGCCCTCAACGTTCGTCCACGTGAAGTGAAGAAAGAGGCCATGAAACTTTGTGAGGATATGGGGCTCCTAAAGTTGGAAGACTCCGTGAAAAACAGCTGTGCCCTCAGTCTGAATGTGTTCTCAGCGCGAAGACTCACAAGGCCGAGTGTCCCTTTAGGGCCATTGTGTCGGAGCGAGGTACCTGGCAACGCTGCCTTGGCAGTTATCTACAGAAGTCCCTTTCCGTGCTGGCTGTAGAGGATTCATTTCTCGTTCGCAGACCGCAAGATGTGTCGGACTTCTTGAAGGCTGAGGACCTCAACAAGACCAGGGCGTTCTCGGTAAACATACGAAATCTCGCTACCACACGAACCAATTTTTGAAGTGGTTCAAGAAGCAATAGATTCTTTCGGTCCGACCAGGTTTCAAAATTTCTGCGGGGTGAGCGTTGAAGGCTTTCTTCAGTTGCTGACTTTTTATCTGCGGTCTACGTATGTTCTTTACGAAGGCGACCTGTACATACAGAGGAAGGGTGTATGCATAGGCTCCTGTCTAGCTCCGGTCCTCATTGACCTGCTGCTAGCACACCTGGATAGAAAACTGCTTGAAGTTCTGCAGGAGACCGCAGTTTTTAGGGTGTTCCGGTCCGTTGATGATTTTTTTAATCATCTTCCAGGCACCCCGAAGGCACAATCCACAGGAAGTTGAAAAACTTCAACATTTTTTCGACAGTGTATTGCGACTTCGACGTCACAAGGGAAGAGCCCGAGGGTGAGAAGCTACAATTCATCGACCTTTGTTTTCAACTAAGCCCTGATCACTTGTGTTGGACATATGCCCCGCGTTACAAGAAGAACCTGCTCAAGTACTCATCAGCTCATTCCAAGGTTGTGAAGCGGGCGGTCGCCACGTCCGTTATGAAGAATGCACTGGCCCGGTCTTGCGGACACACCGTTCAGACCAGTTTCACCGCGCAAGTCCAGCGCCTTTCAGCTGCTGTATTCCCAGATCAGCTTCTCAGCAGCATAGCCAGCAAACTTTTGAGCGACACGAGGAAGACTGCCACACCGGAAACGCCGCCACAAAGCCGCAAGAAAAAAAGCTGTAATTCCATACATTCATGGCGTCAGCCACAAGCTCAAAAAATAGTGGGTTGGTCGGGTGTGTAGCTGCTGTTCTCTGCCCCAACAAGCTGGGCGGGCTCTGCATAAGAGTGACTATTGAGCAAGCAGCGGAGAAAGGATGCCAGATAAATCACACCAAGCCCTACGTCGAATGCCAGAAAGCAGTGGTCCACGAGATCCCCTTATTGGTGCCTTGTGGCAAGTCGTACGTCGGACAAACCGGCGTTGCATCAACGACAGGTTAAGAGAGCATGCCAACACACTGAAGACCGGTACGGGCAGCATGCTTGCTCAACACGTCAAGGCTTGCCGATGTACACCACAGTTCGGGAAATGCAGTATCTTACGAAGATACAAGGGCCAGCGCACGTGCGAAAACTGCGAAGCGTTTGCGATACACAAGAATCGAACCTCGTGTGTTAGCACCTTCAGTAGCACTCCTGGAAAAAGAAATATCATACTTGTCAAGATAGCGTCTTCCATTGAATGTAACATTTCCTCAGTTTACAAGTAACCTAATTCGTTCACAGATTATGCGCACGCGGCTACTCTTCGATAACATTTTGCCTATATATATTCTTTTCTTTGTTTTCAAATAACCTGTTGTTAGTCAGCGCTCGTGTCGTCTTTTCTGCCCTTTGTCCCGTGCATCGCGCTGTTTCATTAAATGATGTACCAACTTGCCCAACTACCAACCCTGCTGCTTTACAGCATGCACAGTTTGGGAGGGGTGTGTCTGTGGTTTTTGTAGAGGCGAAGTAGAGCTGGCGTGAGCTGAGTGTTTGTCTGTGCTTGTCGGAGGGTTACCTGTTGTTGCTGGGTCAGTCTTGGGTGAGGTGACGGCAAAAAGCCCCTTATTGGATAAATAGGCCTTGAGCGTGAGGGTAGCAGGATTAGGGTTCTGGCCTTGGTCACTGATGTCAGGCACCCGAAGAGGTGTTTCGCGGGCGAGCAGAGCAGCTCCTTCATTCCACAATATACCAGTGTGCCCAGGGATCCAGTGCATCCAACTGGTCCTTTTATAGCATAAAAAAGGGCTATCGCGTTTGGATGGTGTTGCGACGTTGTCATCCCACCGCTGACAACCCGTTGCTGCATCCGGGAAGGCCGACCCGAGCCAAGCTCCGTCGCCTCCGACATACGTTTGGTAGCGTCGTGAAGCGACCGGCCAGCAAATGTTGCTGCCTCGAAGAAGACCAGAAGGCGAAGGCTAACTTAACTTGTTTACTTCATAGCGAGAGATGACCGAAGCCAAAGAACAATGCCCGGACGGGCGAGGTTACAGTACATGACTTGAGCAGAGTGACAGCATTGATTCACTGCTCTAACAGGAATGAACTACAGCGCTTGGGGGGGTCTTATTTATACCGAAAGCGCCAACGGTCAAAACAAGCGTTCCCTCTAGATTGTGCGCCCGACACCAACGGCACAGACACACACAACACTCTTTCCAGAGTTCGTGAGCAGTCCGTAGTAGCGGCGCACGCTGAGTCCGAGAGAGGGGAGAGAGGAGGTCTCCGCAGCGGACGCGGGGCTTCCGTGTCCGTCGGACAGGTTTCTGCGTGTTGCATCGGCACGCCACCGAAGTTTGATCGCGCCGATAGCGAGCAGCCTACGATCCAGACACGTCGCAGCTTGTTTGAATTGTCGGCTGCAAGTGTGAGTCACCGACAGGGTAAGCTGCTTGAAAGGCGCACGTAGTGGAGGCTTCGCCGCACAGCCGAGGTGTATTGATTGAAGCACATCGGCGGGTTGATTCGTAACAATGGCTGGTGTTTTGGCCCAAAATAATTCATGCTTTTTTGAATTGGTATAAATATTGGTGATTCTATTAGGGTCGAATTGATGAGCTGCTGCAAAGGCTATGGCAAGAATGTCTGCCTCCTCCACTGTGTGGCAGCTGCGGAGATCAGTGTTCGCTTCTCCTTTGGTGGTCACGTAGGCAATCGCACATATGTTGGCTCTCTTAGCAGCGTCGGTGAAAACATGATTATTGTCCGGTTCCCTTTCGACCTTTTTGCAAAAATAGCTGGCTCGGATTTTTCAGCGAGTGGGCTTTTTTTCGGCATCCATATGCTATGGAATTAGGGCTACGTGTAGGTGCTGCAGAACTTTTTGTGGAATTGGGGTTTCGTCGCATCGGTTGCTCCGGCTTGGGTTATATCCAAATTCACTCATGATGAGGCATCCTGCTTGCGTGGATTCAGGTCGGCGTAACTGATCATATATGTTAACTGAGATGACTCCTTCAACCTTGTAAACCGTTCCCGTAGCATCGATGTCCTCTTATTGCTAGTGTTGATGGGGAGACCTAATGCTAATTTCGTGGCTTTCTTGATGAATGTGTTAAGCCAATTTTCAAGAGTTTTAGTAAGATTAACATAGGGTATTTGGTATCGGATGCTAGTGGTGCGTGCGTCTCGTAGTTTGATAAGGTCTGCTTCCTTCAAGCCCCGGTTTTTGTTAGCGACCCTTCTCATCGTGTGGAGGGTTTGCTCCCCTTGCTTGAGTATGTGGTTGACCGCTTTGTGTCCATCTCCATCTGCTTGCATATAAGGCCCAAGAATTTTGATGCTGGGTTGCGGTTCGATCGGTTTGCCTTGATGTGTGAGCCGCACCGAGGGCGGTTTCCATCGTTGGTTATGTACAAGAAGTTCTGTCTTTTCGGCGGAACATTCAAGTATAATACTTATTCACTCGAGAAGACCCGACGCCGTGCTACCGTTCGGAACGCCTTGAACTTTTATTTCTTCTTCCGATTAAGCACGAGCGCGCGTACAAACCCCCGCGCTTCTTGCTTCTCTTCTTACAAGTGACCGCGCACGCGCACTCCCGAGTGATCGAGAATCAACATCCTCCCGCGGCCGCGGTTGACTCCAAAAGGCAGAGTCGCTGAATGGCGCGTCGGATTCGCTGTCCGTTAGGTAGGAGAATTTCGTGGGAGCGCTGGACGCCATCTCTTCCCGGAAATGACTGGACCACACGGCCGATGACCAGGTCCCCTAAGTGAAGTTTTGGCGGGAACGTTGACGTGCCTTGATGCGCTGATCGAAGCAGCAGCAGATATTCTTCCACCTGCTCCATAGTCGACGTACCGCTTCCTCTCTGTGCTTACTCTTGGCACGTCGGCGGCGTACATCGGGTGCAGCGGACGTTGGCATGGTGCACTCTGTCTCCCGTTTGACGACTGTGTGTTCAGGGAGGAAATAAGCTGTGTCCCCGGGGACCGTGGGTTGCAGCACTCGCTCTGCATGATCTTCCTGGCAGTACTCGCCGATGGCGCCGTCGTACTCTCCCGGAAGATTCGGGTGATGTTCACAGTTTTGTAGCTGCCGTCCAAGTCTTCCCTTCGCTACAACCCGGTTAGTGCTGGACATTAAGCCTGGTGCTTCGATAATTCATTCATTCATTTTTATTTCCTTAAGGACCCCACTGGGGGGTATTACATAAGGGGTGGCAATACGTGCTGGCCGTCTTCTTTGTGGAGTCCACTCCGAAACTTCACAAACGCAGCGTCGTCTTCGACTTCAGTCTTCTCAGGCGTGTCGGTTATCCCTCTGGCGTCCAACCCCAACATTTCTGAGGGATCGCTTGGTTCCGGTCCTGGGCAACTTTCGCCTTGTCTTTCAATACAGGCCAAAAACAAGGTCACAGTGCTGCTGCTCCTGACCAGGGTGTAATCGGTACCTGAGTATTGTCCTTGCAGAACCCAGCCGAACCCTGTATCAACGGCGCAAAGGCTGTCACTGAAGCGCTCGATGCGCCCGCTGACGAGTTTCCAATAGTTGTCCGAACCCACTAACACGCTTATAGTCGGCGTTTGTGTGTGCCCTTCTTCGGGTTCGTCGGAAACGAGTAAATTGCGGTCGCGAAGCAGATTTCCGAGTTCAGTTTTCAAGGGTGGACCGTCTATCGTGCAGACCTCTGGCACTTCAAGAGCATCGAGCGTGACGGGACACGAATGGAAGCGGCTGCGTAAGGTGATCGCCACCTTCCGGCACTGGTACGATGTCGGGCGGTGCGAGCTGCCAAACGTAAATACGGCCAAGCCTTCCATTTAGAACCAGGTATAGGGCCACCTGATGACATAGATCACTGCGCACGAAAGTTCGTTGGCTCCCAGTGTCGAGGAGTAGCTGGACCAAGACCGGCCTACCGCATTCTCCGTATGCCCACACTGTGGCAGTTTGGAGCAGCACCGACGAGGAGCAAATGCTGCTGGCAGGAGTTGTTGTCACGTTACGATCTCGTTCTGCAAGTTGTTCACGATCGGCGTCTCTATTACGGCGAGAAGCAGTCTGGCAGGTGGTCCCCAATTGTTCCCAAAGGTCGCAAAGGACGGTTACGTGCCGTCTCGAACAAGTCTCACACTTGAGTTTCGCGCTAGTACGGCAGTTGCGCGCCACGTGCCCTTGCCTCCCGCATCTAAAACAGCAGCTGTTTCTTGAAAGGCGCCGTCGCTTTTCCGCCACTGTTAAAGGGGCCCTAAATAGGCTTCCGAAGGTCGCCATTTCAATCGCGCAATCGCTAGAGTACCCCTTCACGACAACGTGTACCAAATATTACACCTCTGCGTAAAGCAGGGGCCGCACAAACACGAAAAAAAGATTTCACTTTCTCCCCTGGCTCACCAACCATACCTTGCCGCCACACTTGCGCGCTCTGACGCAGTTCTTTCCGGCTCTGACGCGCCTCTATGACGCACGAGACACTGCCCAGTGCGGCGCCGCGAACGCGAACCACAGCGACAGCGCTCACCGTGCAACCGGAATCTGGTGGGCGGAGCATGCGCGTCGAGTGCTAAAAAAAAAGCGCGCGGAGGGCTTGGCTCAGCCAATGACTGCACATACATCAAGGAGGGTGATGGATTGCCCTGTTTCTCTCGGTGGTCTTGCGCCGGGTCGATGACGTCGCGGCTTCCACAGTGCTTCGGAGGAGCTACTAGAGGAGGAGAGCCCCAGGCCTTATGGGTGGCCCCTTTTAATGAGCGATAACTCGGCTAATACTTAACGAATTTAAACAATTTTTGCGGGATGACGTTCCTTGGATAGTACTCCAGTGACTGCGCACGCAAAATCGTAACATTCGGCAGCCTATTTAGGGCCTCTTTAAGACGGCCCGGCAGTCCCTTGCATTATGGCCCTGACTACCACACAGGTAGCACGTCAGCTTTCCTCCCGGCGACAAATTTGTTGAAGTCGATACCCAGGCGGCACAGAAAGTGTGTCCCAAGACCGGCCCGTCTATGGCGGCGCTTTCTGGCATGTCCATCCGGCCAGCATCCAGGTTCTGGCAGCCACTGATCATACCATGAGCGGCCATCATTCGGCAACCAGCGCTTCGGTATTTCTCCGGCCGCCCGTGTTCAGACGCACAACGGCAGCTGCCCGGCTGCCAGATATTCAGTTGCCTTTCGGATGCCGATGTTGAGAAAGAAATCGGCCGGAGTACGGCTTTAGGGCATCCGTTTTTCCTTCGTGAAGCGGTGTTCAGCCGAAGCACGGCAAGCGACCGGCCACAGGATATCCGTATTCTTGTGGCAGTTGGTGTTCGAAAGGAGACCGGCCGTAGCGCGGCTGCCGCGCATCCGCTCTTTCAACGGTGAACCGCGCGTCCGGCGGCAGAATATTCGTTTT
Source organism: Haemaphysalis longicornis (assembly GCF_048455015.1). NCBI lineage: Eukaryota > Metazoa > Arthropoda > Arachnida > Ixodida > Ixodidae > Haemaphysalis > Haemaphysalis longicornis. The sequence goes on along the minus strand of NW_027526401.1, from coordinate 1,025,231 downwards.
CTTCGGGCAGCCGGTGTTATAAAGGAGACAGGCCGACTTACTGCCTCAGAATGTACGTTTTTCATTTGGTTAGCGGTCCTCGGCCGAATTACGGCAAGCGAACGGCCGCAGAATTTTCGGCAACCGGTGTTCAAGAGGAGACCGGCCTTCGTAAGGTATCAGGTTATACATCATTATGCGATCAACGGCGCGCGTCTGGGCGCCGAGAATTCATGCACAGACGTGTTTGGAAGGAGACCGACCGGTTTTTCCCTGGGTGAAGAAAGAGCCGTTAGGGAGTCGAATGGCGCAGACACGTTTTTCATCCGCTCGGTGTATCTACGTTTTAAATGAACGAACTGCGTTTGTCAAACAGTAATGAGTGTGCTAGGTGAAAGGGCAAGGTGCAAGGACTCACTGGACATTACCAGGGAAACGTTTAGGCCATCGAAATGCCATTTATTGCCACAAGAAGACTTTGCCACACCGACGGGTGAGCTAAGCCTCGCCAGTCATAGCCGCTACAACGCCTCGCCCGTCGGCTTCGCCGACGCATCAGCTCGAGGCTATTCGCCCCTGAAGAAATGGAGACCATTGGAGACGTTGACCCGGCAGTGATGTCCGACCCGAGATGGCGGTGGTTCACCAAAATAAGTTGCCTTAAAGGGTGCTGAGCAAGCGGCCACCACGCAGGAGCTCAACCGGCGCCATGTCAAGGACTCCCCATCAAAGAAAGGCAAGGGCGCGCAAAAGCGCAAGTTTCCTGCTATTCTTCTCACAATAATACTGCGAAAACCAATGTGCACTATATTGTTTGTGATAAACGTAGAAGAGGCTAAGCTCGTGCATTGGTAGGCTCAACTTCGTGCTCTGCACTATGTTGCTTCATGGGATTTTATGACTGCCTATTTAGAAACAAGTGTTATTTTGAATTTGCCATAACAACAGAGCCTTGTGAATGACGAAGCCTGGATGTTAATTTAGTTGCGGTGTTTGAAATTTAGATTAGATACACTTGGGATATGACACTTTTGGTTAAACATAATGGCCAGCATCCTAGCAAACACGGATTTCGTCGGGTTTGTCTTGCTCAACGCAGCTTGTTGAGTTCACGCACGATTTGGCTCTAGCAATAGGTAAGCTTAAAGTAGCGGCAAAAAAGCATTTGACGGTGTTTCATATCACCTTCTTGTTAGTACATTCCGGGCAATAAACTGAATGAATCGGTTATTGCATGGATAGCCGTGTATATCTCTCTAAGACAGCAGCTGGTCGCTCTCAATTAATGGTTGTTCGTCCGGATATGTTCCCGCGACCTGAGGAATTCCCCAAGGCTCAGTTGCGGGCCCTCTTTTGTTTGTGTGGCCTCAAATCTTTGTTAAAAATGTTCGCGAATGACTGTGTAATTTACAGGACTATAGCGAATGAACGTGATTCAAAATACTTGCAGCATGATTCAAATTAATAACATCGTGGTGTGCTGATTCAGAAAAGTCGTTGAATCTTAAAAAGTGTGTTAACGTCAACTTTACAAGAAAACCTTCATTCCCATTGAATGCGTATACAGTAAATTACACTGCTTTAAGAACGGCCGGGGAATATAAATAACGAGGAGTTTATTTAACGAGTTGTTAGAGAAATAGGCACGTTCACAACATAAAAGTTACGGCTGCACGTGTTTTGGCTTTCCGAGATAAAATTTCAGCGAACCTCCACCTAACTTAAAAGAACAACCGTATTTCACTCATTTGCGCTCAATGTAGGAGTACGCATGTGTTTTCTGGGATCCCTACAGCAAAGAGCTGGTTGGTACGCTCGAAAACATACAGAATAGGGCAGTGCGATTCGTATTAGGTATTGGCACTGTCAACTTAGGATGAGGGAAAGTAAAAGTAAACTTAAATGGTCAGACGGGAAAGATCATAGACAAAACCTCAGGTTGGAATTTTTCGTAATACTATCTATCATTCGAAACCTGGAAAAGAAGGGGAGAAGTATATCCAAGCGCCATTCTACGCATCACAAAGTGGGACCACTAGCTTAAAGCAAATTATTGACTTTCCTTTAACTATGACGCCTTGCGAGATTCATGTTATCTTAGATCAATACGAGAGTGTAATTATCTTCCACGTATGATTGTACCAAATGTTTATAATGACGATTTTCACCGTGCTTTGTGGAAATATTTTGTTATTTGGTTTCATGTTTGCTGCTTAGTGTTATGTATCTCCCTGCTGTAATGCATGCAAAGGCAAGCAGGTATCAAATAAATAAATAAATAAATAAATAAATAAATAAATAAATAAATAAATAAATAAATAAATAAATAAATAAATAAATATAGAAAAAGTAAGTAAACTTGCGGAGCGGCAAGTTCGCCTCCGACGGGTTGAGAACCTTGCGCATTCAAACTTGACCAATGAAATATGTATTATTTTATTCATTGCAATATGCAAGGTTTGCTATATGAATACTACCATTGCTATGTTATTGGTTTTAAAAAATTATGAAACTCTAGTCTTACGCCTTTCCTTGCGAGAACACAGAGGGATACAACTGCAGCCACCAGAAGCAAGGCGTCATTCGCAACGCGTCTAGAATTTTTTTTACCGTAGTACGACATTAGAGGAAAATTAAGTTCTTTTGGGCTTATTAACTGGTGTGCACGTAACTCATGAAAACAACATAAAAATAGATTGAAATGAAAGCACTTGTTCGATCTCTCCTAAGATCAGCCCTGTGAAAGATCTTTAGAAAAGTTGATCAAGTAGAAACTTTCCTTGCAAGAAAAATGAACCTATACTGGACATACTTTTTGTGTGAAGGAAATTATATTGAATGCTCCTCACTTTTTCTGGAGTACCAAAACACTTCGTAAAGGCATTCGTGCCGGTTTTATATACAACAAAACTGGTCAAGCAACTGTTGTAAAAATAATTGATTTAGTCAGAGCATGAAAGTACACAGGAAGATTATCCTAAATGAAATTGACTTAAAGCGGCACTTTCATCTTTGTGAAATTCAACAGCCTTCCATCCCCCCCTCTCCTTCCCCGTTTATTGCAGGTAAGCCACCCCACAGAAGATATCAGGACATGGACAATACATCGATCCCAGATCTACAAAGAATTGAATATTTTCTGTATTCGACAGTAAAAGAGGCACAGCAATTAAAGGAACGACGATTTGTGAGCACTATTTAATAAATGAATTTTGGTGACAACTGACGCTGATAATTAAGCAAGGCTGCGCTGAAAGCTGGACGGCTGGTGGTTGCGCGCGGGCTCACTTTGATGTGGCTGCATTACACACAAAATGCTGGGTTTGTGCAGCTGCACACCGCGAGTGAGACATCTGCTTGCGCGACATGCAGTGACCGGCCTCAGTACAGTTAACGTCATGTGGCTGAACTCCAATGCCCGTAGCACGGCCGTATTTCCGGCAGCTTTACTCCGGCTGGAGTCCGACGACCGCATCTCGGCTGTCATCCGGTGGCCGTATTTCGGCCGTACACGGGTGGCTTTGGAACGGCCGGAGCACTACGGCTGGAATGTGGCCGTATGAACGTTAGCCAGTCGACTGGCCGACGGACACTGGCCGTTAGACAGCCATGGGAGTACGGCAGTATACGGCCAAAAGGCCCACATTTGGACATGGGCCGGACATGGCTGCCGTAAAAAGGCCGTACAGAACATTACCGGCCAAAGTACACCGGCTTGATTTAGGCCGAACAGTCCTGTGCTGCCTGGGTACAGAGCCTGCTGACAAGGCCAAGGCGGACGTCAAGTGAGGAGAGGAGGTTCTCGGCTGCTGCGGGATTGAAGGCATCTTCGAGTCAGAGTTCGATCGAAAAGCTCTACTTTCCTCTCTGCTCTCCACCTGAACCTTCATGAACGCCATGATGGCCTTGACTTGCTCTTCTCGAGACGTTTGCTCAACGTTGCCGTTGGCGGTCTCCTTCATGCGCTGACGGTAGAGAATCGCCAGGTCTTCAGATAACAAGCGCATGAGGACTCTGTTCAGGATCAGCGCGTACTCGGAAGCTGGAACGCCAAGGCTCCCAAGACAGCCAGTCCTGAATTGTACCTGCTCGTACAGGTCTCGGAGGCGTGCCACTTGCGTCGACGATTCAATCGGTGCGATGGCGAGTAGGCTATCTACGTGGTCGTCCACGAGAAGTTCTGTGCGTCCAAACCGGTCGGTGAGAATCTTCACAGCCTGACGGTAATTGGCGTCGTTTAGGCGAATCCATTTAACGGCACGTTTTGCGTCTCCGGTAAGGTAAGACCTTAAATACTTGCATTTCTCTATGTCGGGTAAGTCGGGGTGATTATGAATGGTTGCTTCAAAATGATCCCAAAAGCCCTGCCATTCGCGTGGCTCGCCAGAAAAGTGGGGGACTTGCGGCGTCGGCAGGACAACCCGCGATGTCAATGGACGAGAGCCCGGCGACGTGCGACGGCGGGTTCGGATGGGCTGCAGGGCGAACGCCTTCGAGCACCATGCTGTGTGGTTGAACGGGTTGTGGTTCCCCTGCAGTTACTCCGCCGGAAGCTCTCGGGCCGGGCGCCCGCAGCTCATTCAAGGCCGAGCGCAGGCGACTGATCGCATGGCATATGTTTTCTTGGTTTTCTATCACTCAGGCAATATCCTGGTTGAACTCATCGCCTTCGAGTGCTTCCCCGATCTTGTCATCAAGTTCTTTGAGTGAGCGTTCTTTACTTATCAGCTGGTCTATGGCCTCTTGCAGTACATGCGGAGACGGCGAGGGGCTTTCGTAGAGCTCGGTGGCTGTCTTGAGCAGCCTCGTGACGGCTCCACAGAGAGCGCCTCGCTGACGGCGGAGCTTGTCCACCGGTCAGGACACGATGCCGGTCTTCTCCCGGGTTTCATGGTGCCAGAAATATTAACTCGAGAAGACCCGACGCCGTGCTACCGTTCGGAACACCTTGAACTTTTATTTCTTCTTCCGATTAAGCACGAGCGCGCGTACAAACCTCCGCGCTTCTCTCTTCTCTTCTTACAAGTGACCGCGCACACGCACTCCCCAGCGATCGAGAATCAACAATACTCTCTGCGGATTCCTCTACCGCGTTTAGTGCGTTTTGAAGGTTGTTCTGAATTTGGACTTGGTTGCCTGCATTAGTCAAGATTGCGATGCCGTCGGTGTACAGAAAATATTTAATATCAGGAACTGCGGTGAGTGCTCTATGAATTTTTAGCATCACCAAGAGTTAAAGAGTGTTGGCAAAAGGACCGATCCTTGAGGAATGCCTCTTTGGGGAAGAGAAATAGAGCACGATCTGTACTGGCCGAGTATGTGATATCTGGTTAGCAGTGGGGGGAGGCGCGTCACCAAATATAAAGTACTACTGAATTAGCAGCACTCCTAGGCAACCCTAACCAGCAACGAGGAGCCTGCTGTTCAAGGAGAACCAGCCGACGAAGCTTGTATGCCTCAGACCCCCAGAATAATACAAATTCAAACTCCAAAATAGGGCGAACATGCATTCTTCCTTCTATAGCTGAGAATCAGCAACATGCGAACTGCACGACGCGCGTGCACCGTCAACGGCAACGAGTGCTATATGTCAACTCCCATCATGCTGGCTGGCGTATAGAATCCAGATATACTAAGGCGAAAGCTTTACACAGTAAAACTTCGTTTATTCGGCCACCGTTAATTCAAAAATTCGGATAATTCGGCGTTCCTACTCCCTGCTTTCGAAAATGTACATTGCCCTATGGCCGCGGACCTTCGTTATTTCGGCGCAAATTTACGCGCGCACCGCTTAATATGGACCAACCACCAGATTGTCACCGCAGTGCCCTATTCTTTCGGCCGTTTTGCTGTCAGGAACAAGCGAAGCACACGATGATGATGATGTAAAATTTTATTGTCGTCTCTGTTCAGACGGAGTCACTGCTTGGGAGTGGCAGTGTCCTCATCCCTTCAGAAGATGGTCAGGTACCCATGGGCCCTGGTGGTGTCTTCCACCAGCTGGGCGACTATACTGTTTGGACGTCGGGTTGGGAGCCAAGCAGCGCGGCCTCCCGTTGCTCGTGTCTTGTAATGCGTCCCCGAACGGGGCACCTTGAGCAATCTTGGTGACGGTACTGGCGATACCGCGGACCCCGAGCCCCCAAACATAAGCTGGATCCAACCGTGGCGATGTGTTTATAGGTGGAGGGTTAGAAACCACGAACGGTGGCCGTCGGAGCCCAGGTCAAGCTCCGGCGGATGGGCTCCCTGTCTGTTCACCAGGCAGGGAGCTCCGGGACCTCTTTGACTACCAGGGTAAGGTCAAAGAAGAAAGTACCCCCGTCTCCCCGCTTTTATACTATGCTATATGGCATTTTCAAACCCCCCCCCCCCTCAAACGTGATCGGTCCCTGAAAAGGGGCCGCACCGAAGTTTCATTCCCACCCCTTCCAACAACTGTCTTTTAAACACCCGTGAATAACTATGCTCGTTTCCTTGTGATAGAGTCAGCTGACTCAGCAAGACCTGTCGCTTCCCTGTCTGTATTCCTGGTTTCAAAATTCCTGCAGAACACAATAGGTGGAAAGTATCAAGCTAAAAAGCTTAGGACGGGAGAAATCCTTGTAGAACTCCATGCCGAACAACAAGCCCGCACTCTTCTTGAACAAACCCGCATCCATGATCTGGACATCACGGTCACACCCCACCGGAGCCTCAACAGCTCCCAGGGTGTGATTTCTGAGGAAGATCTTCTTACGGAAACAGATGCCGACTTGCTTGAAGGTTTAAAGAATCAGGGCGTCACAGCTGTGCGCCGCATCACGATGCGCAGGGATGATACCATAATCCCCACGAAACATATTATCCTGACCTTTAACCGTTCCTCACTTCCTGAACATATCAACGCAGGCTTCATTCGATGCTCCATTCGTCCTTACATTCCGAACCCGCGCCGCTGCTTCCAGTGCCAGCGGTTCGGGCACAGTACAACCTCTTGCAGCGGCAAAACAACGTGTGCGAAATGCGCCGCGCAGGACCACCCCACCGACAACTGTAATTCTGACATCCTCACTTGTGCAAACTGCAGGGGCCCACATGCGGCCTACTCCAGGAAATGCGAAAAGTTCCAAATAGAAAAGAAAATAATCAATCTCAAGGTAACAGAAAACATCACTTTCCCAGAGGCGCGGAAGAGGTTCGCCTCTTTCCCTCTGGGGAGGTACGCCGACGCAGCTCGCCGGGGGGCAGAGCGGCGTCTGGTTTCCACAGGGACCCAGTTCAGCGAGTCTGACCTGGTCCCTCCCCCCCCCCTGGGTTGCCTCTGGCAGCCCAACCCGCCACCACGCCGCTTGCTGAGGCAGCAGCGGTTGTGGTGGCAACGTCTTCCGTCGGGACCGGTGCCGCTCCCGCCTCTGTCTCCCCATCCTCCAGTGCGTTGGAGGGTACCGAGGTGATGGACACCACGGGCCCCACACCGGCTCCCACCGCCACCGCACCGCCCGTGCCACCTCTGGCGCCCCGGACGCCCTAGGCGGTGGCGGCTCAAACGTAGGGCTCCCGAGGGGGGCCAAGTCCGGGGGGCCCAGTCCGTCGGGCACCCCTCGGACATCCGACGACGAGATGGATGTCGGGCCATTCCTGCCTGCAACGCAGCGCAAGGAGCGGCCACCGACTTCCAAGCCTACAGACAGGCCCAAAAGGCCCAATCCCAGAGTAACAGCCCCGAAAGACGGCACATGAACACACACACACACTCCAGTCATTCTTAAATGTAAATAATGGGAACAGACAACATCATTCAATGGAACTGTAGAGGCCTTATCAACAATCTAGATGATGTGTATGAGATACTTCATTCACATCAGCCAAGTCTCATGTGTCTTCAGGAAACACACCTAAATAGTAAACATACTAACTTCTTGAATAGCTACTTCGTTTTTCGAAAAGACAGGCACACTTGCACTTATTCTTCAGGTGGTGTGGCCATAGTAGCCCGAAAATCCTTAGCCTGTCACACCATCCACCTAAACACCATGCTTGAAGCTGTCGCGATTCGAACAATTATTTATGATAGGTTAATAACGGTATGCTCCCTCTACATCCCTCCGGATTACCAACTATCGAACACTGATTTTGAGGCCCTGATAGATCAACTACCTGAACCGTACTTAGTCTTAGGCGACCTCAATGCACATAATTCAATCTGGGGCTCTTCCCGCACAGATGCCCGAGGTCGCCTAATTGAAAAATTTCTAACATCATCGGGAGCATGCCTTTTTAACAAAAACCAAGCTACATATTATAACATAGGACAAAACAGTTATTCACATCTTGACTTGGCTCTTGGCTCTGCAGTTCTTTTCCATTTCTTGAGTGACATGTGGACACAAACCTATATAGTAGTGACCACTTCCCCACCAAATTGACATACATAGGCATAGGCACAAACACTTCCCCCTCTCATAAAAGGTTCAATGAGGGAAGAGCAAACTGGAGTACATTCACAGAAAGATCTAAACTGCACTACACATCCATAAAACACCTACACGTAGAAGAGGCGACCCAACTGCTCACGGCGCACATCCTCGACGCCGCCGCAAAGTCCATTCCCCAGGCCTCCGGTGCCCCATGCAACCCAAGGAGGCCCTGGTGGAACGAGGACTGCAGGCGAGCGCGAGTGGCCCAGAACAAGGCGTGGGGTGTCGTTCGCCGGTACCCCACGTCGGCTAACTTTGATTTGATTGTTGTGTTTAACGCGCCGACGCAACGCAGGCGATGAGGCGCGCCGTAGTGGAGGGCTCCGGATTAATTTTGACCACCTGGGGATCTTCAACGTGCGCCGAAATCTCGAACACACGGGCGTTTTTGCTTTTCGCCTCCATCAGAAAAGCGGCCGCCGCGGCCGGGACGTCGGCTAACTTAATTTCTTTTAAAGGAGCAAAGGCCTTGGGAAAGCGCCTGCGCCGTGAGGCAAAACGGAATAGTTGGCGCTCCTTCATAACATCCGTAAATTCATACACAGACACACGCAAGGTATGGACACGAATACGTAAACTTAAAGGACAACATACACATAGCCTGCCGGTCAGCACGACTGGGGACACACTAGAAGATCAGGCTAGCACACTTGCACAACACTTTCAACACGTGTCAAGCTCTGCACACTACACAAACACTTTCCTGAAACATAAAGCCTCTTGTGAAAAGAAGTCCCTACGTGACAACAACAAATCACAGACTTCTTACAACTCCCTGTTTTCACTACATGAGCTGAGGGCTGCTCTAAGCACGTGTAAACCCTCAGCTCCAGGCCCAGACAACATTACATATACAATGATACAGCATTTACACACAGACACTCTTGTAACACTCCTTCACCTTTACAACAAGATATTTCTTTCGGGGCACATTCCAAAGTCTTGGAGGGAGGCCATAGTTGTAGCATTCTTGAAAGAAGGGAAGGACCCTTCCTCTCCTGCTAGCTATCGACCCATTGCCCTGACCAGCTGCCTGTGCAAGCTTCTCGAGAAGATGATAAATCGCAGGCTCGTGTACTTCCTTGAGTACAACGGTCTTCTCGAGAGCTGCCAGGCAGGCTTCAGGGCGGGGCGATCAACGAACGATCAACTCGTAGCTCTTGAAACATATATAAAGGATGCCTTTGTGCATAAGCAATTTTGTCTTACGGTGTTTTTCGACATAGAGAAAGCCTATGACACCGCTTGGCGGTACGGTATCCTCAGTGACCTAAAGTCAACCGGTGTTGCGGGCAACATGTTGAACATCCTTTGTAGTTATATGTCGGAGAGAACCTTTCGCGTCAGAGTTGGTTGTGCACTGTCAAATGTTCACGTGCAAGAAAATGGCGTGCCGCAAGCTGGAGTGTTGAGCTGCACCCTCTTCATAGTAAAAATGAACTCTCTTGGAAAGGCACTGCCACCTACAATCTCTTATTCTATGTATGTAGATGACGTGCAGATATCCTTTAAATCGTGTAACCTGTCCATCTGCGAACGTCAAGTCCAGCTCGGCGTCAAGAAACTTGCCGGCTGGGCTGACAAGAATGGCTTTAATCTTAATCCCACGAAGAGCTCTTGTGTTCTGTTCTCCAGGAGGCGTGGCGTCCACTCGGACCCAGACATCACTCTTGCGAATGTGCCAATTCCTGTGAACAAGGAGCACAAGTTTTTAGGTATTTTATTCGACGAAAAACTTACATTCATCCCACATATCAGACAGCTCAAATGCAAATGCTTAAAAACAATGAACATTCTTAAGGTCCTCTCACATCAATCTTATCGGGCCGACAAACAACTTCTGCTGCGCCTGTACACAGCGTTGGTGGGGTCTCGGCTGGACTACGGCAGTGTCGTGTATGGGTCGGCTACAAAAACAGCACTGAAAATGCTCGACCCAGTGCTGCATCTTGGCCTTCGCCTCTCATGTGGCGCATTCCGCACTAGCCCTGTTGAAAGTCTTTATGTCGAGTGCGACAAATGGTACCTAGGGCATCAGCGGGAGTATGTTGACCTGTTGTATGCATCCAAGATCGTGTCTCTGACCAACCATCCTTTTAATCCCATCATGAACGATACATCAAATTTACAACTCTTTTTAAACAGGCCATCTATTCCCTTACCGTTCTCTCTCAGAGTTAGGGAGGAGGCTTCTGCACTCAATGTCCTCCTTTCAGACACGCACAAGACACCCATTCATAATTTCATCGCACCATGGCATCTTCGTCCTGTAACATGCGACCTGTCATTCACTCTTGTAGAAAAAAATAGGGTACCCAGGAATGCAATTCTGCAGCACTTCCTGTTCCTGCAGGACAAGTACAGGTGCGCAGAATTCTATAGCGACGCGTCCAAAACTGGTTCTACTGTCTCTTGTGCAGCGCACGGACCAAATTGTAGAGTTATCAAAACAATGAATTTTCACAGCAGTATTTACACGGCAGAAGCGTATGGCATTTTACTCGTGTCAAATCACATCCTCGAACATAAAATTCCAAAGTCCATCGTCTACACAGATTCTCTAAGCGTTGTGCAGGCATTGTCATCAGGAAGGTCGTCAAAAAACTATGTAATCAATGTTCTTTTAAAGGTCATAATGACTGCATATGCTTCAGATTTAGAAATAACCATATGCTGGGTACCAGGTTTTAAAAACGTGTTTTGCTAGGTCTGATGGTCACTTTACTGCAATTTTAATGACATTTCCTGTACTGCATCAAGATTTTATATTTTGGTGTATAACATACCAAAGATACGATTACAAGGAATGCCCAAGAGGGGAAGGAATTAATTCAGACATGCTGGAGCTGTGAACCTATGTCTATGTAGGTACACGTGTGTTTCAGATGTCGCACCAATCAAAATGCGGCTGCCGTAATCGGGAATCAAACTCGCGTGCCAGAGAAACACCTCCGCTTAACAACCACTGCAGGTGAAGTATTTCAACGCGCGTACATACTCGTTAATGCGGATCAAAAATTTCAGCAATACCAACTTGTTGCCGAGACAAACACGTGAAGTTGCCAAGAGTCTGGTCATCAAAGGTGATGGTGTCTCTCGTATACGAGCTATTATTACTCCGATGTGGCGTGAACTGCAGGCGGTGAAAGCTAAAATTACGTTCATTTTTAAACTCTTATTTTTTGCGTTTCAGTTCATGACGTGCTTGTACAGACTAGATGCTCCGTGTAATCGCCCGGAATATAATAAACACACTTTCTTCAGCGTCAAAACCGGGCCTGGTCACACACGCGCGGTCCCTCCCCAGGCCAAAAAATAAATTACCGGGCCGGGCCGGGCCGGGCCTGGGCTTGAGATGGCGTGCCCGGGCCGGGCTCGGGCCAGGCTCACTTATGAATGCCCGGCCCGGACCGTGCTCGGGCTAGGTGTTACGGGCCCGGGTCGGGCTCGGGCTTCGCCAAGCAGGCTCGGGCCGGGCTCGGGCCTTAAAATCAGGCCCGTGCAGTGCTCTAATTCTTGCTATTTGCCTGTCAGTTTCAGTAGCCATGTATTGCAGGGTGGGAATGCAGCTTCAGCACTGTTAAGTTTGGGCCCCTCACTTACTGATTAAAACCACCCGGCAACTAGATATCTTTTGATGGGGTTAGCTTGTTTACCTGTATGGTGTTCGATTTCACGCCGGCCGAGCTGACTTGGGCGTGAGGGGCGTAAGGAGAAACCGCGGAGGCTTCTTCGTTATTCGCCGCGCTTTTGTGTTCACCCGACGAGCGGGCCCGGAGATGACGCATGCAAACGCGTCGCTCACTCCATAATAGTTGAAAGCGATGTCTTCGAAGGAGGATTTCCTTGCGTTCATTTGGGAAACCGGTGGAGGGGGATCGTTGACATTAGAAAGTTTTTTTAGCAGTCCGTCCGTTCCGTTCGTTACGTTGTTACCGGGTGGACCGGGACCGGTCTGCGCCTGCGCGCGTGGAAGGGCGAGGAGGAAAGGCGAAGAGTCGAAGACATGGCGAAGGCAGGCCAGTGGAACTAATCCCCCTTCCGTGACGAATGCCCAAGTGCCCAGACGGGTCCCGGTAAACACGCTAGCTACGTACGCGACGGAACGGACGGACTGCTAAAACTCTCTAATTTAACGACCGCGATTACCGCCACGAGAATTCCCGAACCGGACAGGAGCTGGAGGTCAGCCAAGGGGTCAAACATAGGAAGAGGACACCAGACGCTCTGTCTACGACAGATGCACTGCACAAAGCTACTGGGCGAAGTTCCCGTTCGTCACACGTCTGAGCCTGGCGACTTGGCGGCTGGGTTGCGTCAATAGGTAGGCGACCAGGCTTTGTTAGGCGCTCCACGTATCTACAAAGGAAATGAATTTTGGCGGCGTGGGGCACAAACATACGCGTGCACGGTATGGACAATACTTTAAGACGTGTTGCCCGAGAGCCGATTCCCGTCGTTAGGTCTGCTTTTAGTTGGTTGGTTTTCATTTCTGTTATATTTGTGTTGTGCGAAATACCTCCGGGTTTCTGTATGAGAGTGAGAGAGGTGGGTCACGTGGTGACTATTTTGAGCTTTGTCACGGTGGCCAATCAGTGACCTAGTGTGGGCTAATCAATGAGCCATCCTCACCCTCAACTTGTGGCGTCCCTGTTGTGGACGGGGTTTTGGTGGTAAAACCGAGGAGTTTGATGTTTTTGGGAGGAAAGAGAGGGGATTGACCAAGAGAGGGAGAAGAGCGTGGCGACCCCCGCTCGACGCGGGCCTTGCCCGACCTCTTGCATGCATGCGATCATGAGCCTTGAAAGTTGTAAATACGTAGTTTAAACAAAGTGTACATATTGTACATTTTGCGTTTGCTTGGAGTAGGCCGTCGGCCAACGAGCCAGTCGTCATTTCATCGATCATCGTCTTCGATCATCGACTTCGGCGACCGATCGACTCCGGAGTTTAACTAGCACCCTACATGTACATATCCTTCACGGTACAGTACGGAAGCGCCAGCTTAAATGTGTCTGGGGCGGTGCTGTCGCTATTTGTTAAAGGAACGACAAGTCCGCCAACAGACGTAATTTGCCTTCTCACCGGGTGGTCACTGAAACTTTAACCGCCGAGGTGAAGTACGGGGAATGTTGTTGGACGCGAAAGAAAGATGAGCTGAAGATGGAAATCGCGAAGGAGATTGCAGAGGCAAGGAAACCAGTCTACTGATGCCGATACCGCCGCGCACAACAGCCCCCCCTTCGATAAGCGTCCCGCAGCTGCATCTGAGAGGCGAAGCTCTACGATAACGTTGACGCTAGGAGGAACGACGTTGGCCGTCCGCGTCGTTGCCGGCCACTTGGCAGTTCGCTGAACCCGCCGGCGAGTGCTCGAGAACCGTACGCAGGTGAGCGCTCGCCTCGAAGGGTCGAAATTCCCCGGTGGAGACGCCACCCACTTCCGCATCGGAATGGTCCTGTTTACATTTGCACCGTCTCAGTATAGCATTAAGAGGCTCCTCGAGCGAAAATGAGACACAGATTCTCATTGGCCTAACGTCTTCATTGGCTGCGAACATATCATAATCATACTCATGAAAACATTTGGCGGTCAGCTTTCTTTCTTCTCTTTGATAAATATGCCGGAATTTCGCTGAGGGCGACAAGTGCAATGCGGAAGAAGCGCACTCTGTTCTATATTCTGAAAAGAAGGCCTCTTGGCGGGGACTTACATGCTACCCCCCGCCGGTTTACAGCGATTTATTCCTAACTCCAAGTGCATCTGGTAGTCGGGCAACACCATGTAAAACAAACAAGATGGCCGGCGCATGCAGGTCCGCCGAACAACTTTTGCTCGCTCCCGGAACGTCTAATCACGGTATTTCATCGAGCCACGTAGTGCACTCTGCTTCCATGAAAGACCAAATCATATGTACCGGCTTCAAGGACCCCAGCAATGACTGCGCCGAAATTTTCGTTCAGTGGGAGCAGACTATGTCCGCGCACGTGAGGGATCATATCATACTTTAACGGTAGTGTCTATTGTGCCGGCAGAAACATGCAAGGAGTTTCTCCCGGCAGTCACCTGTGATTGGCTAAGCACCCTTCGAACCTGGAACCTCCCTAAATACTCCGCGTAAACGTTGGGTTGGGTTAGTTTATGTTATGATAACGTAATGATGACAGCGCCGGTGAATCCCGTCGGTACGATGTGGCCTTGTTGTGCCCTCCCTTCTTGTGGCCTTGTTGTGTCCCCCTCTTTGGGCGGGAGCGATGGGCGACCTCCGCGGACGCCGGCGAGTCGCAACCCTTTGTATGGGCCTCGCCGGCGGCTTTTTACGCGGCGTAGGAAAAGGCTTTCCGGTCCTCCTGACCTTCAGGAACGGACAAGGGGGAGCGGAGGTCAAACCCCTAATTGGCATGTGCGCTGCTGGGGGAGGCGGCTTTGCTTGCGCCCTGCTCGCGCATCCTTCATTGAGTTTGTCCGGAGCTGCGGCCCAGAGCGGTCGCATCAAGACTTGCTCCCGTTGCGGTTTCTGGGCGCCAGAGCCCCACGAATTTCTTGCCAACCGCGCGGCGGTTCGGCACCTTTTTGGCCTCCGGGCCCCCACCAGCTAGGGATCGTACCGCGATACCCCCAGTAAAGATGGTTGTGTAGTTCGTTTCCCCGAAGTCCGGTGTCGATCAGGAACCCAATCGCGCGGGCTCCGGTTGATTTGGCAGGAGGCTGGCAGGGCGATGGCGTTGAAGTTCTTGGAGACGGCGGTCGAATTGACGAACTCGAGGCGTTGGGGTTGATTAAGTGAAACGACGAGTTTATATACAGCTATTTACAGTAGGAAAACTGGGTACATGAGTAATGAAAAGAAAAACTTCAAACTTCAGCTAGACGCTAGCTCCGAGTGCGCACAAATCACTCAAGCTCCTCAACTTCGTCTAACTCTCTTATTCTCTGAGCGTACACAAACCGCTCGAGAAACGACGGCCGAGACTCTGTCTCGCTGCAAGATCCGTCTAGTTGCCCGGTACGGCGCTGTACCCTAAACCTCCGACGCGATCTTAACCTCTAGCCTATGGGGCTCACAAATCCCAACCTAGCTTTAACGGTCGAGACTCCTTGTCCCACCGGGAACTGTCCAGCTCGGCGCTCAGACAAGAACGATTTCCAACGGCCAAGTTCGGCCTTATAGTACCTCGAGATCACCCTCTCTCGGGAACGCCCCTGTAGCTTTCGTACACGCGTAAGGAAGTGCCCAAATTCACGTAGACAGCTGTCACTCAGCACGCCACGGAATATTCAATGAGGCGCCGCCATCTTTGGGTCAACGGCACGCTCGCAGACGAGCAGGTGTGCGCGACCCCGCGGGGTGAGAGCGAAAGACGGCGACAGTGCACTGTGCCGGCCGGGGCGCGTTAACAATGGTGTCTTGCGCGGCGCGCGCTTCGACGCCGGTAATACCACCACCTCCGCGCGTCACGCAGACGGTTCCCGGAATCCGGTGGCGCCGTCTGCTTTCTCAATGGGGGATTATCCCTGTGGTATGCGGTGGGCCAGACAATCCGTCTCCCGTGCGCGCCGTGACGAATTGGCGACGGCTGCAGCGTAGAGTCTACAGTGCTGGGCCACCAGACAGAGTGGCGGGTTCTTACGCACAGCCCGGGCGCCTGGCCGCTAATCTCATAAGTGGACCTTACACACCCCTTGTGCGCTGCGGCGCCGCGTAATTGTAATCCAGTGTTCATTGTCTCGTGTTATCTTATGTTCATGTTTCGTCGTCCCCTGTAAATAAGTGTAAATAGACTTCTTTTTCTTCATCATCTACTTGCCTCGTCTCGTCCTCGGGTCCTTCACCCCCCTCCACGACGACACCACCAACTTCAACAAACTAACCAAACCTTACTGATAGGTTAGGTTACGTTAGATTCGGGAAGCTCGGTTTGGTTAGGATTCGTTACGTTAGGCCACGTTAGGTTACGTCTGGCCCTCACTTGAGAGAGATAAGACTTTATTTGAAGTGACCTATGACCGCCGGAGATGTGCCGTGAGAAAAACTGTCACCGTGGCGAGGACGGGGAAAAGCGTTAATTCATTGAGCATAAAAGTGAGTGGTCCCTTAGTCCAGAAAGCCCAATAAATCATTTTTTCTTCTGTTCTTGTCAGTCTTGGTAACTAATCCTGTGTATTCGGTATTACTTCTATTTTATTTCTCTTTTTTGTTAGTTCTGTTGACTGATGCATAATAGTCCACAGTTGTATTCCTCTGGTCCTCATTCACGGTTTTCCTCACATGTATTTGGCCCCCATTATGTAATGCCTTCAGGCCGTAAAGCAGTAAGTAAACGAATGAAATAAAATGAAAATTTTCATTTTCAAGGAAAATGTCACGTGGTTTCATAAGCCTATATGAGGAGCGAGTGACCGCGAAATTTTGGCTAAGTATTTCTCCCGGCTTCCGACAGAATAGACTCCTCCTATTTTAACCAAGACCCACCGGCCACCGCGGTGGTTCAGTGGCTAAGGCGTTAATTGTGCTGCTGAGCCCAAAAACGGGGGTTCGATCTCGGCCGAGTTGGCTGCTTTTCTGATAAAAGCGGAAAGCGAACATGCCCAGGTGTCGAGAATTCAGCGCCAGCTAAAGATACCCAGGTGGTCAAAGTTAATCTGGAGCCCTCCACTACGGCGCGCCTCATAGTCCAGGTGTAGCTTCGGCACGTTGAACCCCATAATCAACCAATCATCGATATTTTAACGAAGATTAGAGGCTCCTCCGGTAGGTTAGGGAAGAGACAGCCTCTGCGCGAGAGTGCTGTTATAGAAAGATGAGCGCTTTTAAAGGCGATGCCCCTTAGGAGCTGGGGCTGTTGGCGTCTCCTGCCATCGTCGTCGTTGTAATCGTCGTTTCATGTGGTCACGGTACTAAAACACCGGGAAACTCGTTTACGCTTCGCGCTAGAACGTAACGCGTAATAAAAAAATGGCAGCATCTCCACTCCGGGGATGATGGCGAGGGTGCGGAGTACGGGTACTCGAAATGACATCCAAGTTGCGCCCCGAGTGACATCCGATTTGCGCCCCGACCGTCATTCGATTTGAGCCGTGAGTTGCACAGCTTGATTACTCCCTAAATGAAACTACAACTCACGGCCCAAATCGAATTTCGCTTGATTTTCGCTGGATGGTGTTGTGCGCACGGATGGTCGCGGACGGACATTCGGAGGTCCTAAAGTACTCCGCACCGTTACAGGCGAGGGAGTAAGCCGTTTGACTCTCGAGTACTAACTCACGGTCGTAGCCCAATAGGTAAGACGACTGACACGAACTCTGTCTGGTCTACCAAACACAGGCTCGAATATTGCCAGTGCCTGTGGGAGTTTTTGCGATTGTAAATGCTATGCGCACGGACGCGGGCGGACATTGTGCGGTCCTAACGTACTCCGCTCCTAAAACACCGGGACACTCGTTTACGCCTCACGCTAGAGAGCTTCGTGCTTCAAATACATGAGAATTTTACAGTAAAGCTGTATACCGCTCCTCCCCAACGGTTTCATCTCCGTTGGCAAAAACGCCAAGGTGCCAAGAATACACTTATACACTGCATGCTTCGCCCCTCACCAGGTGTCACGTTAGTGGAGATAGCCCGGGATTTTGCGCAGGGCTCATGCACTGCTTCAGGTAAGTTATTGTGCGGATTTGACAGTACACTATACGAATCAAAACGGGCTGCAAACATGCTTCGTTGCGGGAAAATGAGTGACCACTCAGCGAGAATACAGGAGGCACGAAAACGTTTGGGCAAAGGAGGGAAAAGGAGACGTTAATTTTTTTTTTGCATTTATCCTTTTTATTTTGTTTTTGTTCTAGAGCGTGTTCTAGTTTTCCCACGTGGCTAATATGAAACTGAATAAAAGCGCGTTCGAAACAATCACTCAAAGAAGGACAAACATGGTGCGATTCGTGGATTAATTTTTTTTTTTGTAACGATGAATTATGTACGAACGGTCGCATGTGCTGTGCACATTAGACGAATCTGCAGGAATTCATTACGACGCATCTTATTTCCCAGATGGCGCTCTGGCTTTAAACTTTTGTAACATGCAGTTGTCGTACTTCGCAATAATTACCGAGACGCGAGGGCGGAGCGATCCGATAACGGCAGTTGAACAAATACGGGCTGCGTATGATTGCAAGGAAGAATTTCCTTTCATTATGTATTATCGAGCAAATCAAATTACGAGGTCTAAGGCGCCGAAGCTACATCGGGCTATGAGCGGCCACAGCAGCCGGAATCGAACCCACGTCCTTGTGCTCAGTGCAGCACAACGCCCATCCAATAGAACAAATCACTTGTTACTGGGAGGTGGCAGTCATCTGGGGCAAAACATAGTGCTTCTGGAAAACTATAGCATGCACACACATTCTCAAGTTCTTCATTCGTAAAACTCTCGATCCGAGACCCGTCGTCTGCCAAATTGGTGAGAACGTATACTCGTGACCACGCTCGTGACAACCACGCAAAGCGGGAGCGACAAATCTTTCACCTTCGTTGTGCCATCTTAGTTGAAAGGTTTCGGTCATAAGCGCGGTCCACGCAGAGAAAAGTAACCAAGCCCGATTACAGCAGGCGGCCAATGCAGCCGCGGAAATCTATCTTGACTGGAGCCTATAGACTAAGGAGCCTCGCGGTAATGATGCCCTGGCAAAATCTCTCCCGCACGTCACGGCCACCAACTTTGACGGCCAGGTGGAGAGCTCGCACTGCGCTGGATATATCCACGTCAATTCTCGCATATGCGCGCGAAAAGGCAAGCAGCCGTACGCATACACTACTGAGAGCTGGAAGAAGGTATACCAGATGTGTACAAGTTGCCACACAACTTGAAAAGGGTGACCCAGCTCTCGGACGAAAAAGTCGCCTTTTCTCCCTCAATAATAAGCTTGCGAAGCTTTGCAAATAGGCAATTTATATTTGTAGGGAACAAAACTGCGGTAAAGAGCATACGTGGAAGAGCACACTTTGGATGCGCAGAAAATGTTATCTACAAAATTCCCCGGAGTTACGAGAGACAGTGACGTCGGGCTGCTCGGACAGACCAGGAGATGCTTGAATGATAAGCCACGGCCGGGCGGCCGTGGATAAGCTAGGGAACACGCGCTCGTGAGAGTGTTGCGACCGGGCGGGGGCACCCAATCCGAGCTCCATGGCCTCCGACATACGAGTGGTAGCGTGTATGATGCGAGCGGCCAGCCGCTGTTGCAGCCGTGAAGAAGTCCAAAAGCCGTAGGCTAACGTAACTGTTTACTTCATAGCGAGACGTGAGCCGAAGCCAAAAAAAAAAACAATGCCCCGACGGGCGAGGTTACAATAGAGGATTCGAGCAGAGCGACAGCATGGATTCGCTGCTCAAACAGGAATGGGTTATAGCGCTTGCGGGGCTTCTATTTATACCCAAAAGCCGTAACGGTCAAAACGCCAACAAGCGGCAACACGCCACGAACGTCACAGACACACACAACGCTCTTTCCAGAGTTCGTGACAGTCGGTAGCCTCGGCGCACGTTGAGTCCGAGGGAGGGGAGAGAGGAGGACTCCGCTGAGATCGCGGGGCCTCTGTGTCCTTGAACAAGTCTCGACGTGCCGCGGGCAACCGCCGGAGTTTGAAGCGCGTTGAAACGTGCCCCGCCGGGCCGGCAACCGTCGAAGTTTGAAGCGCGTTGAAAGCGAGGCGTCTGGCTCGGCTTGTCGAAACTTGAATGAATATGCTGGCGCCTGTTTGCAAATGCGCACGTAGTGGCTTCGCCGCACAGCCGAGGAGTGATGCGGGAAAGTACGGCGGTGCTGGCCGATTCGTAACAGAGGAATGTGCGCCATGGCTTTCCGGCTCTCCATTGCTCCACGTGCGGCCTCTTTTTAACCAACAAAGCAGTTGTTGACGGTATGTGCCGGTTGTGTCGTCATACGCGAGATAATTGAAGCTTACTTGGTAAACGCGGGCTGCTGGGCAGCGCATGTATCTCCCCCTTGGTTGCACACTCGAAGAAAGAGCTGAATCATTTACGCTTGCGCCGCCGAAACCTGACTAGTATATTTTATTTTGTTGTTGCCGATTTTATGTACGCATGTGTGCGTACTATTTTTCGTATAAACTTGGTTCGGCGTCTTATTTCTGTCCTCATTCCAACTTCGCTGCGTTTTTTAAAGCAAAGCTTTTTACCTCTACCCCCCAAGGGTTCCTTCGCGACCGTTAGTGTCACCAGAAAACTCCTGCGAACAAATAAAGAAACATACTGGCACCGCCAGGAATTGAACGTGGAACTAGAAGCGTAACAAAGCAAGAGCCTGTTGTCTTACCGATTTAGCTACGAGCCCACTCACCGACAGGGAAGACTAGTGGTGCACTCATCAAGCACATCTACGGGTTTAACCCGTGCATTCTCGCGGAATGCCCCGCAATCGCGATTAAAGGAAGCTCACACCAACCCATGGCATCTCACTTCTAGTACGGCAATGTGCTAAAGCCTGTGGCTTCCCTTACCTACGTAAAAAATCGCAGCTCCTTGTCGTACACCCTCACGCGAAACGACACCTCAAGGATATACATTCAAGTACTCCTTGATGGCCGGGCCATCACTCCAAGCACCAGCATCAAGATCCTGGGCCTACATCTTCAGGCCAACACCAAGGTATCCTTGCAGCTCCTCAAACACAGCATCAATAAAATCCTACACATGATCAGGGGAGTTGCCACCAAGATTCCAGGCCTCAAGGAATCCGATACCTTTTGATTATTTCAGGCTTTTGTCCTCTCTAGAATCACGTCAACCCCTTGTCTTCTTCTCCGCAAGGAGGACATTAAGGCGCTTTATATAAAGATTAGAAAGGTAGTTGAGCAAACCATTGGTCTTCCCATGAGTGCGTCCACCGAGAGGCTGATTAGCACGGGGCTGTACAAAACGGTGAAAGAGCTGATAGATTGCCGGCTTTCTATCCAGAAGCTCCGAATGAGCAGAACTGCGGCGGGTCACTGCATCCTTCACCAGATTGGGTGGGCAGCACAGAATGCCACTCCGATTGATGTTCTTCTTTACTTTTGGGCGAGAAGAACTTAAGATGCTCCCTAGCTTAGCAATATGAACCCATCACATGACGAGGGTCGCGAGACAAGCACGGGCTAAAGCGCTCAACAGCACCCTCGGTGGGGATCATGCAGTTATCTACACAGACGCCTCTCAACATTGAGGGCAGCAGTAAGCCATCATCTCGGCTGTCTCCAGAAGCAACCTCCTTGCTTGTGCTCACTCAAGACCGAAGACACGACGACAGCAGAAGACGCAGCCATCGCCTTGGCTCTCACTCAACCAAGAGTTCATAAGGTAGTCACCGATTCCCAACAAGCCTATCGGAATTCCCAGTCGGGTTTCGCGTCCCGACCTGCACTGCTTGTGCTAAAAAACCACTCCCCAAATGGTTCCATTCAGCTCATCTAGACACCCGCTCGCGCTTCCGAATACGCCCACCAAGCCTGCATCTCCCCCCGTGCTATGGAGCTACACGAGGACAGTCACCCGCTTGTCTCGTTCAGGGACATAAACCAGCATTATCGCCTTCCAAGACAGACCCTACCTTCGCCTTACACTGACCTTTCCATAGAACAACAAACTACCTTACGGCTCATACAATCAGGCTCCTTCCCACACCCGACGCGTCTTCAATTCAATGCACCCGAATCGCTACAACGCTTAATGTAAATTTTGCTCAGAATTAGGAACACTGCCACACAGTCGGGTTGTGCGACTTTAGCTCTGAGCAACCTCCTCTCTTTCCGTCGACTACCGAACAAGAGCAATGGGAGATGCCGCTGTCCAGGCCCTCTCTGCCTACGCAGCTTCAGCTGGTGGACAGACACAGGCGCCCCGTACTGAATACGGGCTACAGTGAAGAAGGAACCACTCCACTGGGCCGCACTCTGAGCCGTTCAGAAATCTGAATAGAAGTATTTCCTCCTGCTGCTCCTCCTTCGTCTCGGCCGCCGATCTCGTCGCCACCGTCCGCGACTGCAGAGACTGAGAAGTGAGAACGTCTAACACCTGGTTTGAGCTATAATTTCTTTAAAAAGAGTTTCTACTCCAGTGCTACACCAATACAAGTAAACCAACCACCGTTCATGCATCATGCAGCAATTTAACCTTACCAAGAATATTTCTTTAAAGTAATCCACCGTTCATGCATCATGCAGCAATTTAACCTTACCAAGAATATCTCTTTAAAGTAATAGAGGGTGTGATTAAGTGAATTTCACTTCTCTCTGGTTTTACTATTAGTAGAGCGACGTGAGTGAATTTAAATGACGTCGCATGGGTAATCGCTGTGGGTGCCGTTTACAGCTTTGCTTTCCAACCGCATTCACAGGGTGGATTGGCACTAATTTTTTTTCTTGTGTTAATTACGAGATCATCATCATCGCTCGGAGCTGAGCGGATGCATTCCACGTCAGCTCTACCTTTTCACGGTATTTGTGGCGAAACCACTCAAGTTAACCTCGCGAAACCTATCACAGGGAGCGCCCGAAGTTCTCCGACACCGAGGGACACCAACCCCTGGAGGTTTGGACCACGGACCGGCCTTTTTGAGCCGGCTTCCCTGCCCTAGGCTGGAGCCAGCGCTAACCCTAACTGCAGCTTCGGTGCACCGAGGTGGAACGACGGCGGCGGCCTTGCCCTAGCCGCTTCCACCCCGTCTCCGGCATCCATCGAGGCTTCAGGCGACTTCCCCCGAGAGCCGGAGCAGCGCAATGGACGGCATCGAAGTAGAGGGTGAGCCAATCTCACCGGAAGATATCACGGAGGAAGCCGGCTGGCTAGCAAGCCACCGCCGGCGAGGCGCTCGCGCCCTTGTCAAGCTGAGCCCAACAGCAGAACATCCTCTCGAGCAAGGCGCCGTTGGCTCTCGTGAGCCGGATCGAAAGCAGCGAGCGCAACAGTCACTACGAAGACAGAATCGGGCGCCGCGTCAACCTCACTTGCCGAGTGAAGATATAAAGATAGTGCTCCGGCCGAGAACAGGCCTCGATGTAACCAAAGTCAGCCACGCGGGGCTTCGTGACGGGGTGCTGCGTGCCACCGGCCTTACCTACGACGAGGCAGTCGAGGATCTCCTCCGCATTAATTCGGAGAAAAATATCATCGTTGCGAGCACACCAAGCATGCAACGTGCCCAAAAATACAACGACGTGAAGGCACTCCACATCGGAGGAAAGACGTACGAGGTCACCGCGTATGCGGCACCACCGGAAGACACCGTCAAGGGTGTAATTCATAATATCCCAGACTACGACAGTGCCACAGACATCACTAACAGCCTGGTGTACAAGAAAAATCCCACCATTCTTCAGGCAAGACGAATGGGCCGGACCAACTCAGTCCTTATCGTTTTCGAGGGTAAAACGGTCCCGCACTACATCTACTACCGCGGGGCCGAGTACCGCTGCTTCCTTCACAAGAAGCGCCATGAAATCTGCGACGGATGCGGGCGACTAGGACACCGCGTGGATGTCTGCCCAGCCCCGGATAAGAAGATATGCAAACTCTGCGGCGAAGAGACACCGGGCGAGGACCACTCGTGCGCGCCCAAGTGCGCACTCTGCGGCAAGGACCACGCCACCGGGGACAAGAAATGCCGACTCCGATATCAAACCCCCTACGTACTGAAGAAGCGCAAGTGGGACAAACAGCGCAGGAAGGAGCAGCAAGACCGTCGACAACAACAACACGGTAATCCTGAAGGAGGCAACTCGTCAAGACTTCTTAAATCTGGTGGGGCACTGCACAGAGGCCGGGATCGTTCAAGCTCCTTCCCCCGGTTGCCCCAAGAAGAGCGGCAAAGCAGGCGAGACACAGGCCGCCGAACGGGAATCCGGGACCCCTCCGCCCAGGGCCGCAGCTGTTCGCGATCATCGTCGCGTCGTCGCCAACCGAGCAAAGAGGGCCGGAGCCTCCAGCGGCGACCATCCCGATCCACATCACGCGGCGGCGAAAGGACCACCCACCACAACCACAAAAACAAGGTGAGCTGGGCAGCCACGGTCTCCCACGGTACAAATGAGCTGAAGGGTAGGGGCACACTGGATCAAAACATTTGCGACTTAGACTCCAATTCGCGTTCCGAACTTACCCGAATCCGCCAAATGCTAGAGATGGTTCTCTTGGAGAACCGAGCGCTCAAAGCAGAGCTAGCTCAACTCAAAGGCAGTCCAGCCCAATCTAATTCCACCCACGCCCCTACTACCGCTGAACAGCACCCCCAAGCTACCGGCAGTGCCGACCCCGTGGCCGCAGAATTGCCAGAGCCTACCTCTGCAAGCGCGATGGACATTACCGGCAGCTCCGACCTACCGGTGGCCTCGGAAATATTGGGGCGCAACTCCGGAAGCGCGATGGGTACAGTCCATGCTACCTCTCCGCCGCCGAAACGCAGGGCCACGGAGTCACAACCCGAAAATCAGACCGCACCCCCCGGACCTGATAGTCAGGTTCAGTATGTCACTCAGACCATGCTCCAGAAATTCGGGGACCAGCTCAGTGAAACCCTTTGTCAGAACCTCAATTCAAAATTTGACAACATGCTTGCCAAATTCGCAGACACTATTAATGCTAAGATCGCCAGTCAGAACGCGCGCGTTACAGCCCTCGAAAACACCTCTCTGAGACCGATGCGCGAAGGGGGAGCGGGACCCATCAAGCCCACCAAACCTTACTTCCGTCCATCCTCGGCGGACAGTTTTAAAAATCCTGCGGACCATGCTTAATTCCCTTAATCAGATTACCCGTAAGCCTGACGAACTTACCGTCTGGCAATGGAACTGCCGAGGGTTTCGGCGCAAGCGAGCGAACCTCGAACATCACATAAAACTTAACCACTCGGACGCCTTTCCTGATGTAATTTGCCTCCAAGAAACTGGCGCTTCTGCCAGGCTCCAAAATTACAAATCCTTCTCCGACATGGAGGAAGACAAAGCCGTAACATCATCCAAATTAAAACCGGCTGTCACCACCCTCGTTAGGCGCAACCTCACGGCCATTCGCCACGAGACCGGCGCGGACACAGCGTCGGCGGCGCACGTTCTCGTAGAGTTAATTCCAACCCGAAAAAAGGACTGTGGTAGCATGTTTGTCCTAAACGTATATAGCCCGCCCAAGAACAAGTCCAAATTCACAAACCTCCTAAGGAAAACTCTCGAAATCTCCCGTGGCCACGCTTTACTTGTTGTAGGCGACTTCAATGCCCACCATACCGAGTGGGGATACAAACGGGACACCGTTAAGGGTCGTAGCCTTTGGCTAGACGCCCAACAAGAAGGTCTCAGCCTTGTTACAGACCCATTGTACCCAACCCGAATCGGCAATAGTGTGAGTGGAGACACGACGCCTGACCTATGCTTCACTAAAAACATGCGGAGAGAGGCCACGTGGTTTAACACGCAAGAAAATCTTGGTAGCGACCATTACATCGTAGCCATCACAAGCGTCTTCGGTGGCGTTACGCATAAATCTGGAAAAACGCTTCGACTGGTCGACTGGGACGCGTTTCGAAAAATTCGTGCAGCAGAACGAGCTTCCCACTCTGACTCAAAATTCGACTCGGGAGCGGCAGAGATAGTCGATATTGAGGCATGGGCTGAGCAACTACGTCGAGATGCTGACACAGCTACCAAAAGTATACCCGCAGAGGCAGGCCTGTTTCAAGCAGACGCACGGCTTCTTCACATGTGGGAGGCCAAGAACAGTCTACGACATCGACTCAGCAAATATAAACTAAATCGCAACCTGCGTCGTCGGCTTGCCCGACTTGACAGGGAAATCGAAGACTATACTCAGCAACTCTTGCGACAAAATTGGCACGCGGCTTGTGATCGCATGGAGAAAGAGATCGGGATGGCTAAGACATGGCGGATCATGCGTTGTCTAATAGACCCTGACAAAAGTAAGACGACGCAACGACACAATCTAAATATTGTCCTACACAAATTTAACGGAACCAACAGACAGCTTCTCCAGGCCCTTCAGGATCTCTACATTTCCCCTTCGGCTACCGAAACGCTCCCCCCTTACTCGGGCAGTGATAACGCCTTCCTCGACAGTCCCATCACCTTAAGCGAGGTACGGGATGCCGTTGCGGCCCTCCGGATCGGCTCAGCGCCGGGGCCGGACGGCATAACAAATAAGATACTCCGCAACCTAGATGACGACTCCATCGAGACTCTCACGCGCTACTTTAACGTGTGTTGGGACGCGGGCCACATTCCCGCTCAATGGAAAACGGCCAACGTAACCACCATCCCAAAACCCGGAAAAAAGCTCCAAATTGAAAACCTTCGTCCAATTTCCCTCACCTCTTGTGTAGGAAAACTTCTGGAGCATGTAATCCTAAACAGGATCAACGCCTACATGGAAAAAAATTCTTTATACCCACACACCATGATTGGCTTCCGCCCCAAACTCTCGACACAGGATGTGATGCTTCGACTGAAACACGACGTTATTGACGGAGCGCGCTCCTCGTCAACAGATACTCGTGCCGTCCTCGGGCTCGACCTCGTTAAAGCCTTCGATAACGTCAAACATTCGGCCATCCTAGAGAATCTCAACAGCCTGGGGATCGGAAGGAGGGTGTACAACTACATCCGCAACTTCCTCACCGATCGAACAGCAACTATCACTATTGGCGGACTTAAATCAGACAAAATTCACCTAGGCAGTAGGGGAACCCCTCAGGGTTCGGTTCTTTCCCCCTTCCTTTTCAACGTGGCAATGATCGGTCTGCCCAATCTCCTCAATAGCATAGAAGAGCTCCAGCATAGTCTTTACGCCGACGATGTAACACTGTGGGTGTGCGGCGGTAGTGACGGTCACATTGAGGACACTCTCCAGCAAGCCATAAACACAGTCGAAAAATACGTTACACCCCGGGGCCTCAGCTGCTCACCCGAAAAATCAGAGCTTCTTATCTACCGTCCCACCAGTAGAGGGAGGAAATCTACTTCCACTCCCCCTTCAATCCAACTTTTTGCCGCCAGTTCGCACCGCATTCCCATCGTCTCGAGTATTCGCGTTCTTGGGCTTCGGATACAAGCGAATGGACACAATTCCGAATCGTTGCTAGCGCTCGAAAAAGTTGTGCACCAAACAACCAGGCTAATATCCAGGATAGCTGGTCGCAACCACGGAATGAAAGAAGCCAACCTCCTACGCCTCGTGCAGGCCTTTGTAATAAGTCGGGTGACGTACGCCACTCCGTACCTCCGGCTACAGCGGGCAGGGGCAATTAAAATAGACGCTCTACTCCGCAGAGCCTACAAGCGAGCCATCGGTCTCCCACTAAACACGTCCACCGAGCGATTTGAGGCCCTGGGCCTGACAAATAGTCTGGACGAACTGATCGAGGCTCAACGGCTAGGGCAACTCGTACGGCTGACCTACAGCACAACGGGGCGCCACATACTCGACTCGCTGGGTATAGCTCACCCCCACAGTGCGCCTACTAGTGTCGCGATCCCGTCAACAATACAGGAAAATATTCAGGTCTCTCCGCTCCCGCGTAATATGCATCCTACACATAACAGGGAGCGGCGAGAGGCCAGAGCCCGTGCCCTGCAAAGACGCTTTGCGAAAGTCGAGAACGTTGCTTATGCGGACGCGGCTGATTACGCTGGTCGCGAGGCAATGGCCATAGCGGTGGTCAACAATCAGGGCAACACCATCGCCTCCTGCTCTATCCGAGCGAGAGACTCGGTGGTTGGAGAAGAGGTAGCCATTGCTTTAGCCATGGTTGCCTCCACAAAAATCAAGACAATCATCAGCGACTCTAAATCAGCAATTCTAAATTTCTCACGAGGACACATATCAAGGGAGGCGTCCGCAATCCTCATTTCTGGTCTCCACCTCGAAAACCGGACAGGCAAGATCAACTTAATTTGGACCCCCGCCCACTCCGGCCTTGCAGGGAACGAGTCTGCGCACGAAGCCGCTCGAGGCTTTACCGACCGAGCGGACGGCCCTTCCGATGTGGAACTCGTCCCAATGTCAGGCAGGGAGAGGCTGTTATGGTACAGTGATATCATCGGTCATTACCGTTTAAGCCGGGCCCGCTTCCCACCCGCGCACCCATCCCTCAGTAAACGGCATTCGGTGGTCTGGCGACTGCTACAGACCCACTCGTACCCAAATCCCCTAGTGTATAGCTATTGCTACCCAGGGCGCTATTCCCCCCAGTGTCATAGATGTCAGGAACGAGCGGACCTGGCGCACATGCTATGGCAGTGTCCGCAGGCGATCATAAATGGCCGCACAATCACTAACAGTGAGCAGTGGGAGACCGTGCTGCTCAGCTCCAGCCCGGAAGATCAACTCTGGGCCGTCCAGCTGGCTGAGGACGCTGCCAGAGCCCAAGGGCTCACGGCCGACGACTAAGCTACACAGCTGGCAAATTGAATAAAGTTTACTCTCTCTCTCTGTGTTAATTACTTCCAACGACACGCCTAACAGCCAAAGTACAGTTTTAAACCGCACTTTCATTCAATGGGGTTTTACATTCATAAACAGGAAAATATTATTCACGTCACAAAATGTTTTAAAACCTCATGCGCATACGGCTAGATACTCAAAAGAACTGAATTGGGAGCTTGAAAGCGGGGAGGTTCCCGTTTGAACCCATTCCCATTTCAACCTTCCCGCTTGTTCCCTACCGTTTCAACCCGGCGCAAAACGATCTTCCCGTTTCACCCTTTCCCACTTGGCCCGTTCCCGTTTGAACCCATTCCCATTTCAACCTTCCCGTTTGTTCCTTCCCATTTCAACCCGGGGCGAAAGAACTTTCCCGTTTCGTATTTTCCTATTTAGCCCCTTCCTGGAATAACATACCCAGTTTATGAAAGGTTATAAAGAACATTTTCACGTTGTTTTTCATCTACTTCCGTTTGTTCACAGCCGCTGCGATAGCATGCTCAGTACATCCAGAGTCCTTGACTGCTTTTCAAACCTGGGCTTCACTTTTTGAATCTAGAGACGACGAAATTTGGTTACAATTCAATTCATACCAATTAACAAATCTTTTTTTTTAATCTTTTAAATGCGACTGCATCTCATTCACTCGCCTTGTCCCTCCATACGGCGTTGTCCGTCCACACCCCTCCCCATACACTATAAAAATAAATAACAGTTAGCGGCGCCCGGTTTTGATCCCACGACCCTGTGGGTGGAACGCGAGGTACATGGTGCTCTTCCCACTGCGCCACACAACCGAGACAGAATCAAATGCTACGAACGCACCTAATATCCTTGACTCATTCAAACTGCGTCAAGAAGCTACTGATACAACGCATGATGGGGCAATGATTAACACTTGCAATAAAAGAAAAGAAGCTCCCACTTACAGCAACAATGATGGAGTAAAGGTCGTTGCGACAGCGAAGCCCCAAGCATACCACTTAGAGAGATTGACCAAGATTGGTTAATAAAACATAATAATAATCATAAAACATAATCATACGCGTTCCCGACACGTTTCACGCAATCCAACGGAAACACCAAGTGAACCCCACGATGCGTCGCATCTACACATTGTTCCCCTCGCGGGGAGGTGGGCGCAATTTTAAATTAACAAATCCCAACAAACAAATTAACAATTAACAAATTAAACAAGTCATTTAAATTAGCAGACCAATTACAAATTAACAACAAATTAACAAATTAACAAACACGTCGCTTATGAAAACGAAAACAGCGAAATACCTAAATGCACTTAACTAAATGTATTTAGGTCACGAGGGTCGCCCTGCGTCTGCCCTCGTTTGCTCTTTTTCGCGCGACTGACTCTCGTCTCTAGCTTCTTTGGATCCACCCCCAAAACACCAGGCACTTAAGTTTTATTACATTAAAACGACGCCATCATGGCCGTGTCCCGAAAGAATGTGAGGAGGAGCTACTAACACAAAACGATCAACCTAAAGTTTTATACACAAACATATTTTATCCACACTCTAGAGCTAACTTTAACTCAAGCTTCAAGATATTCCTCAAAGGACGAGTAAATAGGACGAGCCCGTAAAGTAATGGTAAATAAATTAAAAAATCTGCCAAAGGCATTAGTAGCCCATTCTCAGATTTCTGCTCATGTTTTTGCCTTTTTTAAAGCCTCTCCTACGGACATCTTTGATCTATAGATCTCTCCAACCCGAAGACAAAGCTACGCTCCAAACAATGAGCATAAGAGCGGCTGATAAATAAATTTCAGCCGCACGTACGAACACCAACTGCAGAAAAATCCAATGCGTGCATTCCTCAAGCCTTGATGAATGCACGCATTGGATCTTTCTAGTACACTTTCGCCGCTACAAATTTTGTGTCAAGAGGGCAGTATCGGCCTAAGGCATTCGGAAACTTTTATCGGCCGGAAATATCGGTCGATTCCGGAAAATTTGGTGCATACAAGTTTGTAGTGCATGTGCTTGTAAGCACATTTTGGGGAACAGTTTCGAAGACGGTAACGCATATTTTCAGAAATTCAAATGGGTTAGAACGATGCTGGTTCAAATGAGAAGGGCGCTTTGGGAACGGGTTGTAACGGGAAGGGCGTTTTGGGAACGGACTGAAACAGGCAGCGCCCAAACGGGAAGGTCGTTTCGGGAACGGGCGCACACGGGACGGGTCAAGCGGGAAGGGCGTTTCGGAAATGGGTTCAAACGGGAAGGGGTCAAACGGGAATGGGTTCTTTCGGGCTACACCCTGAAAGCGTTGTCTTAGAACGCGCACAATACCGTCTTTCTCGTGCTGCGGCTGAGAGCGCTGCTTCGTTCAGTGATAGCACTGTCAGGGTGACAACTGCTGCGTACGTCGGTATAGGCGCTCTGCACCAGACAGAGGCCGCTGTGAGCGCAGCACTTTTCCTAATAGAGTAGCCTTTAGAGCACGCTACACGCATCGACGAAGGAATGGTGATTTCTCGACCCGTTATCACCCACTGCCTGCAGCGTGCCGTGCCAACGGTATACGGGGCTGACACTGCGACGAGGAGTAAAGAAAAACAGCCGTGATGAATGCATAGATTCCTCGTTGCCTTTTTCACTACCTGAAACCTGATTGATCGGCTACGATATTAGCGACTAACGTCTTGTCACTTGTGCCGCTTAAACTGGTCATTCGTCTTGGCTTTCGCTATGGCATTGCCAAGAACCTTCTGTGTGTGGGCGTCCGTGGCTTCACTCGTGGCATCTCGGTCATGGTGGCGACGCTTACATAAATTAAATATTACGAACAGAGGTCGTGATGAGCATGGCATCTTTCACAATAGAAATGACGCCCTGAACCACCAGGATACGGAAAATGGCGCTGCTGCTTGTGCGGCAAACGTCAGTGCAACGTGCCTATACGGTATACCGCAGCGCGTTATACCGTTAGAATTTTCGCGTCGCTCATAAGTCAATACATACCACAAAGACAAATATTGATCCTTTCCTGTGCTATATCACTTATTGTGAGGAGGTACTACCTTTTCTCGGAATCACTTCGGGAATGAAGGGCTTGCTAACGCGTCGTTAGGACGAAGGAACAGCTCGACAAAATGTTTTCTTCCTCCAGATAAATTGACTTTCTACGAAGCTATACTTCAATTCGGTTCAAAAAGTCGGCTAAAAGAGCAGATTACCCACCGCGGTGGCTCAGTGTCTAAGGCGTTGTGCTGCTGAGCCCAAGGACGCGGTTTCGATCCCGGTCACTGTGGCCGCTTTTCTGATGGAGGCGAAAAGCAAAGACGCCCGTGTGTACGAGATTTAGGCGCACGTTAAAGATCCCCTGCATGTGGTCGAAATTAAGCCGGAGCGCTCCCGGTACAGCGCGCCTCAGAGCCAGGTTAACTTCAGCTCGTTGAACCCTATAATCTGAAAAGAGGAAATTAAAGTGATCAATTAAAAAAAAATCTCGCCAATCCACCCCGTGAATGTGGTTGGAAAGCAAAGCTGTAAACGGCACCCATAACGATTACCCATGCGAGGTCACTTAAATTCACTCACATCGCTGAACAAATAGCAAAACCAGAGAGAAGTGAAATGCACTTAACCACACAATTTATTACTTCAAAGAGATATTGTTGTTAAGGTTAAATCAATGCATGCAGCATGAGCGGTGTTTGGTTGAGTTGTATTGGTGTAGCACAAGAGTGTAAACTTTTTTATAAAATTAAAGTAAGCTCCAACCCGGTGTTAGACGATCGGTCTTCTCCGTCTCTGCGCCGCGGACGGAGGCGACAAGATTTGCAGCAGAGAAGGAGGAGGAGGAAGAAATACTTCTAATCAGATTTCTGAACGGCCCAGAGTGCAGCCCTTTGGAGTGATTCCTTCTTCTGTGGGGCCCATATGCAGTCCGCACGGCCTGTGTTTTGTCCACCCGCTGAAGCTGGGTAGATAGAGAGGGCCTGGACAGCAGCATCTCCCACTGCTCTTGTTGGGTAGTTGACGGAAAGTGAGGAGGGTGCTCATGGCTAAAGTCGCACACCCCGATTAAGGGGCGGAGTGTTCCTACTTCAGAGCAAAATTTACATTCAGCGTCATAGCGATTCGGATACATTAAGTGAAGACGCGTAGGCTGTGGGAAGGAGCCCGGTTTGTATGAGCCGTAGGGTAGTTTGTTGTTCTCTGGAAAGGTCAGGGTAAGGCGAAGGTACGGTCTGTCTCAGAAGGCGATAATGCTGGGTTATCTCCCTGAACGTGACAAGCGCGTGACTGTCCTCGTGCAGCTCCATAGCACGGGAGGTAAAAGCGCAGGCTTGTTGGGTGGGCGTATTTGTTGCCCTCCATTGAAGCGTGAGGGGGTGTCCAGATGAGCTGAATGGAACCGTTTGGGGAGTGGTTTTTTAGCACGCGCAGTGCAGGTCAGGACACCCAATCGTACTGGTAATTCCAGTAGGCTTGCTGGGAATCGATGACTACCCTTCGAACCCCTGGTTGAGCGAGAGCCAAGGTGATGGCTGCCTCTTCTGCTGCCGTCATTTCTTGGGTCCTAAGCGAGGTACACGCAAGGAGGTTGGTTCTGGAGGTAGCCACGATGATGGCGTATTGCTGCCCTCGATGTTTGGAGGTGTCTGTGTAGATAACTGCATGATCCCCAGCGAGGGTGTTGTTTAGCGCTTGAGCGCGTGCTTTTCGGCGACCCTCGTCATGTGAGGGGTTCATATTTCTAAGCAAAGGGAGCATCTTTAGTTTTAGTCGCCAAGAGTCTGGGAGTACGTCAAGCGGAGTGACATTCTGGGCTGCCCTGCCAATCTGGTGAAGCATGCGGTTACCCATCGCAGTTCTGAGTCGGACCTTCTGGTTAGAAAGATGGCCTTCTATCAGCTCTTCCACCGTGTTGTGGAGCCCCGTGCTAAGCAGCCTCTGTGTGGACGCACTCATGAGAAGACCAATGGCAGCTGCTCGACAGCCTTTCTAATCATTATATAAAGCATATTTATGTCTTCCTTGTCGAGAAGAAGACAGGGGGTTGACGTAAGTAACTCTCGAGAGGACAAAATCTTCAATTAATCGAAACGTACTGGATTCGCTTAGGCCTCGCTTCTTGGTGGCAACTCGCCTGATCATATTTATGGTTTGATTATTGCTGTTTTCGAGGCACTGCAAGGAGACGTCACTCTTGGTGTTGGCCTCGAGATGTAGGCCCATGATCTTGATGCTGGGGCTTGGAGTGATGGCCTGGCCATCAAGGAGTATTTGAATGTATTCCTTGGTTTGGCATGAGGGCGGACGACAAGGAGCTGTGATTGTTTACATGAACACTGGAGGCCACAGGCTTTAGCACACTGGCGTACTAGGAGTGAGATGTCATGCATTGGTGTGAGCTTCCTTTAGTTTTTGTAACGCTTAGCATATGAGCAAGCTGGGCACAGGGGCGCTAGACTGGCGTGAGTGGTCGCGTGACGCTTTCACGTGGCATTCAGCGAGAACACAGGGGGTAGAGCCGTAGATGTGCTCGGTGAGTACACCACCTGTCTTCCCAGTCTTCGCGTGGGCTCGTAGCTAAATCGGTAAGACAACGGGCTCTCGCTTTGTTAGTCTATTAGTTCCGGGTTCGATTCCCGGCGGTGCCAGTAAATTCTTTTATTTGTTCGGTGGAGTTTTCTGGTGACACCAACGGTCGCGAAAGAACTCTCGGGGGGTAGATGTAAAAAGCTTTGCTTTAAAAAGTTGCAGGGGACATCTACGTTTAGGTCTTAAGATGTAAGACGCGATAGCGTTACCTCGTCGTCAATGGAGAGCTTCGAGCGGAGCTGCGGTGTTCGCCATTCATGCTTTCCGAGCGCTAAAAGTTAACTTAGCGAAACTAGGAACAACGTCTTTATATAGAAGAAGGAGCTTCACTCCGCAGAAGGGGCAATTGACGAAACCACGTATCCTTTTGGTCTTCTGCGCAGCAGTATTATTGCCGGCAAGCCTACCGGCCCTCAGTCTCCTTTCCACATTCGGTTTTAAGCAACCACGAGCGATAGCTCTCTTCTGGGTGCGCAGACGTACTTCCCCGTTGTCTTCCGTGGTCTCTTCATGAGCACGGCTGATATCAGGCAGTTAGCCTTTACAGATGGTCGCCGAATGAGCCCGCTAACAGTATCGCGTCAACAGTGGCTCACCGGCGCATGCACCAATGGTAAGAGAACGAACTCACTGCGCAGACGCGACGCTTTATGAACCACGCACCATTTCTGACATAGCATCCGCCATAGCATCGTCGCCCTCCTTCCCACCCTCCAGTTAAGCTTTGCATCTGGCTGCCTCCGTCGTAGTTTCCGCTTGGCAGTGGTGACGTATTTCCGTGGACACTTGATGAGCACGGCTGATAGCGGACTGCTAGCGGGCACGGCAAAATCGAGAAATGAGCCTAATAACGCTGTCGCGTTAAAATTAAACACTTGCAGCAACGCATTGTCTTAATTGTGTCAGCAGGGCTTGTTAACTATACTGCGCCCTTGAACTGAATTTAGTTAATGCGCCCTGAGCAACCTTTTCCACAATAGCATACTTTAGCAAATGGTGTCAATAAAAAGTGGCTGAGGTTTAACGTTTCTAAACCTAATTATCACTAGTGAAAGCAAAGGCTGCGCACACATGTTTCGTGAAGGTTTGCCATTGCTTGAGACTTCGCAGCCTGCCGTCTATAGCTACATCTTCTGGATGATTGGTTCATCCTTTCGATTGCGCTGGAGGGCACGCACAGGCAGTCCAGCCGGCGCACCATCGATGGCGAAGCTGAGGGACCAAGCGCCGGCGAAGCAACCGTTAAACCCTCACCTAGTCACGTAGCTCGCTTGCACTGAAACGCACGCACAGACGGCTCAGCCGGCGCTGAGCGATCAAGCGCAGAAGAAGCAGTCGTTTCGCCCTCGCCTAGTCACGTGGTACCGCAGCGGCGAGGCTCCGATCGAGCGCAGCGATAAGAAAGGCGCAGGTTGCGCGTCGGTGGCTGAATGTTACTTGCGACGCGAGGAATGACCTTGAAAGATGTAGCGTAGTAGAGCTTTCGCTTTAAAAGAAGAGAATCTCGAATGTGACAGCAACTAGGGATAGTTGGTAATGCTTACTTATGAAAAAAAAAGCATGTTTTAAAGAACAGGACAATCCACAACAAAATAAATGACGCCGCTCGACCTGTTCTCGCGTAATTTATTTCGCCGTGTGCCTCCTCAAACAGCGCATTTATTTTACACAACCCCGGGACATTGCACGCCTAATTAATTAAGCTACAGGTAGGCTACATGAGGCGCGATATTGGATGACCACGAATTAATTTAGACCCATATAGCTCCTTGACACTTACTATGTCGAAGAGCCATACACACGCAAAATGCCGACGCGCCAAACACGCCCGTGCACGTACAGAATCTTTGGCTAGTCGGTGAAGCATATAACGGAGAATATAAAGCAAAGCAAACGACAAGGGCAAGAGGAAGGGAGAGTTACTAGGGTGTTGTTCCCTTCCTCTCGTCCTTGTTGTTACAAGACACACGAGGCGTCGACTACGGTGGAAGCCACCACATAACCAGCCTTTTTTTTTTTTTTTTTCAGATAACGCTATTGACGGCGCGCTCACACCATCGGTCACCCCATTTTCGCCGTGTTATATATCTAACCGATTTTTAAATTGGCATGTCGAGCAACTACAGTGCAGCACTCAAAGAAGGGGAGGCAGCCGCCTGCTTATGTGCTGTTGCACATGGAACCTTATGCACGTTGTCTCACGTTCCCGTAGACGGTAGGTCAAACGACGACTGCAGCTTGCTCCACATACTCCTTACCACGCGTGGAGGGGGGGGGGGGGATTGCGTACACGGCTATCTACACACGCCACGAACTGATTTCGTGTTTTCTTGCCGCAAACGAGCTGGCTGGGGGCTAAGTTTACTTTTCAAAAGCTTCAAATCATTACCAATTTCCGTGGGGCGGGAAAAAAATGCTGTCTCCTCAGCTTCCGTCGATCTGCATTAGCCTGTAGTACAATCATGGAAGTACGGAATGACTGCGGATCGTTTCTTGTATACCCTTATTCTCACCGCCACTACACGCCTGAGGCTCCGCTTCTCGACAGGCGCGCTTGACCGACACCCTCCTGCCTTGGCGCCCTCCGTAAGAGGGGTCACAATTTCGGTCATCACCCCAAACGCATCTCCACCGGGGACATACATCCTCGCTTAGCTTCGAATGCGATTCCCGAGAAATGAAGCCGGCCAGCTTCATCGCCCGGTCTATCGCTGAGACTGAGCACGAAGAATTAAGCGATAAAAAAGTTGATCGGTATGCATATTTTATTTTTCCGTCGAATTCGTCGCGGGAGTGAAGGCTTCGTGAGACGAAAATGTCGGCCAACGCGTAGCACATTCCTGAAGTCACCCTTCTCGGAGAGTCATCAAGAGAAGGGTACTCGGTCTTGTGAGCAGAGTACGTGGTCTCAGAGCAGGTACTGCTTAAGAATGTTTTCTGTGAACCACTCCAACGTGAATTGCAGGTGGTCTCCGGGCGTTGCCAGAAAATGCAGCCTGTTGCTTTGGTCGAGCGCCTTCAGGCCAATCCAGTCTTCGGTGTAGATCTTTTGCTGGCGCAGAGGCACTATGGTCTTATCATCGTTCTCGGGGTAGTAGTCGAACCAACTGGACGCCTTGGGATCGACCACCGTGTCGTTTTCGAACATGACGAGCACGAGATTCTTCAATTTAAGAAGATTGTCTTTGTAAGTTTCGTTCTTGACGCGCTCATTGTTGATGTCGGCGAGGAAGAGGCTCTTTGCAATGTAAGTACTGCGATCGTAAGGGTCATGCCAGTATTGAGCCGGTACCAAGTGGTCCTGAACGGCATCCCAGTAAGCGCCAATGTTGAGAAGCTTTCTGGCGTACTCACATAGCGTAGAGTTTTCACCTGGGCACCTGGGAAGACCGAACACCCCTTGGTGCTGGCCGCCGAGGGAGATGAGATTCTTTATCGGCGGCTGGGGACACCTCTGTGCCACCGCCCTCACGAACTGGCCGCCCTGGGAAAAGCCGATCGCGTTGTAGCCGCCGGCCAACTTCGTGTCATTCGCGATGATATCGCACGCTTTCTGGACCTGCTCGTTGCAGTTCATGAAGTAGCTGTCACCGATCTCCTCGATCATGTTGCTGCCGATCTTCAGAGAGTTGACGTACACGCCGGGGATGGACTCCTCGAGGAACTTCTTGAACCCGCCTATACTCAACGGATTGCAGCAGGAGTCACCCAAGCCGTGCCACAGGACAATGGGCAAAGTTTGCGAGGGGGTCGTGCCGTCATCAGCGCTTTCAGAGTTTGCCTCGTCGTTGCCGGCAGGATTGGCACTGCAAGACAAAGCAGCGAAGCACGGGGCGAGCAAAGCCCACATAACCGCGTCACTTTTCATCGTTGCTCAGGGAGAACTTTATGCGCTCATCAGCGCTCCCGTGCGATTACCGGCCAGCAACGCCTCAACAGCAGCCACTTTAGGAACGCGTATCTCGCGCGATTTGAGAGGAGGCGGCGGCGTAACCAAGGCGACCAAGGACAAAGTCCCTGACGCACCCAACGTCCACTGATCAAATTTCCATTTATCTTCCGTGCAGCGCATTGATTAGCTATAACGCTGGAAGGCTGGCACAAAAGTAGAAACTCGCATGAGCGTGAAAGATAATATAGATAAACAAAAACCGAAAGTGATGTACAAAAAAAAAAAAAAAAAAGGGAGAAACCTAAAACGGAAGTTAAAGGCTTCGTTTTGCCAGGGTGCGCTCTGAGCGCCGGAAGTTGTGTGCGCCACGCCATAGGTGCAAAATGGAGCTGTTCAAGTCTGGGTTGAAGACCGTGCTCGGCGGACAGCCGGGGGCTCACTCACCAACAGGAGCCGAAACGGTATTCAAAATTTATTACGACGATTGCTGCGTTCAATGTAAAGCATGTCAGTTCCGTGCGTTGAGCGCGATCTGGCAGAGCTGTTGTTCTGACGGGCCCGGCTTCGCTGCTCTGCGGGCTTGCCTGCTCGGCTCGTGCCAATGTTTGCGGTTGTTTTCGTTTGCGTACAGCTGACTGTCGCTTACTTCGTTATATGTTCCGCATATCTTCATAAACATGTGGCGACCTTGCTTGTCGAATTGTTTCATCGTGGTTAAAAACAATAAAATGGGTGTGGAGTTTGCGAGGTGACGTATCTTCCGATGCGATGTCAGGTGTTCATTCGCTTTTCGCAGCGGACAAATTTTGACTCACTGTAATATTGGGCGTAAGAGTTCAGATGGTCATGAAGCATAAACACTTGCGAAACACATGTGGCTTAGCATATGTACGAAGCGCTGAAAACTGCTTTGCCAATGAAACGTATCGTGCGGGATGAAAACGCAGACGACAGCAACATTTTTTCCCCCCGGCCGGCAGGTTGAGCGCCTTGTCAACAGAGTACAAACATCAACTCTTCTAGAAGATCGGCGAGATGCTTGCCGTGCTCTCAAGGCTTTGGCGAAGGTAGGTTATTGTATGGGTTATTTTTTAATGTTTCGTTAAGCGCTTGTCTGGAAACAGAAACTGCCTCGCACCGATAGTAAACACGGTCTTCTGCGCTTGTTTCAGAAATTCAGAGTGGAAGTCGGTGCTCAAGGCATGGACGCTCTTATTCACATTCTGGAAACCGACAGAGGAGACGGCGAAATCATTGGCTACGCCCTGGATGCCCTTTCCTATGTCATATCGGGCTCGGAGGAAAGTGATGGTACTGTGTTGGCAGATGGGAACTTTTTTCCTTAATGTAGTAGTTGTTTATGGCCTTTTTCTGCCTGTGTGTATACTTGTAAGTGTGTATTTAGCCACAGCCTGCAGGGTAAACATCCTGGAAATTTATTTCAACACTCAGCATTGGTTTGTTGTTTACAAAGTGGTTGAGGCATAATACAACCGTGTTAACGCCATAGGAATGTAGCTTCTAATCGGCAGTAAGAAGCAGTGTAAGAAACATGTGAGAATACCGGAGAACTGTCATCTTGGCAAAGCCAAGTGTGAGCTGAGATCGTTTCGAGTGGCCCTCATTCCTTTTTTATTTTTGTGAGCAATTGGACTATGGCTGAATGCTGTTGTCGCCATTTGTGGCAAGCCGTTTGCAACTATATTGATTTGATTTCTTTTTTTTTCTTTGTGCAGATGAATCTCAATATGAAACTGCAAGCAGAGAACTGGGAGAGCAGTTTACAGAAATATACATAAAGAAGCCAGAGAACGTCACCCTCCTTTTGGACCTGATGGAGGTAATACAGCATTGCAATATTGTAATGGTATAAGTGCGAGCTTCCTTTAAGAAGAAAAAAAAATACCTTAGAAAAAATTCCAAGTGAAGCGAAGCGAAGCTTCAATGTCATGCCATTCTGAATGTGTCCCTCACGAAGTGCTTTTCAAAGTATTTCTCTGCACGGACAAATGAGACGTGCTGTTCTTGCAAGGCCTTGAGACGTTGCTTCGGCCAGCCACCGAAGCGCGGTGGGTGGCACTTCTGTAGATGCCTCGAATTGGTTCCAGTGGTGACCGAAGTGCAGTCAGTGGCAGTTTATTTTCTTCGAGAATTAACTCCTATTGGTTTATTGAGCCATTATTTTGCCTTGTACTGCGCTTACATTTTGTGATTGACAAATACATTTCCAGAAAGTCACCTTGCTGAAATAATTAGAGCTATTTTGGTGTACGTACGTGTGCTTGTATCTGTACCCTTGGGTATTTTTTCTTTCGTGTGTTTACAGAAGTGTCTTCAAGATATCCTGTTAGATCAAAGGGGATTGTTTCTGCTATCTGTATTTTACAATTCTAGCAGATGTAACTCTGTATTTTTATTGTATTCCGGAATACCTTTTTGTCCATCTCTTACCCGCCCTGTGACCTGCAACCTGCATGCTTGTTTTGGTGCTCGCTGTAGGAGTTTGATTTCCGAGTGAGGTGGCCAGCTGTGCGACTCTTGACGGGGTTGCTGATTCACCGCGCCAAGGAGGTTCAAGAGTGTGTCCTCACCAGCCCAATGGGAGTGTCCAGGCTCATGGACCTGCTTTCGGACAGTCGAGAGGTCATTCGCAACGATGTAAGCATGCCTCTCTCAAGTCGCAAGCCCCCCTTGCACCATGTTTTTACTTAGCTCAAAAGGTTTCCCCATTTGTAGTGCCCAGGCTCTTTTCTTTGAGCAAGAGCTTCCTGCATTGCAAGCAACACCTTTTACACAGTGCAAGGCAAACAAACTGATAGTTGGGTTATAATGTACTCTTGTGAAAATGGTTGCAGCACGAGCTGCCATTGTAGAAGGCTTCGTGTGCCCACTATGCTGCTCCGATGCGTATGAGCTAAAAGTTGTTAGAAGCAACTGTTACACTTTTTAACAATGTATTCATAACTAAATTACAAAAGCTGAGTGTGAGGAACAAAAATAACAAGTCAGCCGAGACATGGCAAAATTGACAGTTAACAGCACAATAAATGGTTCCACTGGTGCAGTCAGGTCAAGCTAATTTTCCTTCCTTTGTCCAAGATCATTAAAAATTTACTATACAAGCTATCGACTATAATAGAAATAACATGCTTGAGGAGAGGTTTCGTTGCATGCCTTTTGCCATCTGAAAACCTGACACTTACTTTAAGAGTGACAGTAATATACAGAACCAACCTACTTTGCTAGAATTATTATTATTGCCTTGAAATCTCGGTATCACGTTGTCATGAGAAGCGCAGGATGTTTGTTGGAGTACAAATGGAAACCAGGCTTGCGTAAGCATTGTACTGTCGGCCACAAAAGTTTGCGGGGTGTGCAGTGCGTGGCGGAACGGCACAAATCTGCATTGCTGCGCCATCTGCCTCCACAGACTGCCGGGTTTGGCTCAAGAAACTTGCGCGCCAGGCGTGCTTAGTGCTTGTCTGTCCTTACTTTGTTATCAGGCATCTCTGGTCACTTGCCTCCCTGTGACGTGCTTTCAATATTCACGGCAGCCGCTCTGGCGCCGAGTGACCGTCGTCGCAGATCTGCTCTCACTGGTGCAACAAGACGTAGCTCGCGGCCTCCTTTTGCGCGGGGATCAACTTTGTCCGAATATATGCTGTCTGCAAAGTGATGTGCTGGCCGAACATTAATTACAGCAGAGCTGTTATAGGCTAGGATCTGAAGAAAACCATGTGCGTCGACTAGGTGTGTTGCGGCAAAGCCAACTTTCTTGTGAATGCTGTGTAACTTTCAATCTACTGTAGGTATCTTGAAAGAAGCGATACTAGCACTGAAATCGGCGCTAGGACGACAAAATGGCAATAAATTACGCACTCGAATCACTGAAGACCACTTTTATGAGCCTCGGTATAACTGAAGAGAAACTTGATACTGTTTTGCGCATAGTAAACATGCCCGTTCATACGCTAGGTTTTTCCTGTGATGACGAAAAGGTGCACCGATTGTAAATGGCGGAGCACACACTTGATCTTTGTCAAAAATATGGGAAAAACATGGGTGCCCTTCCACTCTGTGAAGAGGGATGACCAGCGGAGTTGGGTGCAGTACAAGGGCAGAAACAAACATGTTTGCTTATTGCGATTGAGCATACCTGTTAATTACCTGAATGACACCTGGATGGAGTAGTTTTATTCTAGCGGACGAACATGGGGCTGTCCGTTTTTTCCCCATACAAGCCTATGTATTGACAGCAGACAAAAATTCTGCAATATTTACGAGTGCCCTCAACAACCTAATCATGAAAAGTAAACAAACCTTTGCGTAATTACAGACTAGTCCTGGCGGCTAATTTCAGAATTAATTTTTCCAATATACAGTAGAATCTCGATAAACGGAAATCGGATAAATGGAACTACCATTTAAACAGAACAAACGCTTCACAATTGGTTGGTTTTGTATTAAGGCAATGTAAAAAAAATTTCGTTAATCGGAACTCAAATTTTCCTACCACCACCTAAACAGATTGAAGGCAGACTCATACCGCAGCTATTTGGGCAAGCGCAGCGCAAATGCAGTGCGCGTCACTGTTCCCCCCCTCTTGTCCCAGATATTTTCCAGTTTCCTTCTCCGGCGGTTTCTGATTTTCCCCGACTGTGCGGTGTCTCTGACTTTGTGCGGTGTCGTATGCAACAT
This sequence comes from Haemaphysalis longicornis, assembly GCF_048455015.1. NCBI lineage: Eukaryota > Metazoa > Arthropoda > Arachnida > Ixodida > Ixodidae > Haemaphysalis > Haemaphysalis longicornis. Next base: position 982,153 of record NW_027526401.1, on the reverse strand, counting down.
TTCGTCGTGAAGCCAGCTTATGATGGTAGCGCAGAAACGACCGCACAATGCGCTTGCGTTGTCCAGGAAGATGGAGGTAGTCAATGACTTCGAGAGTGGTCGCTTCACAAAAACGGCGCTTGCGACGAAGTATGCCGTCCCCAAGAGTAGCCTGACGAGAATAATACAGAACAAGGGCAAGCTGCAGGAGGCTTTCGAAACGTCCACAAAAGTCATTTTTCTCAAGCAAATAAATCGAAGTTCCCACTGTATTTTAAAGGGGGAATGAGTGAGGAGACTAATGGCAATTTTTTGTAATCCAGTAGTATAGTACTTTTTTTAAAAAAAGTTTGCTTGTTACTTTTGTGCGATAAAGCTTGTGCCCATAATGTACAGTTCTCCTCATTGCCTAGATTTCGCATATCGGGATCCGCTTTCGCGGAGACCAATTGCGCGCACGCCCGCCGCGTCGGGAACAAGTGGCGTGAAGAGGATTGTACTATGCTAAATCTGTTCTCTCTCTCTAAATGAAACTCCTGATAAATGTAACGTAGTTTCCTGGTCCCTAGAGGTTCCGTTTAACGAGAGTCCACTGTACCTACCGTATTTACTCGCATAATCCTCGCACTTTTTTTTCGGAAAAGTCAATGCGAAGATAGGGGTGCGAGAATTATGCGGGGAAAAAAAATCCGGTGCACAGTGTTGCCAATTTGCCTTCTGCCAGTCCCGCTAAATGTAGCGGTCGTTTTTTGTATATGTAAGCTCAGTGTTGCCAACAGCAGCTATTTCTTTTTATTTTATTATTTACAACGTAAACAGTCTCCCGTCGATCAGCGTTCATGAAATTGCCGCCTTTGCTTTCTGGCGCGCGCCCTATCTCGTCGGCGTCACGTGCGTGCCCTGCTCCAGTAACGCACGTCGAAGTCGGTGACGCCGAAGTGCCTGCCTGCGGCGCGGCTGCCGTGTTCGATCGCATACTCTATCGCTTTCAATTTGAAAGCGGCAATGTAGCTGGCGTTCTTCCCCATGGCGAAGCGGCACCAAGCACAAAACAAAGAGATCAAAAAGTTCTCAAAATGGCAGCGAGATATCCACCACTGACGCGAGTGACTCACTGACTGCTGCTGCTCAACGACGGGACCACGACGGCGACACGACAACACGACAGCGGGCTGCGCGAACGCCGTCTAGCTGCGCGCACGCGAAACCGGCTCAAGTACAGTGCGAGTAGCGTGTTAGGGCGCCTGTTAAGAGTAGCCATGCAGGTTGTTGGGGCGCCTGGATGGCCTTGGATACACAGCGCTCTCCGCCGAACGGAGAGGCGGCGGGGGAGGGCGCGCGTTGGAGAGCGCGTGCACCATGCGGGTTTCGCGAGCAGGCAACTTTCGCCGCTGCAAAGTTGGGGGTGCGAGGATTATGCGAGGAACCAAAAAATCCAAGTTTTGGTGGCTCACATTAGGGGTGCGAGGATTACGCGAGTAAATACGGTACATTAGATTGAGTGCTACAGAAAGTTGGCTTTGCCGCAACACACCTTCAGTGCTAAGCGTATAACAGCTCCACTTTAATTACTTCAATGTTAGACCGGCACTTCACTTTGTAGATAGCATATATCAAGATAAAGTTGATCCTCGGGCAAAAGGCGGCCGCGAGCTACGTCTTTTGTTGCACCAGTGAAAGCTGACCCATCGTGATGGTCACATGCCGTGGTTCTGAAAGCACGTCACGGGGAAGTGAGGGACCAGAGATCCTTGATAATGAAGTAAGGGCAGGCATGTACATAGTGGGCCTGGTGCGCAAGGTTCTTGAGCCTCGTCCCGGCGTTCCGTGGCGGAAAGTGGCGCAGCATTGCAAATTTGCGCCGATCCACCACACACTGCGCACCCCACAAACTTTTGCGGCCGACAATACGTTGGTATATACATACTTACAAGCAGTTCGCTGCTTCAATCTATTTTGCGGCAACAGGTGGGGAGGCATTCCTTGAGCTTGTTCTGCAGCCAGATTTTCTTCGGGTGCCTTCTGCATTTGTAGTTTCTGAAGACAATTGTGAAAATGCACAAATCCGCTAAACAATTTATTGTTTAAACCAGGTTTAAGTAAGCCATGGTTTGACGGTACGTGACTGTGACATTTAAGCCATGCTAAGCTGCGCTTAATGCAAGGCACAAATATCCAACTTTTTTTTTAACTCTGCAGAGCCTGAAGCTGACGTTAGGAAGGGGAGTGGTTTGTAGCCCCCATTGCTGCTGTAGCCTGTGGTTGCAGGTTTATAACTAGCCCTAGGTGTTTTCCAGCACCTTAAAGGGGCCATTCAGACAAAACACTTGTTTGGTTCATTCAAAAGATTGCCTCGTTACAGTCAAATGACACCGCATTTAACGTAAACTTCACTCAAATAAGCTACATGGTTAGGAAAAAAAGGAATGGTTATGCGACTCACTAGTTAATTTCCCGTACTAGAACATATGATGTCATATGCGCAGCCGTGCGATTGGCTGAGGCCCTGGCAAAAGCAAACGCAAGTTAGGCAGGGCTTATACACTTGCAGAACAAGCTGTTTTCGCTAAAGTGCAATGCATATTCATTTTATAGCAGTAAGAATCACAGGGTGAAACAATGGAAGTTACAAAAGTACACGTAAATATTGAAATGCCAGCGTGTACTGCTGTTTGTACTGGCACTATGCTTTTTATAGCTGCACAGCAGTGTGGCTTTTTGGGGTTGTCGCGCACGACGCTGGCTGATTGGCGTAAGCGACATTGTCTTACGTGACCCTGTTTGTCGAGCATACGCGATGTTTCATGAAATGATTACTATCTACCGTAACAAAAACAAGCCAGGTGCAAATACAATAAAAAACAAAGCAAAGGCAAATAGCGGTGCAGAGGGCGCCATCTAAGAGGACTGACGGTATAAACAAGGCTCCACAGTCCGCTGCAGACTGAACAGCGCACTAGAAATTTGCTTGAAGACCCTTCCTTGTGACATCATGGCAGGCGTCATGAAACACGCGATTTGGCGGGAGAATCAGTTTTAACTTAAATTAATTTCTCAGTGAATAAAGCATCACTTGCTGCCAGAATAGCACCGGGAGCACTATAAAGTGCCAAATGTTTCGAATAAAATGAACTTGTATTTTGTCTGCATGGCCCCTTTAAGCGCAGTTTCATGAGATTCACTCAGTGTAGTCGAGATTATCTTCCTTTGTTCGTAACATCTGTATGCTATATCAACAATGCCTCTGCGGCAGTGACTTGGTAATTTGTACTTTGGTTCAAAGCTCTTTTGTGGCTCAGTTTAAGAAAAGCAGGCAAAGATGAATTGCCTGTTGGTAGCCAGTTCCTGCCCATGCCAGCCAGGCTGTACAGCACTGTGCTTCATTCTCCAGGCCTTGCTCTTGCTGTCCCACCTGACGAAGGCCAATGCCAACATCCAGAAGATTGTGGCATTTGAGAACGCCTTTGATCGCCTCTTGGACATTATCATCGACGAAGGATGCAGCGATGGAGGTCAGCTTTTCTCGCATGCTGCCACGATTTTTCTCCCTATACTGCTGAACAGGTGCAGTGCTGCCTGGGAACGGAGCGCAGCTTCTCCTCTATCCTTTGAATGGCAGCGGGTTACCACTTGTCAAGCGATGCTGCTCGGGAAATTCAGGCAATGACTGTGGGGTCAACTCAATCATGCTGTGCGAGCTTGCTGTAAGATGCAGTAGAATGGGCTGGTTATATAGTATTTGGGTTTGGACAAGGGTTGAGAGGGGTGTGGGCTGAGCCTGCACACACCCTTCAACCTTTGTCCAAGCCAAAATTGTCAACCCATGTGGGGATATAATGGCTGAGGGGCACTTGCATAGGCATCTAATGCTTAGGCTGTAGTAAAAGCAGCTTGCTTTTGGTAATTGCAGAACCATGAAGCTGCTTGCTTATTAATAAAAAAAAATGCTTTGAAATGCCACTGCTATGATGGGTCAGGGCCTATGGTGCTACATTTTGGTGCACCACTACTGGGCTTCAGGTCACCAATTTTATGCCTGGCTGAAGTGTATGTTTTCTGACGGAGGCAAAAAAAAAAGAAGAAAAAAAAGAAATTTCTGTTTACAAGATTGTGGGGCGCATTGACGATCCCAAGTACGTTGTCCATTGCCCTCCAGTGTGGTGGGTCTTGTAGCCTGGATGCAAATTCGGAGCATTAAACCCCTAATTTGACTGTACGAGTTGCAGAAAATTTTCGTTTCTCCTTTCATTTTTTTTATTTGCCTCGTGTGACATTGGCGAGCGGCTGAGTGGGGTGGGGGCGAACGCAGGCGTGGTGGTGGAGGACTGCCTGGTGGTGCTGCTGCACCTGCTCAAGAACAACAACTCGAACCAGAACTTCTTCAAGGAGGGCAGCTACATCCAGCGGCTGAGCCCCTTCTTCAACTACCACCACAGCCAGCCGCAGCAGCCCGAGGGGGCCGACTCCCCCCAGGTGGGCGGCTGGTCGGCCCAGAAGGTCTCCAACATCTTCCACATGCTGCAAGTGGTGCGCTCCCTGGTGTCGCCCAGTGCCCCGCTCAACGTCACCTCCTCCTGCCAGAAGGCCATGAACCAGTCGGGCCTGCTCGAGCAGCTCGCCAACATCCTCATGGCCATTGGGGTGCCGGCCGACATTCTCACGGAGGTCAGTGGCTCCCTCTCTCCCCTTCCCTAGTCTCTGCTGTTCCCCCTTCCAGCTCGGCCGCTGTTGTAAGCCCTGCCACCAAGTAATTTTCTTGGCCTTTGGCAGTACCCTTGGGCAGTAATTTTCAAGCCTGTCTGCATTTGTGGTCACTTTTAATGCTGATTTAAAAAATAGAATGCACCTGTCAGTGCTGGAGTTCAAACCGAGGCCCCACGGTTTCCGAAGTGGAAATCGTCACCACACCGCCTAAATTCCTCTTGTGGTTGTCGGGGTGAAACTTTATGGTTTTATATGCAAGCTTTGTGTCATTATGCAGTCCAAAAGGCAGGAGAACAGTTCAGCATGGTTCGTAGAATTCATTTCTAGTGCAGCGAGAAAAGGCAGAAATACAGAACTGTGGGGTAATCTGTAGGGGTCTGAAATTATTTGAAACTTTTAAGTATCGAAGCAAATAATGCAATATTTGATTCGGAACTTTTAAGTATCGAAGCAAATAATGCAATATTTGATTCGGCTTTGAATTGAATGGCGTTATTCAAAAACTTAAAATATTTTTGAAGTATTTTGAAGTTTGAAAATTCCCCCTGGCAATTGTTTCTGCAAACTTGAATACAGGAAATTATGCCTTATGAAAATAAGGATGCCTCATTATAAAAACATAGGAAAAATGTTTTTCTCTCTTTTTTTTTTTTGCGCTGAGTTTGCACTTTGAGCACCTGTGGTCAACAACTGCAAACATAAACTGGCTAGGAGTTACAGGCTTTCCCGCAGTGCACTGGTGACATGTGGCTATAGCCTGTTTTGTTTTTTTCTCACCATGCTTCATAAAATGTGCACCAGCGAATTAGATTGCGTGCTTCCAAAAACAAAACAAAAAAAAAGGGGGGGCAAATTTGGTCCAGTGAGTCCTGGTGCAACTTTTCACAGAACCTTGTCTGCTGGCTTTGCAGGGCCGAGAGAGAAGGAAACAGGCTTAAAGGGCATGAGGAAGCTGCTTATGCAGTGCTTCATATCTGCTCGGCATCAGGGCAACTCCAGACACTTACGCTTCTCTTTTCGAATTTCTCACATCCTGATAACATGGTGGCACTCAAGCTGCCCCGGTATCAACACTCTCTAGATAAGAACGCCTAGCTGCGCTATGACCTAGTCCCGGGGTCCCTGGTTTTACAGTCAAGTGGTGCACGAAATTGGTAGTCTTTTCTTTAATCGGTAATGTACCTTTTTTTTATACGGGACAGGAAAAAATGATGAACTTGTCTAACTTCGCGCTGCTAGACACTGAGATGAAGCTTTCTTGACAGGAAGGTGTTGTCAGTGCAGCACTCACCACACTAGACTGTTGACTGTGCACATTTGCTATCAGGCACTTCTGCCAAATGTGGTGTCAACTCTTTTTATACATTTAATTACGCATGGCATGCCCTTAGTGGAACCCAAATTTAAGATTCTTGCGTGCGCATGCTGAGACATTTGCGGTGCAAGTGTCCTTTAAAAATAGAATTTGTGCATTTTTGATACCAGGAGAGGGACCCGCAAGCAAGTACAAAGTGGGGTTGATACCACCATGCCTTGAGGGTGTGCTGACAAGGGTTTATAGATTAGTTCAATTTTCAGTGCCTTGCATTGCTCATACACTAAGCTTCCTGCCTAGAATTGACACAAAAGTTTGCAGGACTGCCGTTTACATTTTTCGCTTTAAAGAAAAAAATGTGGTAATTGCAGCTTATCCGGAGATATACCCTCATTACACTTATATACTGCAATATTTGTGGTTGAGGTCATCACATGAGATGAAGGTTGCCACCATATAAAAATTAATACCACCAATAAAGCTGAAAGCAGCACGTTAGCTACTGTATGCTTGCGTTATGCCATAGAAAAAAATTTGGCAAACCTTGTTAAATAAGCCATTTCTCTGCAGGCTGGTTACTGAGCATGCTTGAGAAATTGTGAAGTTCAGGTCTCCTATTAAAAATCGCTAAATATTCACCTCAATTCCAAAATATTCGGCTCGATTCACAATCGTTCGAACTAAATCATTATCATTGTTCGCTTCATATTCACACAAACAATCACTATTCACACAGCCCCAGTTACGCAGTTTACAAAAAAGGGTGCCTGGAGCCCATGCCTCCTTAGGGCACGGGGCGAAGAACATGTCGACCAGCTGTACAGGTTTGGAGGAGTGTCATCTAGTAGCAAGGAAAGAACTGCTGCAGGTAATTTAGCGGGGAAACTAAAGTGACCAGTACAAGATCGGAGCATATAGTACCCACACACGGAATCAGCGAAGAATAAAGCTCTGTGGGCTATGCCAGCACTGCCAGCCTAGTTTAGCTGAGTGGTAGTGGGAGGTTCATTTTGGAATTTTGTGCATTCATTGGCTGTCTCGGGCAAAAGTTTTCTGTAGCCAGTGCTCCCTGCCAAGTGTTGGGTTTGTTGAGTGAAACAAAGAGGCAAAGCAAAGTGTGTAATGTCTTGAGTGTGCCTTCATGGTTCTTTGTTAACGGCAGCTCCGCTGTAGCGAAGCATGCATCAATATACATGCAATATACAATATACATTATTTCAGCCTGTGTGAGGCATTTGCACCGATGTGGGTGTGCATTTTCTTCCTGCAGAAAGTAGCATGCACATCTTTTTTTTTTTTTGGACAGGCAGGACAATGCAGCCGTACATAAATCTGTACTACACAATAGTCACCATTGTTATTGTGGGCAAGGTTTCCGTTCTTTTTTTTTGCTTAGAGATTTTTGCAGTGTGGCATGAGGAGAATATAAAGGGGAGCTTACTTCAGTTGACTTTTCATCTGTATTCTGTTTTCTTTGTTATAGTTCCTTACCTTTTTCTTCTTGCTTATACGTGAACGTAGGGGATTGAGCCCCCAATGTTCATTGCATGACATACAACCATCTTGTAGTGGGTTTCTTACTTGACTGAAAGCAAGGAATGCACTGTGTCAGAAGTGCACCTGTTACAAGAAAACAAATGTACTAAAAAGTCTTTTTTTTTTTCGATTTTTGTTACACTAGATTTACTTTTCTAAAGCTTAAACGATATCTCGTATTGTTTTATCCGTACATTTCTTTTTGCTTTGACAGCTTGAAGAATTTCGTCCAGACCTAAAAAAAAAGAAAGGCTGAATTTCTCTCCAGTCATCCTTTACAGGGAAGCTGAAGAGTTCTAGAGGATTAAGCCAGGCAAACTTATATTTTCCAGGCTAGCACTACTCTGTGCTACAGTGCTTTTGCGAAAACTCCAAAACATTTTTGATGGCTTAACTCTTTCGCTACCGCCGGAAAATTGACCAATTTTTAGGGGTCTAAGAAAACATTTTTTTCCTGCTAAAAGAATTGGTTAGGCACTAATTACAAGAACACAAAATGCAGATTATCTAACGGCCTTTCCAATAACACCAGTTTTTTAAATGTTTTTATATATCATAGTTGTGAAAAAAAATATCAAAATCAAAACTTTTGTCAAGTTTTCGAAAAAAAAAAATGATAAAAAGGAGTTGTGTATATCAAACGACCGGTAGTAGAAAAAAAATTAGAATATACATTTTGTAGGGAAACATTTCAAAAACATGCCCTAGAAAAAATGTCGACTTGAGCGGAACAGTTTGTCAGATATAAATAAAATATGTTAGCACGAACGGTGCTCGTGTCATGCGGTGAAGCCCAACCTCCAATCCACAATGTGCAATTTCGGGTGGTTCCCTGGAATAGATCTGGTGGTTTGACATTATCAGAGGCACCAATTTGCCCCCACATAATGTAAAAACATCTTGTCAATGACTGACTTTGCATTTACAGCGAGCACAATATTTGGGACAAGCACGCGATGCGGAAAAAAACATGCTTGAAGTTGAAAACGGAACGCCGTGGTTGATGCTTGTTGACGTTCACGGTCAGTTATCTCTCAAAACATAAAGCTGAGCTTTATTATCATCTTCTTACTTGCAACTGTAGCCTTGCTCACAAAAATGAGGTACGATGCGCTAGAATCGTGCCCTGCAATCTTTGGCCGAGTAGCAGTTGTGCGATGAAAAAGATCAGCACAACGAGCCTCCTCTATTGCAGCGGCACCTAACAGTTTTCATATGAAACAGTACAAAAACTTATCGGAGACTCCGTCCGAATAGACAGTTCAACTAAGCAGCAACATTAGACACCCGGATATACCCTCGCATGGAAACGAAACTGGAAGGCGAATAGCTGGCAGTGAAAGGCCGGTTTCAAGCGCTGTCCTCGACGAAAGATATCTGGTGACTGGGTGTGATCTTTTGACTTGCATCTGAAGTTCTTATCGCAGAAATCGGGTTAGGGTGGGGGAAATCAGGAGCGCCGTGCTTTGTTCGAGGATCAGTCGCGGACGCTCCAGGCGCCATGGCAGGTAGCCTTGAAGTTGGGTAACTGCGTAGTAGCGCTAAATATGAATTTCGCGATGCAGAAACCAAACCGAAACTGTTGTAAACTGTTCGTGAATGGTCCTGGGGTAAGTAGAACTACCACAGAACTTAGAACAACGTGCGCAAAGGCAATATAACTGCCTAAAATCATAAAGTAGCTTTGCAACCAGGCACTGCTTGACATTTTCAGCCGATTTCTGGGATTATTACTGTCAGAGCGTGAACCTGACGATTGAAAATTGTTTGCTGGTTCACCATTAACGCCCTGATAGCAAAAAACAAACGCTGGTGCAGAGAAATTACGAGTGGCATGCATTCTTCGTTGGTAGCAGTGACGTGCGATGACCACGCCCCTTTTCCACACTCAGGTGATTCAAAAGCGTGGCAAAAATCACGTTTCCGTTGCAAAAATGAAAACAAAACTGATTTTGAAAGGCCATTTTCTGATCAAACTCCGAACAGCTTTACTTGTTCGAGCAACGCCTGGAATGCTATGAAAAGGCGTTCCCAAAGTATCGATCAAATTGATCGATTTGAATAGGCGCGGTAGTGAAAGAGTTAAACAGCTAGCCCATTTGTGCTCAGGTTTGGCATGAAGGTTGCATTCTGTGGTCTTTTTATTTTGCCACACAGATTGGTAGCTATGCTTGCATGGTTATTGTCCAGCTGAAACCAAGCCTCCTTTTGGCTTTCTGGGCATGTCTTACTAGATGAGCTTGTTTTTCTGCATGGACTGGCGCAGGACCTGGCGGCAAGACGAAATCAGTGACCTAGAGTTCACACGAGGTCAAAGTTGGCCCACGTCACTCTTCATTTTTGCACTGGGCAGAAGGCTTTGCCAATCCATGCATAAAAACAAGCTCATCTGTGAAGTAATGATCAGGTGGCTTTTATTCAGTTCAAATTGTGGTGGCTCTTATTCAGTTGGAAAATAACCAGGCAAGTGTGGCTGCCAATCTGTGTGGTAAAATAAACAGATCGTACAGTGCCACTTTTCTGTGAAATTCCAGCGTGAACGAGCTAGCTGTTTGGGCATAAACAACTTCAATACGAAAGCATGCAATGGCCTGTTGAGCAGAAAAGCCGCTGTCGGTGTCTGTAGCAGTGAAATGGGTGCTCCTAAAATGGCCGGCGATGCAGTAATTCAGTTGAAAGACTTCGGATAATTTGGGACTGGTTGAAAGTCAAACCCAGGGACTCTGGAAAGTGAGGTGAGCACGCGTCCCCAACACCACCACGGCTTCATGACTATAGGTGACTAAAGGTGGACCTAGTGAATGCATTGTGGCCAGTACACGCAGCTCGACATACAATGAGCTTGACGTGTAGCATGTCATTAGGCTCGTCGTTAAGGTAGCCACCCATTAAGGTTGAATATAGGCACGGCAACATAACCACTCAGGTTGATTGGCGAGTGACGACAGCTGCCATCGGGAGCTCACGGCCAATTCACCAATATCCATTAACTGCAATGTCAACATACCCCCTTAGAGGAGCACCATGCTTTGTTCAAGTGGATATTAAAGATACACTAAAGGCCGAGTGGCTTTTTGTTATAGCAGAAAACTCTCACCATTCAAAGCTGTTCTAGCTTTTGTTCGGTGGAAGTTGATGCTTGTTTATTTAGAGATAAGTAATTAAGTAATTAAAGCTGTCATTTCTCTTTTATTTTTATTTTATTTTTGCATGGCGTGAAACATCATGTCATGCATCCTGAAGAGGGACTGCCCTACAAAGCTATTAGGCACTTCCAGCGAAGGAGGTGTTGCCGCCTAGAACATGCAGTACAAAGAGCTTAAAGGAGCCATGAAGAGAAAATACAACTTTGTTTAATTTGAAAGAACTAGGATTCAGTATCTCACTCAGCTCTATTACAGCCACAAAAGATGTTTTTTAACGAAAAAAAAGCAAGAAGTATTTAAAAACTTTCAAATTTCGCGCCACAGTGACGTGTTATGAGCAAGAATGACGTCATACGGGCCAACAATAAAACATAATTTTCAGTGCGTTAGCTGCACGTTAGCATTCACGTGATGCGGTCAAATGGAACTAGAGGCCGCATTACAGACGTCCAGTCATGTGTCGTCGCGACAAGTCAGTTAGGCGGCCGCCAATCGCACAAACAAGGTTCCGTGACGTCACAGAAAAGTTGCGGGAAATCGGCTAGGGGGTCGCCACGGCTTGACACGTTTTCTTTAATATCTCCATTATTTGTTCGAAGATTGCGATGATATTGTTATCATTGTTATCGGGACTAAGCAGTCTTTCTAATAAACCTAACTTGTATTTTGTCTTCATGGCTCCTTTAAATGATTCTGCTGCCCAACAGCTGATGGTCGAGCATACCATTTAGCCTATTGCACCAGTAATCTCATAGTTTGGCCACTGGCTGTCATAGATTTACGAACACAGGAAGTAAAAAGGGCTGATAGCTCACTTGCATAAGACTTATGCAAGTGAGTCTTCTATGCAAAACATTGGACTAAATTGAAACCGAAACAAGTTTTACCCGCAGTTTCAGTAAAAGGACCTGCTTAATAATGTTTAATTAGTAACAGTCACACCAGGCTGACACGACTCTGACGACGTCAAGATAGTGACGTCGACTAGTTGCCGACTTGTTTGCTGACTTCCTGAGTTAGCAGGCTGCCTTGCATGCTGCGCCGACAATAACACAATCACATCAGCTGATCAAAAGTCGGCACAGTTGGACAAGCTTGCTGAATGAAGACGCTGAAAAAAAAACCATTTATCTGACTGGTGTGCCGGCGGGTCATCAAAAATTGATAGCAAACAAAAACTGCTCTCAACAAGATTTGTGCCATGATGATTGTGGCTCTATTTTATAAGTTTGTAGAGTCTATTGAGCCTAGTAAAGTCCATGAAGCCAAAAAACCTTTGCACTGGTGCATTTGCTATCCCTATTTTGGCTGTTGACGCTAGGATGACTTAGCTTCACTAGAGCTCGGAGCTGCATGTGAGTGACTGGTACACATGTAGAAAATGTAAGGTATGTTAAGCCCAGAAGAATAGTCGCCGAAGAAGTTAATCTAGGTAACAAGGAGTTAAAATCAACCAAAGTTTTTATCGTAAAGCGTAAAACCAGAGTCCTTCAATGCTTTTCTGGTCATGAAACTCCGCCGTCACGCTATGGGAGAGCTTCGTGTGCTGCCCAGGGAGGCCGTGCCACGGCAGTGGTGTTGATCGGAGGGCAGCAGGGGAAGCGGTCAGAGCGCATTTGGCAGGGAACGGATGCTCGGCGCCTTATCAGCAGTGCGCTTTCGCTTTACGTGTCGTGGGTCGCTGAAATGGACTTATCATTTTGTGAGTGACGAAAAAATTTGGTGTGAGCAGACATGCTGCTACTGCGTTCCTGCCTTCCGGCCTGGCTGCAGAGCAGCGGCGGCCGTGCCTGATGCCCTCCGATCTGCGGTGACTCCCCTCGCGGTAGCCTTTGACCCCGTACAAAACTTGGCTGGGAGTTTCATGACCAGAGAAGCATTGAAGGACTCTGGTAAAACCAAGGTTCTTGAAGCACTTTATTGTGATGGGTGAATTCAGCATCCGCGAGACGAGCGCATGTTTGCAATTGCTTTTCCTGTCTTAGGTAACACAGTCGCTGGTGATCAGCTGTTTGTGGTGGCTCGAGGGAAACTTACCGTACAAGTGTTATTCAAAAAATGTTCAGTTTTAGGTGCCAGCAATGCTGTACTCCAACATGTTCACAGTTTTAGGCAACGTAAAGAGCTAGGCGGTACATACATTGGGATACGTGGCACTCGGGAGGGGTTGCTCCATGCTACCGTGGCCAACAGGTCCAGAGCATCAGAAATGCAGCGCACCTCAAAAGAGGGCAGTTCAAATCTTGCGCAACATTTTTTTTTCTTCAGTTTTGTCATTGCATTTTTGTTCTGTCACATGTACCACACTTGGTTTTTATTCTTCTTTCTTTCTTGGTGGTAATGTGCACCAAAACCTTTACTGCACTGCTAGGAAGTGCTTTTCTGCAAGTAATGCTGAGCTAGCAAATTGAAATGGACAGATGTTTTCGTTTAATAGTGAAACCCAAACAGAATGCACATTTTTCAGCATCTGGTTGCTGGTGATACAAATTTAATTGCCAGCCATTCTTGTATAACAGGAGCACCTGATAACGCCAATACTGTAGTGTCCCTGCAAAGTCTCATCCCATTATCTTGATCACAGGACGCTAAACTGCCGCGGACGTTTAGATTAATATTCGTCGTGTCATTCTACTCAAATGTCACTGCATCTTAACTTCTTACTGCCTAGTGCTCAACTGTGAGCAGCAACATCGACTGGTCAGTCTAGAGCACTGCTGTGCACAGCCGTCTACCGTCTTACCGCCTAGTGTTCAACTGCGAGCAGCAGCATCAACTAGTCAGTCTGGAGCATTGCTTTACACAGCTGTCGTGGGGGCAGGCGCAGGTGTGTACACGGCCGGCGTGCAGGTGGGGCGTTTTTGCATGCAGAAAACGAGAAGACACTCCCACGGTCACGTGTCCTGGCCAAGACAGGACGGTCCCGGTCAGCGTGGTTGCTCCGTGTGCATGCAGTAGGGGCCCTCAGGCAAACTCTGGTGGGGTAGTACGCTCCGATGTCGCTTCTGCTCCAAGCACACCACAAGTGCGACGTAGCACCGGGACTTGGAGGCCTGCGTTGTGGTACTCGCTGTAATTTTTTTTGCTTATAGGGGACGAGACTTGCTAAGCATCACTTAGTGCCACTTAAAGGGCATGCATACTGGCCTACCCTACACTGGGGCACACAACACGATGGAGTAAACTTGGCAGTCAGGACTCTTTATTTGCTACTCATGGCTGTGCAGGTTCTTTATCCTGGTTGGTCACATGTGCTAACAGTGGCTGTTTGGTTTTGAGCTCAAATTTAAATTTTTCCATCTACCTGCTTCCCTCACTCGAGGTGGCACGTGCACTGATATGTTTTTTTTAGAATATTGCGTGACAATGCTACCTAGATGAAGGCATTAATGTTCTATATGGAATAAAGGGGCCAAAGTATCTTTACTGGTGGAACTATTCATAAGAATTGGAACTTTTCGGAATTGGTCTTCGAAAGTTGAACTGGTTCAAACATTGAAAGTTGAACTGGTTCAAACAACTACTGTCGAAATGCAATGCAGAGATGCTTTGCCAGTGAAGGAGACAGACGTGATGTGAGGCAAAATGAATTAGATTAAATCCGCTTGCAATATAGTGATAAATACTATACGGAATGTTTTCTACATGGCAGTGTATATCCAGTTTTATTCACCGTAATTTTTTTATTTGTATATGTATCCACACCCTTTACAGACTCCAGAGGGGAATACTGTACAAAATGGTTGTAAATGAGTGGCAAATACGAACGTCAGGTGCATCATTATGCAATAGTTTTAAAAGGAATATTTTTTATATGGCAGCAGAGAGAGCATATTTAAAACGTAGTTCAAGGGGGAAGGAAGGGGCCATAATACATAATATAAATGTAGAATATAAGAATAAAACAAAAATTGACATAACCTTTCTAACTGGGTTGCGGATTGTAACTAGGAAAATGTAGTGGGCCTTCTCCTCCTAAATTAAATGCCTCAGATTTGTGGATTGTGGCAACATAATTTGCAAGACCATTTTACGGTTTTGTAGCTAATGGCAAGGCTGATAAATTAAGGGCGTTGGTGGTACCAAAACACGTATGTTATGTGTTGAGTCATTTTGCGCTGTAAGCAGAGCAGTGTTATGGTTCTATGCATGTGTAAAAAAAAGGGATAAAAATACCCCTGCGCTAGTCACGCTATTTTAAAATTCAGAGTGAACGCCCACCTTTTGCTATTGGGAATGGGAATACCTAATGGGAATAAAAAGCATGTTGGGCCATCTTTGGATCAATCTCAGAAAGAATCCTGAAAACATGAGCAAAACACCAAAACAGGCCGGGCTTGTTTTATGAAGTAGTCGCTGTCAGTAAAACCATCAAAAGACTCATCGCTCGCACTATTGAAGATGAGCTTGAGTGCCTCGTCAGCCAGGCTGTCGCGTTCCATCAGGGCTCTGTTGTCGATGGATGCCAAGCCGTCGTTGAGTTTATGGTGTTCAGACCCATCCAGAATGGTATTAATGCCACACCACTTGAACGAGCACCTCATGGTATCCTCCGAGATTGAAAGCCATGCCTCGGAGATGCGGGTATGAATAGGGGAGCCAGCAGAGTCTTGCTTATATTGCTCGGCCCGACATCGGTTGTTACTGGGGTGTTATCAACTGTTATCGAGGTGTTAGCAACTTAAAGGTGTTATCAGTTTTCATGGGGAGGGCGATGTATCAGAATTCCGGTACGAACAGATAGTTGAACAAAACAAAAAAAGAAGAAAAAAAAATCAAAGCCCCTTTTCTAAGAGCAAGATGGTTAAAATGCAAACCTTTCTTCATGCAAAGTGAGTCAAATCAAAGCCCGAAACCCATGCTCCTAAAGTCCAAAGTTCAAACCCAAAGTCCACTTCAACTCAGCCATAGTCCAATGCCAACGCCCGCGCAACGAACCCAAAGGAAATGCTGAGCAACCCGAATGCAGTGGTGGGACGTTAATCATCATAAGCGATTCTATTACAATACGAATGTGTCGTTTAGTACGCTACACCGTACCGTATTTTGTGTGTAAAGACCTCCCATTGTCTACGTGTGCAGTATGATTGACGTGCCTTTGTGGAAACCCATTGTGTAAAGGTGGCTTTCCTTTGGTGCGTTTCGCTGTAACGACGTCGCCATCAGTGAGGCATAGAAAGCTTCGCATTAAAAAGTGGGGTGGGCGATTCTTCGAAGGTGGGCATTCAATAGGAATTTTACAGTAATACAGTGAGCGAACGTGACCACTGAGAAAGTGTGATTGCTAAGCACAGTTGGCACGGTCTATGGGCGAGAAATGTCACGCTGCAGAGTTCTGAAGTGGGAGCAAGGTGTACACTCGGGTCGAGCCTCAAGTTTGCGAGGAAGAGGGACAGGATGCTCCCACATTCTTCAAGATCCACCCATAGATCTTCAAATATAATATTTTTTCTTTCAGACCATCAACACCGTTGCAGAGGTCATACGAGGCCATCACAGCAACCAGGAGTACTTTGCTTCTGTCAATGCACCTTCCAATCCTCCCAGGTAGGTCAACTTTTTTGTTCAAAGTACCGGATTCCTATCTTTTTTATTCAAGTCAACTAAGTAGATTACAACAACAAAAAAAAAAAGCACAAGACAACTGGTCACCAAATTTAGGCAAAAACTGAAAGGAAGTGTATGAGGGTTTTAGCCATTGAAAGAAAGCAGAGATTGGGGTTGAGAGTAATAGGCTGTATATAACTATGTTGATTGAACATAAAAAAAACTTCAACTCTAACTACTGTTAAAGGTTGAGGCAGAAAGTTGGTATTGAGCGTAGTACTAACACGATTACTACTGTAACATGACAGGGACAGTATGGAGCAACACAGGGCGATGCTGGTGCTGTTCTTAAAGGGGTACTGACACAAAATTTTGAAAGCGAGATAACTTCGGAGATAGATTGGTGTGAACACGCATACATCATCTGCAAAATATCAGCGGCGAATACAGCCTAGAACATATTTAAAATCAATTTTAAAGTGTGCAAAACGCAGTCGAGCAGCCAGCAGAGGAGCACGCGCAATCGACATCCCGTGGATATTTTGTAAATAAACAGCATCCAAACACGTCATGAGTTTGTGTTTGCCGCTTCCGCACTGCCGGCGTTTTTCGCCGGCCTGTCCGGCTTGCCGCTCCAATCGGAGGGCGGAGCTTCTGCTCTCGAGAACGAATGACCCGATCGTTGGCGGCGGAGGCGCCGTGATTTCGTCGGCTCATCGGGCAGCTGTCCGCGACCAAAGTTTCTACAGCGATTCTAGGCACTCTGCTTTTATTACTTCTTTATTTACATTGGACGGGAAAACGCGCCGGAAACACGTAAAGCCCACTGAGCGAGCCGCACAGTCGCTGTGCAGGCGGCGGCGGCGGCCACGGCCACGAAGTGGCGCAGGCCGGCGCAGGCCGGCGCAGGCCGGCGCAGGTAGCTCGAGTGATAGCTTGTTACCGCTGCACGAAATTGTACCCAAGTCCCAACCTTGGCAGCTTATATGAGAAAGGAGTTAATGATACGATGGCAGGTTGCATTAAAAATTGTCATCTGCACCGCTTACGAGAGCGGCAATCGAATATCTGCCGCAGTGCTAAGCTGAACACATCTGTAGGAGGACCTGTAGGCAGACCGGCTGGCTGCTCCCAGCGCGCGTCTTGCCACCCACTGTCTCGAGCGTCGCGCGTCGTTCTTTAGCCGCGGCAGCATTTGCACTCGCAGCGCCTGCGACGTCCACGGTCACTTTTTAATTAAGCGGCTCACGAGATCAGTACGTGGGGGCATTCGCAGAAACTGCCGGCGATGCGTATTCGACAGTGCTATGGCAGCTCTGCTCTGTGATATCCGTCCGACGGTCACGTGGTCAGCTTTGTTCACAAACAATCCATCGTTTTGCGGCACCCGCTGAAACCGAAACTGCGACTGCCGTATTGAAAATGCCTCTAATTAAACAACCGTCGCACGCTGAAGCAAATGAGGTTTATACAGGTGATAAGTAGGTCACTAGCTATATACTCCGTTTCATACATCAAGTGCAACGCTGTGAAAGCTACACAAGTAGTCCGCAAAGAAAGTGTAACGCTCCGCGCGGTTTTGTAGCAGTCTGGTCAAACGCGTCGCTCTGGAGAAAAGTCGCTGAATTTTGAAGTACATGGGTTCGAAATCGCGTTCCGACGTTTCTTTTTATTTTTCATTACATCTTCTGCGAGTTCAATTCTAAATCTTATTTCGTTCCCAGTAACTTAAACACTACGTGCATGCGGAAATGAACTGCACGTATGGGTTCATTGGATGCATACTGTGCTCATTTGTGCGGGCCAAACAAGCTCGCACCGATGTTTGACCAGCAATGGCGATTTTGTCGCGATTCTGCAGCATTGTCAATTTACCTCGTTGATTCTACGAGTACTTTGTGTGAGAAAAACTGTTAATTCATAGATTAGTTAGCTGCTCCAACCAGGGTGAATTACCAACAGGTGTTCACTTTCAACTTTCGTTTTCGCCGTTGCCCTGATGATCCACTTCTTTCTGGGCCTCTCTTAAAACTCAGCATGTTATTGATTATACCGGGCCGCCAGCAGAGCAACGGGTTCAGTTTTTACCAAAACAGTTTGGAACCGACTTTGGCACTGCACTGTGTAGTAGCCCGAAGCACTTGGTGCGAATAACATATCATTTGGTATTCATGGGAAAGGCCAGAAAGCATGCAGATTTCTGTACCTTAGAATACTGATTTCTGACACAGAAACGCATAATACATATTTTAAATTTGTTGTTCGCCTCTTCCCAGACCGAATATATGCAACATTCTTGTGAATTCTTGTGCGTGATTTATTATTTCTTTACTACAATGTTTCACCCCGGAAGCAAGAGTTATATTTTCTTTTGTCATTGAAAAGAGAGCTCTTTAAGCTAGGCTCTTATTCGCAAGAGAATCATGGATAGGTCAATTGTTTTTACATACGGAACCTTGATATGGCCTGTTTTTCTGTGTTAAGGAAATGTATATGGTACAGGTTACTGCTGTGACAAAAAACAGTACTAGCTCATGAGTTGGAGATTTGTTGCCATACATAAATGCATACAGGGGCAATACGGATTGCGTGTCATACACAAATATTGCGAAAGGAAGCTGACTTTCGCGGTTTAAAAAACAAACTTTATTTATAGGAGAGCACCTCTGGTCTATTTCCTGGTGGGTTCCGACTTCTTCCTTTCGTTCCTTTCTTCCACCCAGTTTTTGCAGAAGTTATATGACTGTTCCGGCTGTATACACTTCACGACCGAACAGGACAGCACTACAATGTAGTGTCTTTCATAACACGGGTCACTTGGTGACGTTAAACCCCGCAAACGAAACCACGCGACGAGGAAACACAGTTTGCTTTGTCGCGGTAACAAAGCCTTCTCGGGGAATCGGCTCAGCATGAAGCAGCGCGAGCAGGCTGGATAGAAAGGTGTTTACGCTCCAGCTTTGCCAGTTGACCGTCGTGAACAAAGCCGCCACTGACAGGTCACACATTCCTGGGAACTTCATCAACAATTCCCCCCTGCCCTGTCTTTGGAATTCCTTGATCGCCCGCCGGTACCTGCGGCGCCAGACAATGATGCCAAGATTCCGTATTTTCTTGTCATAGGTGAAGCCCATGTCATTCATTAACCTCCACAAGGTGGGTTTTGTGAAGTTCGGCAAGTCGTCGTCTTCGTTGACAGCCTTTCGCACACTGTCCAGTGTCGGGATCTCCCTCTTGGCGTATAGGCTCTTCAATTTCAGACGGATGGCATAGACTGTGAAGCTGTCATGCTTGACGGTTCGCGTGCTTGATATCGTCATGTCGTGAGGTCTTCTCTTTCGAGACACCAACCTCCCACGCAGACACTCCGCCTTCGATTTTGCCACGGTACGAAGACATACTCCGGTGTCCTCGCTCACAACACTCAGTACTTCCTGCACGGATTTCGCCGGGAAACGCATCCTGGTACGAGCGTACACATTTGCAATTACTTGCTTGCCATTCTTTGACAACCTTGATGTGCAAACCCTTGAAAAAATGCGTGCAGGAGACATGGTCGAAGCCCGAGAGCTGAATGCCATTTTTTCAACGCTGCCTCAAAGAGTAAACAAAAAACGGCGTTCAAGGTTGCGCGGAGAGCGAAAACTTGATACGAAAGCGACAATCATAAAATACAAACTCGCATATTTCGACCGTTTGTCCGGCAACACGGGCGTGTTTTGTCAAGCTGATGATAAATATTTATGCTTTAAGGTTTCCGGCGAAGCATTTATTGTTTCTGGCTCACCGCAAGCAACCCACTACTTTTGGTCGCGGAAGCACACAGCGCAAACAAGAGTGCTAGCTTTGACAGCGTTGCACTTATGTATAAAACAGAGTATAGTTATCGCAAAAAAAAAAAAAAAAAAAAAAAAAAAACAAGGTGCAAAATTTTTGTGTCAGTGCCCCTTTAAAGGTGTGCCCTCGGTATCAAACAGTATTTACTGCATCTTCCTTGTACCAAGGACCATCACCTGTCTAGCGCAATCACTCCTGCAGCTCTTTTGCCTGTAAAGTGTTTGAAAAGGTTGCCTTGATTTCTTGTGTAGCCATATAGCTGCATCTAGATGGATGGTAATTCTTTCTTTGGAGAAGCTTGTTCCAGAGGGGGGGTGCTTTCCTTTAGCACACTTTTTCACTTTGGGTCGTTTGATTAATTTGCTGTTAGAACGAGCGACCTGAAGAGGCAGTAGTCCCAGGTGTGAACCCCTGATTTCGGGTAAATTTTTTCATACCAAGTTTTCGTTTTTGTGTGGCTGCTTGGATGGTTGATACTTCTTCTTCCGCAGAGCTTTGCACCGCTGCCTAGGGCAGGCTCCTGAAGGCAGTATTTTTTAACAGCTTATGCCAGAGTGTGTCACTCACCTGTGTTGTCTGTTCAGCCGCGAATGCTGAGGCTTTGTAAATAGTGGTTGCATTTTCTCTGGTCTGTCTAAGTTTGTCTGCTTGTGTTACAGAGGTAACATAGACTGTAGCAGGGGCTGGGCTAGAAGAGCATTCTAGCAGTAGCTGAGGGTAATTTTCAAAATATTTTATCTATGCGTTCCTTTATGAGAGGTACCATTGGTCACATATATTTGCTTCATAACTCGTACTGTTTTTGCAACTTTCAAAGTTTAGAGAATCTTTTGCTCGAGTAATGCTTTTCTGGCGGTTAGTGTGTTGTTGCAGCCATCGCATTGGGTATGTTTGTTAACTTGCTCCATGCCCTGAAGCCTCGTGTCGGCGTGTAGAAATAAAATGGATATAAAAATGGGCAGTCGAGACAAGCTGAAGGTCGGTGGCCGGTGATTGGAGCTGTGTGTGCGTGAGTTTGGCCTTCGACCGGCACTCACTGCCCGCCTTTCACTTTTTCCCAAAACAGGCCGGCCATTGTGGTCCTCCTCATGTCCATGGTGAATGAGAAGCAGCCGTTTGTGCTGCGGTGCGCTGTCCTCTACTGCTTCCAGTGCTTTCTGTACAAGAATGAGCTGGGCCAAGCTCAGATCATCCAGACTCTCCTGCCGACATGTGCCGACAGTAAGTCCACCCAGCATTGGGACGGGACGGGAATTTCATTTTTCACTTTGTCAGGGCGGTTAGAAGTTGCTGAAAATGAAAGGCGATAAAACCACGCACCCACTTGCATGTGATCGTTTATAGTTAGATGTCCATGCCATTCTATTCTTTAGATATCAATACTCTACAGCTACCGTAAGGGCAGCAAGTACAAACTCTTATTGAATTTACTGGTGACACTCTTGGGCGGTCACTCATGCCTTTTGGAAAATCCTTGTATTGTCCAAGGACGTTTCGTTTTTTCTTTCTGCCTCCGGTTCCATCCAACAATCTTTACGGCATACCGCCAGGCCCATTCGTAAATAGCTTACAGTTGCTGGTATTTGTTCGTTATAACCAGGGCTTGTAATAAGTGGACTTCGATTGCTCTGATATGTACTGTAGTACTTGTGCCACCTTTGTTTGCAATCAGCTAGCATTACACGCGTGGCCATTGTAGGCAGGTTTAACTTTGCAATCCAAAATCTAATTGTTATCCAGCGGCTGGCATTGACACCGTGGCAACAGTGTGCGAGGTTGTGGGTCCAGTGCCGTTCATGGCAGCTACGCTTCTTGTGGAGGCAGAATACTAAAGTGCCTGTGTGTGCACCTGCTCAGTTCTACACTGCAGTGTGCCTCACGTTCCATTTTATTTGAATTCCTCGAAGACCCCATGAAGGCTTATCAGAAAAGGGGCGAGTGATAGAGTGTAGAAAGAAATAGTAGCTGAAGGCTAACGCGATAAAAGTTAATTGGTAATGCTTTCAGTTAAGTGCGCGATGGTAGCAATGTTGTTAGATGTGCCAGGTGACTGTCCTGGAATGCTTTGTTTTGCCTTTCCTTTGTTTGCCTAACCTCATCTTGCACAGTATTCTTTTTGTTTCTCCAATAAATTCTGCTTTATTTTGTTAGTGAGCAAAAAGGAGGCTGAGCAGCTCTTGCTGCGTTTTTTTTTTACTTGTCTCACTGTGTGAGGCATGATGGTGTGAAGCTGACAAGTACGATTAAATAGAAAAAAGCACACGCAATATATGCTTACTAACAATATTGGAAAATGTGCACAGTAAAGGAAAAAAGCATCCTGGGGCTTCTGTTTACGTCTAGATGGCTTGGGGCGTTTTCGTTTTCCTGAAGCAGTTGCAGCAAGCAGTTGTCCGGCTTACTTTCTCCACCACCTTACGAGGAAATTTGGAGCTCTGATGTCGGGAGAGGACCTCTCACCTGGTGGTGGCACTGTTGTTGACGAACCAGTACCATGTCTGATAGAACTGCCTCGGGTTATTTCTTTTTCCATGGCTGTGGAGCGTGGCCCATGATATATGGCAGAAAAAGCTACAAAGCTACATTTTTGCAGTATGTTAATTTCTGAGCTCCATAATTTCTGCCGTTTTCAGGAACAGAAAACCATTAGGAACAGAGGGAAATAAGGGTTTATCTGTAGCAGTTGAGTACAGCTTTACTTTTCTTAAGCAGTTGCAGACATCTTGCTCACTGGCTTTCTCCGCAACCTTTCGGTGTTCGCAATCTTTCTTACTCCGGCCAAAAAAAGCAAGTAAAAATCTTTGGGAAGCTCTTTCATATTGTGTAAGCAGTGTGGCCGCATCTGTTGCACTGACTCGGAGTCCACCTAGGCTTTCTTACATGACTAGTTTACTGGCGTGAGACTTCGTCTTCGTTTTTTTTTTTTTCTGATAATTTTATCTTGCCTCTCATTTTCGAAAGCTTCTCAGCGTGTTCTTTTTCATTGCGAGTAGGCTTCACTACAGTACACAAGTGATGTGGAAAAGCCAACTTCACTGAGATCAAAACAGTGTATAGTGGGTTTCACTGCTATAGACTGAGCCCCTTTGAAGTTGGCTGCACTACTGTGCACAAAGACAAACAGTCGTAATCCAAATATAAAAGGCTCCATGCATACCTTTGGAGTGCAATGTGTTACGTTACAGATGAAAGGACAGACACATGGGTCCCTGAGGAATGTAGCCCTAGAATGATTGTGTTGAATAAAACAAGGGGTTCAAACTTTTGTGGCAACATCACCAAGGCAGCCTGAAAACACCGATTTGAATCACTTTTCAGCGACAGCGGTGGTTTCCTGCCCGGGATGGCGTAATCTTGTAGTCGTGCTCAAATTTGGATCAAGGTGCATAGACCTGTCGAAACGATTGTGGCCAGGTGTGTACGGGAAGCCTGAAGTGGGGCGGTCCCTGCAGTGACGAGCGTGACGGCCGGCCAGCTGCTGTGTGGCGGCCTATTCAACACGGACCCGCTGAGCAACTGGTTTGCGGCCGTGGCCCTGTCACACGCGCTTGTCGACAACCCCACACAAAAGGAGCAGCTGCTGCGGGTGCAGCTGGCCACCAGCGTGGGCAACCCGCCAGTCTCCCTCATGCGCCAGTGCACTGCCATTCTGCAGCAGGTGAGGTGGCAGCCACGGAGGGGGGGGGGGCACTTGGTCTCTTGTCGCATAGACGGTAGAGTGCAAGCTATGCGGAGAAGAGGTGAACGGAATTGGCCCCTGTACCTTTTCCTTGTGTGACCTGTACCTGTTCCTTGTGGGGGGAAGGGGGGGGGGGGGGGGGGGGGGGGCTATTTCGAGCCGGTGTAACAAAAGAAGTGAAGGTGTTATCTGACTAAGTGCAAAAATTGTGGGCAATGCCAACTGGAAGCGATCTTGCTTTGTTCCTGTCTAATCCCATTTAGGTTAAAAGTGCCATGTCAGCCTTCATATGGGTGAGTGACAAGGGGAGGGGGCTCTGACGTGCCGGGGGCCGCATAATACCGTATTTACCCGATTCTAACGCGCACTTTTTTTCCGGAAAAATAGGCCGAAAAATCGCATGCGCGTTAGAATCGGATACATAACCGAAACTGCCGAAACAGCGGAAATTTCGTCCCACCCATCGCCATCGCCATCTCTAGATGGCGCCAAAGCTTTTAGCAATGATTTTTCGGACGCAGCAAGCCTAGGCGCCTAGGCTTTTCTATCGTAGTTCACACAAATCGTCAAATCGTTTCACTTACGCGCTTGATAACAGCAATGGCAGCAGCGGCTCCCACGCGTTCAAAATCAGCGGTCGGCTGAAGCGTGCACCTCTGGAGAAGCTGTCGGGATGGGCGTGCGAGGCGTGGGCCACGATACCATAGACCATGGTTGAACGTTCGTTCAGAAGTGTGGCATCGCGAACGCGCTTGAAGGCACCGAGGCCGAGATGTTGTGGTCAGCGGGAGAGCGGCGAGGAGTGAGATGAGTGAGATTACTTCCGGAAATAAATCGCCCATTTCTCTCGCATTCGTTTGTCTGGGTCACAAAGTCCCGTGCGCGTTACAATCGGAGGTGCAAGTTTTTTCTTTTTTTTTTTTCTTTTTTTTGCCAGGAAAATCGGGTGCGCGTTAGAATCAGGGCGCGTTAGAATCGGGTAAATACGGTACTTCCCTGCGGTTGCAGGTTGCCCGACCCCTGAACTAGAGGACTAGGTTGAACCCAATAGAGTTCTGAGCAGTCAATGCTGCGTGGTAACATGAATAACAACCTCTAACTGCTTTCGAAAGCAAAACTTGAGGCTAAACAGTGTGTTAGTAAGTGCCTATATTGGAAATGGGCATTGAAAATAGGCATTTATAGGCATCTAGGCACAAACTTTGCATTTATGGGCACTATAAAAACGTTATAAAAATCCTTCTTAACTTCTAA